>NC_090695.1:7025000-7325000 GCF_013368605.1 Nyctibius grandis | reverse complement strand
GAGAGAAAAGGGATAATACACCAATCCCCTTTGCCCAGCACATATAATTCCTTTCTCTTAATGGTCTGCAACCCCAGGCTTGAAAAAGGAGCTGAACCCCCTTCATTATGTTTTTCCTTTGTCTTTACTCATTTTAGGGTTTGGTTACATGTCACTAGGAGACAGACCTGGATAGGCTCTGCCTTTCCACCAAGGGGACCCAGAGGGCTTCTCCAGGAGCTATAGAAATACCGATACATTCTGCTTTTCAAAGCGCTTACTCAGCGCTCCCCACTGCTTGCTGCCAGCTTTCCAGTACATGAGTTGTCACGGGCATCAGTTAAAAGTCCCAGGGGAGAAGTGTCTTTTCCATTCATGAAGAAATGTAGAGCTTGGGTACACTGGAGTGGCATCAGACAGGACAGCTGAGAAGGTAATGTTTTGGAGATTATTTCAAGAAAGAATTGTTTCACTTCACAATTGGTCAAAAGTTAAAAAAGGAGAAAGTGTTATAACACTCCTTTGAACTGAAACTGAATCTCTCTCTAGATCCAAAAGACATTGCTTCCTATTTTCATCAGTTTGGTTAATGAAGTGAAAGAACAGAAAGAGCAGTCTTTCCACTAGTTGCATTATTGGCTTGCTCTCATCCAGGCACAGCCCAAGACATGACCTGTGTCAGCAGATCTTCCTTGGGATCATGACTTTGAGAAGGTCCTGTCATGGAGAGGAGGAATATTGCTCCTGTGGTCTCACCAAGGTCCTTCCTGGCAACATGTCCCCTCTTGTAGCCCCAAAATCTGCCGTAGAGCATTTCCCAGGAGGCAGCATCAGCATGCCACAGGTTTTGTTTTGTGTCACCCTCAGACTAAGGTTTCCCATGTAACCAGGGAACGTAATTTTGGCTTTCCTCAAACTGAAATGTAGATATATTAAACACCCCATTAAGACAATGCAGAGATCTGGATCCCAGTTATATTCCTCAACCTTTCACTCTATGTTCATACAGAATTTCAAATATAAAGATGACAAAAACTTTCCCTGAAAAAAGTTATGTTAGGGAGGAATTTTTGCTCTAATATGGAACTGCCCTAATCTTTTAATAATCTTACCCCTGTTTTACATATCTGCCTTTCTTCTTTCACATTTGTTTTTATTTTCATTCTGTATCCACCTAATTATAATTTCCATACATTTCATATCACTAGCACTGGAATTTCCCATGTCTTATCTGTATGGCATTATTTTTTATTTACTCATTATACTGCATGATTAAGTTGTTAAGTAGAACTCTTTTAATCTGTTCCCATAAAACCTAATGTCTCTGGAGCAGGCTCATTAAAATCTTGTGGTTTCCCAGATGATTCTTTGAGGCCTAAAAGACACACAAAGCCCATCCATTTATATCACCCCTATCAGGTGTATTTATAATATCCCAGGTCTGAAGATGTGGGACAGACCAACTGAAGACCATGTTTGGGGGGATTTTGTTTGCATCTATGTCACTGATACGTTAAGAAACTTTTTATTGGGACATCTTCTTTTTGTAAAACTCTGATTTCATATAAACAAACAATTTGCAAAGGACCCCAGGATGTCTTGTAGCCTAATCTCCTGACTTGCTGAAACCAGTAACTTTCTGGTTGGTGTAGCCGGGGGAGGGCCTGTGTGAGAAAATGTATTTATCGTCATACATTACCCTGGAGAGAGGTCCTTGCCAGAATGGTTTTTATCCCCACAACCAAACTGTTTGTAGAGAGTGAGAAACCCCGGTTCACGTCCTTTTGGGCTGAGTAGATAGGAGCATGGCATCCATGGAACAGTCTGATTGTCCCTTGCAAGGTCACTCATCTTTTTCTGCTCATTGCTTCTGCCTGGTTGTTTCCAGTCGTCCCCACACGATGTTGTGCCATGAGTTGTACCAGCTCGTGCTGAGCTACCACAAGTGTCTCCACACTGAGTGCTGTGGAGGTTTGCTTGGATCTCTCCCCTTGCCATTTATTGTTTGCCATTTCTAGGTATTTATCTGATGTTTGCTGTAATATTTGAACATCCCACAGTATTGCAACTTGTCAAACAGTTGTTTTGCCTGGGGGCTCACCTTACCTTGGTCAATGGATGCATTTCCTCATGAACATGTAAGAAAATGCAAGAACAAAGAATGTGTTTTCTTCATCTCTTAAAAACAACCTGGCAAACATAACAACAAATTTTGCTTTCTGAAGGCGAATGTTGACTAGAAAATCTTCCCAAACCAACACAGGCTTTGAACAAATGTGGTCTTCTTAGTGCTGTGTGACACACTTGTCTCGGAATACCTTTATTTTATGACGCTTATGACACAATGAATAATGTTGGATTGGAAAGTCATGAGAAAGATGAGCATCATTTGGAAAGCTGGGAGTATGTCTCATGGTGCTGCAGGGCATGGCTTTCTGGGTTGTTCCTTATGCAATGTGTCATGCTTCACAATAAGGGACTGGAAAGCGGAGGCAGAAGCTGGCACTGATAAGCACACAACACCTGGGCTCATTAGAAATGACGTGTGCTTTGCACACACAGGAAAAATCCTGCAACAGAAAAGAATGTCGTTGACGAAGTGAGGTCACGCGTCTCAGAGATAGGATGCCAAAAATTGTAATGAGGATTCAGTCAGTTCCAGATCACTTCAATTTAAGAAAAGGTGGTAAATGAGGTTGTCTGGAGGGAACTGATGGATGAAGTTGCTAAGCTGCTATCCATCATTTTTGAGAAGTTGTGGCAGTCTGGGGAAGTTCCTGACAACTGGAAAAGGGGAAACATAACCCCCATCTTAGAGAAGGGGAAAAAGGAAGACCCAGGAAACTACAGGCCAGTCAGCCTCACCTCTGTGCCTGGCAAGATCATGGAGCAGATCCTCTTGGAAACTATACTGAGGCACATGGAAATCAAGGAGGTGATTGACGACAGCCAACATGGCTTCACCAAGGGCAAATCATGTCTGACAAATTTGGTGGCCTTCTATGACAGGGTTACAGCACTGGTGGATAGGGGAAGAGTAACTGATGTCATCTACCTGGACTTGTGCAAAGCATTTGACAGCGTCCCGCACGACATCCTTGTCTCTGAATTGGAGAGACATGGACTTGATGGATGGACCACTCGGTGGATAAGGAATTGTCTGGATGGTCGCACTGAAAGAGTTATGGTCAACGGCTCGATGTCCGAGTGGACACCAGTGACGAGCAGCGTTCCTCAGGGGTCGGTATTGGGACTGGTCCTGTTTAACATCTTTGTCAGCAACATGGACAGTGGGATTGAGTGCGCCCTCAGCAAGTTTGCCGATGACACCAAGCTGTGTGTTGCGGTTGACACGCTGGAGGGAAGGGATGTCATCCGGAGGGACCTTGACTGGCTTGAGAGCTGGGCCTGTGCGAACCGCATGAAGCTCAACAAGGCCAAGTGCAAGGTCCTGCACATGGGTCGGGGCAATCCCAAGCATAAATACAGGCTGGGCAGAGAATGGATTGAGAGCAGCCCTGAGGAGAAGGACTTGGGGGTGATGGTTGAGGAGAAGCTCAACATGAGCTGGCAGTGCGTGCTTGCAACCCAGAAGGCCAACCACATCCTGGGCTGCACCAAAAGCAGCGTGGCCAGCAGGTCGAGGGAGGTGATTCTGCTCCTCTACTCCGCTCTTGTGAGACCCCACCTGGAGTACCGCATCCAGCTCTGGGCCCCCAGCATAAGAAGGACATGGAGCTGTTGGAGCGAGTCCAGAGGAGAGCCACAAAGACGATGAGAGGGCTGGAGCACCTCTCCTATGAAGACAGGCTGAGAGAGTTGGGGTTGTTCAGCCTGGAGAAGAGAAGGCTCCAGGGAGACCTTATAGCAGCCTTCCAGTACCTGAAGGGGCTACAGGAAAGCAAGAGAGGGGCTTTTTACAAGGGCATGGAGTGACAGGACGAGGGGTAATGGTTTTAAACTGAGAGAGGGGAGATTTAGATTAAATATTAGGAAGAAATTGTTTACTGTGAGGGTGGTGAGACACTGGAACAGGTTGCCCAGAGTAGTTGTGGCTGCCCCCTCCCTGGCAGTGTTTAAGGCCAGGTTGGATGGGGCTTTGAGCAACCTGGTCTAGAGGATAGGTGTCCCTGCCCATGGCAGGGGGGTTGTAACTAGATGATCTTTAAGGTCCCTTCCAACCCAAACCATTCTGTGATTCTGTGATTCAGACTTTAAAGGCCTCTGGTATAAACAGAGATGCTGCATCTGTGTGATACTTCAAAGAAATACCTGCATGCAAATACTTCCCACCGTGGGGAGAGTTTGTAGCCACAGCCCAGACTTTTGTCTTGAGCCTATTGGTAGCATTTTTTTTTTTTTTTTCTGATTTGGCTGCATCTGCCCATTTCCAAGGCAAGTCTTACTCAACCATGACTGCTACTTTTCATGATAACATCTTGTTTCCTGCCGGTGGGACTTGGTTAGTAATTGACTGATTGGGAAGAGTGGGTGGGAAAGTGATAAAGTAATGTTTTTAAGAATAAATGCAATCAAGGGCAAAAATTAATCCCTTTACCCATTACACATCTCCTGTTTCCAAAGATCGTGTAGTCTGTTTTAAGGAGGCTTCCCATGTCAGAGGTGCCCAGATGGGAGCAGTGGATAGCTAGAGGGAAGGAGTGGGTGAGTAAAGGACTGAACGAATCTTTGTCCCCCAAAATCCGCCATATCACCCTAGCACCTGCAGTCCATAGATGCCTGTGTCCCAGTTGGCTTTGGCCAGCTCCTTTTTTTTCCTACAAAATCAGGCTTTTAAAGGAAGTTTATCAGGCTTTTAAAGGAAGTTTATAAACTCCTGTTCTCTTCACTTCTTCCTTCACAAATTCCAGCGTGATGCAAAAACCAGCCACTTGTGCTTCCCAGGACTTGGGACCTTCATCACCAACCCCAAGCTTCACCTGTATGGAAGGGCGGGCTCTTTTTATAGAAAGCAGCAAACAAGAAAACATTTTAGAAGAGACAGAGACTTTCAGGCACGTTAAGTCAAGTTGCCAGAGACTTGGGGTGAGGCCAGTTTTCCAAGGGACAAGAGTGGACACAAATTACTTGAGTGCCCACTTAGAAGTGATCCCTGAAATGCTGAATTTCTATTCCGTTTTGAGGGTCCTAACCACTGCCATTAACAATAAGTAAAATGTGTGGATATTAATATTGTATTAAAAGACTTACCCGCCTCTTCTACATTCATTTTCTATTGACAATAGCCCATGACAGCATTAGCTTTATCATAATGGACCAGTTAAAACTGGCAAACTGGTCTGCCTCAGCTGCCAGCCTGGAACTCTCCTAGGAAACAAACTTGGCTGCTGCCAAATTTTAACTAAGTCGCATGTTGAAGCAACTCACTGAAGAGAGGTTGAAATATGAATGTCTAATTAGGACTGTGAATATCTAATAAGGACTTACTTTTTACATCATCCACCAGTGGATTAAGTAGTTGCTGTTGTCTTGATTGCTTGAAGATGACATTGCTGATCATTCATGCCAGAACAGAAAGCTTGTTGAACAATGCTCATGTGCATGCAAATCTATCTTCATTGCAGGATGCCTGAAAAGCAGCTGGATTCCCTGGCAATTATTTCAATTGAAAAGGTAATTACTGGCCAGGGTACCAAAAATCCATCAGTGTTAATGCCATTGTTGCCACAAATGGTGTAGGATCAAAGGTAAAAGAAAATGTCCTTGCACTCCTTTAAATGTCTTAATCTCTTGAGAAATGAAGTTACATGATTTGACAATATTCACTAATTTGAGTGTATTTTCACTACAGTGTTGTTGCACACATGCGATAACATGTTAAATACTATCTTTTTTAGCCACCAAAGAAAACATTGAAGCAGCACTTTTATGTTATTACATTCATATTATTTCCAGCCTTCAACTTCTCTTCCCTGGTTCTGAAATCCTTTGCTGACAGGAGCTCTGCCCTTAAGGGACTGACCAGGCTGGAAACCAACCCCTTGAGGGTGTTTTCAGGCAGGGCAGGTCTGGTGCTGGCTGGAGGTGGGAGGGAGCCCATGGCTGGGGACTGGAGCAAGGATAGGGCTCCGGGCAGCTGCCTTGGAACCAGCAATGGCACCATGCTCTTGGAGACCCCCTTTACCCTGGGGAAGCCCATTGCTATCGCAGCCCCCTGTGAGTCTCTGCCTGAGCTCCATTTTGGGGTGTGGTTCCCCGTCGCCCTGTTGCTGGTGCTCCATTAGTAACAGCAGCATCACTTTGAAAGTGAATACACAGCTGTGTATGGAGGAGTCCTCATGGGAAATTAACGTGTGTCAATTAGCATCCTATTGAGGCACGCTGCTCTTCCAGGCACGCACTAACTTCCCCGCTGACAAAGCCTCAGGACTGTGAGATCCCATGTAGGCAGCAGGGATGGATTTTCTACTTTGAACCATCTGGATGCCACCAGCCCTCCCTTCCCAGCTTCTGCTTCAAGCACTGAGACCAAATCAGCAATAGGAGCGACAATTGGACCCTTGTCTCTGGCCTGGTGTTCAGTAGTGAAACACTGGGTGAACGCAGCTGAGGGGGTGCCTTGTGGGCTGTTGGGAAGATCCTAATCAGGAGTGGCAGGTAGGTTTATATGGACCTCCCACCACCTGGCTGGTTTATTAATTTGTGCAATCACAGATGAAACAAATGACCATCAAAAGTTTCTTCAGCCTGTAGCCAGCAAGCAAGCAGTGAGAATCCTCCTGTTCTCACCCTTTGGGACAAGCATACTAATCCCTGCATGGATTAGGGTTGCTTTTTTAAGTTTCCTTGCCTGGTTAACCAGATTGGCAGGTTTTGCCAATCTCTGTTGTGGAGAACAAGGAATCAGCTCAGAAAAATGGGTGGGTTTGATTCTTCTTCTACAGCTTTTTTTTATGGGCTGTGGATGATTTCACTGTTGAAATGTCCCAACATGTTGTGGCTCTGTCCTCTTGCACTGTAACTAAAGGGAGGTAAGCGAGATACCTTTGCTCTATCGCTCCCACAGAAGCTGTGCCTGGGCTTTCGGGAGACTGACTTGTTCTCTCTCACTGATGGTGTTAGAGCTGTTGGAGGTGTACAGGGTCCTGCAGCCACAGGCAGCCCCATGTTAGCATAGCCCAGATGTTAGCCTAGCAAGGCCTAAGTCAGGACTGTTCTCTAACAGAAGAAAAAGCACCACATTGTGGTTAAAAATGGCTCTTATAGATGCAGTGGTCCCTCCAGTCTGGTTCTGGAGCTGTGTCTTGGTAACATGGGAACAGTGCAGGACAGTACTGCTGTGGCTGCCACCAGCCTGGGTGACCCTCTGGACTAGCTGAGCACCCAGGCCATGCAAGGACCCTGTGTACAGGGCTTCAACCTGACACGGTGACATGCATCTGACTCTATCATCCATGACCTGGAGCATGCATGTGACCATATTCTTACTCAGGTCTCTGCTTTGATTTGAGCCTCACCCGCTCCCCCTCTCTGCTCAGCTACAAGCAGTGGCAGCAGGCACAATGGGGGCTGCTCTGCTATTCTCCACCCACCCAAACCCCTTTGAGCTGCTGCTGCAGCTGGTGGGTGGCTGACCCTTACCCAAGAGATGCTCCTCCCTAGAGCTGGCTGCAGGATGCTGTACCCATGCTTTGCTGGGGGTAAGAGCCTGGAACAAACAAACAAACAAACAAACCAGTGGATGTAAGCAGAGCCCTGAGGAAGAGGAAGAACAGAGCAAACGTGTGATACTCCTGTCTCTGTACCACTCTGCCAGCCTCAGCTACTTCAGTGTTGGGGCTTCCTGTGTCAGTTGTGGTTTCACAGAGTTAGTGATCCGCAGTGAATCTCAAATAAGTATGGCCAGTTCCTCAAAGGGTGTCTGCGGACCAGGATATCTGCAAACGAGGCTCAGGCACACGCTGTCTTTCTGGCTCATTCTCAAGTGTTTCATCACAGGAACAGGGTGCTCAGCCCAGCCCCAGCTGATCTCACCATCATAGAGTTTATCCTTAGCTCTGATCTCACTTCTTCTTTCTTAAAGCCATCATTATCGTTCTCCCTTAAGCATCTCCTACTCTTTCAACCCCAGTTAGGTCTGTATAAGGCTTTTCCCCAGCATCTTCTACGCATGCTGTGCACCCCCAGCCCTTTCTATTTTTTTCTTTCTTTGTCACATCTTTGCCACTTACTTTTCCCAGAACTTTCTGACTTGGGCTCTTCAGCTGTATGTAAACCTGATTCATTAGCTTCATGCTTTGATGACTTATCTTTATATTTGGGCTCTTAGGATGAGAAAAAACATCCTGAAGTTGCACCAGGGAAGTTTAGATTGGATATTAGGAAAATTTTCATCACCTAAAGGGTTGTCAAGCATTGGAACAGGCTGCCCAAGGAAGTGGTGGAGTCACCATCCCTGGAGGTATTTAAAAGTTGTGTAGATGTGGCATTTAGAGACACAGTTTAGTGGTGGACTTGGCAGTGTTAGGTTAACGGTTGGACTTGATGATCTAAAGGGTCTTTTCCAACCTAAATGATGCTATGAAACCCACTGGCATTTTTTGCCACAAAGCTGCATGATAAATTCACATATGATTTTTGTCGATGCTCTAGCCTAGAAAGGCATCTTTCTTCTGCTGAACATCTTTCTTTTGAACATATCTCCTTGTCCTCACCTTCCTCCAATGCTATTTTCAGGTTTGGATTTCTAACTTTTCTCACCTCACAAATTTCTCTGACCTCCTCAGTCTCTGCCTCACCTCCCCGTAGAGTGTGACTATTGTATTATCAATCTTCTCTGCTTCTGGAAACATGGACTTGCTGCAGAAAACAGGTGCTTCATGCACACCATGAAATTAAAGTATAGGAACCAATTTAGAAAGGATCTTGAGAGAGAGCATCTAATCCATCTCTCAGCCCTGGAGCAAGATCCTATCAACTTAAATAATTCCCTAATAAGTATTTGTCTAGCCTGTTTTTCCAAGCCACCCAGGATGGAGGATCCACACCTTCCTAGGTGATCAGCTTCGCTATTGTCACTGTTAGAAAATTCCCCCAATGCCAAATATAAGCCTCCTGTGAGTTTTTCCTATACAGCCCTTGTTTTTGCAGATATCTGTGATACGACTGGGTGTCCCTTGAGCACCTTTATTGTTTCCACCTCCTCTCATAAGTCTTATTTTGCAGGTCTCTTATTGCTGCAGATTGTGGCTCCTCCTTGCTCTGCTTGGTTTCATCTCTAAAAATGCACATGAAAAGGCTGCAGCTTCACACCCTCCCTCCATGAGAGGTGGGAAACAGGTGAGTTCAATATAATTCAGTAGGGCTAGTGCAGTCATGTCATTCAGTGAAAATCCCCCAGGCACTTCAGTAATCATCTTAAAAGAAAGGGCATGAAATTAAAATCACCAGACAGCCACATCCACCCGTCTCCCTGTCTGTATGTGCAGACCCACATGTAGTTAAATGGCAGGATCACCCTGACCTGAGTATCGCAGCCTGCCTGGGGACAGGGTTTTATTCAGTCTGAGGTTTAAGACCAGCGAGGAACGAATTTTAATTCTGAACTGGCTGCAGTCAGAAGTTTGACTTCTTATATCTACTGTGGCATGAAACCATTTCTGAGCTGAAAAAGAAATTGAAGGTGATGATATCATTCTCCCTTGTCTTCTTGTCATACCAGCTTTATGGACGATGGGGGACCTAGGCTTTTATCCAGTGTGATTGCACTACTTTCCATTCTCATAGTGCTATGGGCTTAGCTAAGAAGAGGTCCCACTGGAGTACTCAGTGTATTTGGAAATGTCACAAGACCACTCTTCTTCTGAAGAGGTTAGTCCCAAATGGGAAAAGCAGATAGTAAGGTAGAGGAGAGAAACAGAAAATCAAAGCAAAAGAGTGAGTGGAAACATCAGTGAGATCTGTGATTTTTCTCCATGGATTTGCAGGAAGTCTTTGGCAGAGCCAGGAACAGCACTTAGCTCATTTGCGCATCAGTACGAGACCTCAGCAGTGAAACCCTCTCTGCTCTTCACCAGACACCTAGCCCTGCCAGATTCGAGGTGGGACTCACTCCCCAGCAGACCAGATTTCCCTGCTATGTGATACATCCCCACAGGCAGCCCTTGTCCTGGGCTAGAGCTATCCTGGGCAGCGGGATGGACTGCATGAGCCTCGGCAGGTCCTTGCACCTTGTATTTGTGATTCAATACCCCTCTGCATTTGTGGTCTGCTTGCCCCTGCTGTGGAGGACTTGCTGTTTGGGTTGCCTTTGTGCCTGAAGGCCAGATGAGCCCAGCACCCCTTCTGTGCTACACAGCAAAAAGTCTACCTGGAGCAATATCTTGCCCAAGGAGCTGATACTGCAGTTGAGAGGGGGCACAAGGGCATTTCAGTTCTTCCTTGCTGTCAATGCAAAAAGTCCCAGAGGACCATAAACTTACTGGCCATGTCTGATCTGGTGCAGGACAGGAGTATGGAGGATATCTTCAGGGTAGGGAACGGTTTCAGTGAGGCAGCACATCCTGATAAAACCTGCACACAGGGCAGGGAACCTTTGGGCTGATGGCAATTTGGTCACTGCTGCTTGGCATTAGCTCATCATGAGATCTCAGGGCATGGAAAACTGGCTATAACATTACCTTAGCTGTGACCAGCCTGTCTCATAGCCACATCGATGCTTTCTCCCTGCTGGCTGGTTTGATTTAAAGCCCAGAGGTACAATAGAAGACTTTCTTATCAACTTCCAAGTGTTTTATACCCAAACCTGCACCCTGAAGGACCTGCTTTGCAGGTCTGACATATTCAATCCCAGGAACCCTTGACAGAGCCTACTCCAAGGCGTGCATTGGCAGTCATTTTGCAAACAGAAGCTGCATGCCAGCTTGGAGAGGAAGCTCACTGCTTTTCCACTGTCTGCTTTGCTGCTGTACTCGGGGCATGAGAGCTCCTGACTGTCTGATGGGAAGGGAGATGGGAAACCAGCCAGCAAAAACTCAGCCACAAGGAAAATTCCCGGCTGACCCTCACTATGCTTTGCTACTTCGGGTCTAACGGTGAGAGCACAACAGGGCTGTTCAAATGGTTTCTTCTCCGTCATTCATATGTATGGCAGAGTCTGAATGTTGTTCAAACAAGGTCTGCACCAGAGACATACCTGGTAGACCCCAGGCAAGCCAGTCTTTCCCCACAGGCTACACACTCTAGACTGGGGAAAGGCAAACAGCATTACTTGTTCAGAGGAAAAGGCAGAACTTGTGATTTGAATGAAAAAACGAACACTGGTGCTAGTGCTCTGCAGTGTCTATATGTTCAGAGCACTTCCCCAACTGCCACTTCTCCAAAACATCCTGTTTCCCTCCAGTTTATAAAGCCCTCGTGGTACACTGTGCTGTGTTCAGCAAGACTTGGCGGTTCCCTGTGCTTACATTCCATCAGCATGAAAGTGTCCCTCAGCCTCAGCTTCCTCCTGGCTTTCCTGGACCCAGGTGAGTTTTCCGCTGGGACCTGCGGGGCTGTGAGACATGGAAGTGGTCTGGGAATGGGTGCACCGTACGTGGGGCTGTTCCTGCTGTCTGAGCTGTGGGAACCCCTTATCCGGTGGGATTTGTACTGCAGGGTGGTGACCAGTCTCGGGGGATCTTTGGTGCTATGAGCCAACGTGCAGTTGAAGGTGTAGGCATTTACAATGTGAACTGGTTGTCTAAGCTCCTGTGGTGGTCACTGGGTATCTAGCTGGGACAATCATGGGAGTGATTCAGGTTGCTCTGAGGCTGTCTGCTGACCTTTGATCTGCTAAATCGACCTCCAGCCACCATTTACCACAAACTTAAGGGCTCATTTATTTTGCTCACGCCCAGGGTTGTGTGACATTCTGCCATCCCATGTAGATGTCACAGCCACTGCAAGGTGCCTTAGATAGCACCTGGGTTTAGGGAACTGACACATGCCCTGGACCTCTTAATCTACATGCTGGACCTTTGGATCCCCATGAGTATGTGTCAGGGAAGACAGGCTGCTTGTCCTCTGTTAATGATCACTTTGTTCCTTTATAAGCGTTTTCTGCTGACTGCCTGATATTCCAGGCTGCTCAAGATGTTCCAGCAGGCAGCTGGTAAAGTGTTTTCTCCTACAAAGACATATGCCATTCCCCAGTTTGTACATAGCACAGCCAGTACCTACTGGCAGCCTCTTGATCCCCAGACCTTTGATTCCTCCTGCCCTCTGCAAAGAGAGGACTGGGCGTCTGGGAATCCAGGGACACCTGAATGCATGCCAAGACGGATGGGTTTGTGGGGATGCTTTCCTTAGCAACCCCAGGAAAACCAAGCAAACATCATTGCACAGGAGATAAGTAAAGCTGGCTGGGTTGGTGGTTAAAATGTAAAATGCTATCTCAAAATGGCTTCCCCTCACTTGCCCAAATTCAAGTTCTTACTAGAATAAGTACTAAGAGAAATAATACAAGAGAGCCCACAAGTTGAGCAATGAAACAGGACAAACAAGGGAACAGGAATGTGAAAAGTGCTGATCAACTGCTGAAGCAAAACATCAGTGAAAGGGGAAGTGAGATCCCTCATGACTGCTACCCAGGAATTTGTCCTCCTTCTTTCCCCAGGGACCTCCCTTCAGTGTGAGGTTTGTCACAGCATAGGAAAAAGCTGCTTTGGCCCCATGAAAACCTGTAGTGGTGGTGAAGATACCTGTGGCATCATTCTGCACGAGGTCATGATAGGTAGGTGAGACATCCACTATGGCTGTGTGCCAGCACGCCTTTCAGAGTGGGAGTGGGGGATGGGTCTCTGTCCCCACCTCTGTCACTGGCCTTATGGTGAGTCCTTGGATAAGCTGTTAACTTTCCTTTTCACTGACAGAGGACACAGAGATCAGGATGGTCTGGGATGGGAAAAGCTCTCTATTGGATGGGAAAAGCTCTCTATTCCTCTATCTTGAGCAGCAGTTTCCTACTGCGAGGGCTTGGTTCTTAGTTGTGGAGGGAAGGATCTAGGTAGCATACTGGGAGGAGAAATTGGCTTTTAATTCTGGGTGAGTAGTTGGGTTGAGAGGCTGGACCATCAGGGACACAAGGCTGCTGGCATCTAGCACTGAAGGTGCACTGGCCATGGGTGGAGGGAGAAACTGGCCTGCATCTGACTCCCTTCCTTGAGCAGGAAAGGGGACACCAGGCAGCCTAGTGGCACCGCCAGGGCTGAGCTGTCACAATGTCCCCATGGTTGATAAACCAAAGATGGGTGCTGAGCCCTGACACAACTGTGCACTTGGTTGGATCAGTGGCATGGCCCTTGGTCATCACCCAGATTCAGTAATGTGACTGTTGGCTTTTAGACTGGAGGTTATCTCATATCCTACGTGCTTTGGTGATGGCAGCTCCAGTGTGTGTCTTTCCTCTGCTTGTGCAAAGCCACCCTTCCTCCTCACAACTCTGGTGGGGCCTTAGTAGGTTGCAACATAACTGATCTGCCCTCTGTTACACCTTTTGGGTTTGGTTCACAGCAAAGACTAGACTTGTCTGTGTCAGGATGCTTGTGACTGCCATGGACTGTGTGCTCTGTGGACTGTGCATGACACAGCATGAGCTGTGGGTCAGAGGCACATGGGTCACCCCATCAACTCTGTGGCTGGGGCATTCTGGCTAAGGTGAACATCTGCAAGAAGGCCAGCTGGCTGTAAGGAGTGATGTTCTCCTCCTGCCTTTAAGCACAACATGGAGAAGGAGAAATTCCTCATTAGTGTCTCAGATGTGATGGCACCCTCATTCCTCTGAGAGGATCACCAGGATCACTGGTGCTGCTTTCGGGGTGGCTCTGCTGTCCCCAGACCCCTCTCAGGCCCCAGGACAGCTGCTTAGTAATTGCTGCTGTAGAAACTAATGGGAAGGGTAACTACCTTGTGGTTAAGGACTTGGTGCTGCATTCCACTTTGTTACAGGGGGGATGGCAATCCCTTCATCTGTCAAGTCTTGCCTGCCATCCAACATTTGCCAGCTTGGCCCTGTCACCATGAACTACGGGAAGGTAAAAGCAAGGAGCCATTTGGCTTGCTGCACGGGTGATGACTGTCGAACAATCTCTGTCTCACGTAAGCTCCATTTTTCCTTACACCCCGTCCCCTCTCTGTCTGCCCTGATCTGAGGTGAGGCTTTCCAGGCTAAGCCATCACCTGGCTCTGTCCTCTCCTTCCCTTGTTAAAACCAGTTACGGCCCATCTCTTTCCTTCCAGTGCCACCAGAGGACAACGTGCCCAATGGATATCAGTGTCCTGCCTGCTACAGCGTGGACTCCTTCCAGTGCGGTAACGAAATTGTAAACTGCACTGGATCCGAAACCCAATGCGTTGACCTTGCTGGGTTAATGAATTCCGGTAACTTCCTTTTATTTGGGGCTGTCTTTCATCTTTTTCGTTAAATGGGTGAAACCAGTCTAAGATGAAGCATCACAGAGAAATAGAAATGGGCAAAAATTGTGAAAAAAAAAAAGAGGAACTGAAAGGGAACATACTTAAAACTGATAAAAGGGCAGGGGTGTTTTTTTCTTCCTCCTTCCCCATCATGCATGGATAACTGTTGGGATTCCTCATAGCATGGCATAACTGAGGTCAAGAGCAGAACTGGACTCCTGAAGCAATACCTGATACATGGGCATGTAATAAATCTGACCAAGACCCTGAACCTGCTGGCCCTAGCTAGGATGCATGAGGATGAATCTGGATCTAAGCCAGTTGCCTAGTTAGTGGAGGTTCAGGTGAAATCAATACAGAGCCATTGGCTTTCTCATGAGAAGACCTGGCCACTGGGGGCAAGACACTGTTGTAGTGGTGCATCTGCTCCTAGAGAGCTAGGGACAGGTCCCTCCCCATGAATGCTGCAGCTGAGCCTTTGGGGCATAGAAAGATCTTCCCTGTGAGGGAGCTCCAGCCTTTGAATGGCTGGGGTCACCAGCAGCATGCATCAGTCTCCTTCAGAAATTGTTTTGCCGCCTCAGGAGCTGTAATTAGAGAGAGGAAAATAGACAGCAAGCTCCCTGTTCACTCCCCTTTCCTCCATGTTTCATAGCAGTCCCACCTGTGCTTCAGCAGGCAGGAAAAATAACATGGAAACTAAGAGCAGTGGCACCTGCTGTAGAAGCAGACTGGAAAAAAATTATCTTGTGTATCATTATGGATGAAGTTTCTTTGAGTTGATAATATTGCCAGGTGATGATATGATGGCTGAAGGTCTTTGTTATACACTTTATAGATGTGTTGTCCAAGTCCTGAACTAGAAGATGTTTCATAGAGACAACACGAAGGAAAAGAAGCATTTTCTTAGTCATAGCAATGGAAACAGAGTGGTCCAATTAATTCAGTGTACCACTGAAATAAGAAATGCTCTTAACTTGTCTTGAGTTGATTGATCAGCCACTGTAAATAGAGGAGACCTGTGCAGTGTGATGAGCTGTGCAGATGAAGCAGCAGTGTAGGGGAGCAAAAGAAGGTGAAGAACTGATGAAGCATCCTTATATATTATTTGTATTTGAGATAAAAACATCCAGCAGAATATTCCAGACCTACATAGCCTGTGCAGCAGAGAAACATGAGCAGTGTGAGCAAAAGCAAGCAATGGGAGCAAGAATATCTAAATAGGGAGTTAGGCACCCAACACCTTCTCAGGTCTCCTTGTCAGGTAGATGCTTCAGTGTTGGTAAATGACAAGTTCAAGTTTCAGGCTCTCCCTCAGCGGGCATGGGAGCAGGGGTTCTCTGTTGGTTTGGCTTAATGCTGTAAGGCCTTAGCAAACGGACTTATCTAAATAAATGGCTCAGCCTGTAATGTCTTTGAGACTTCTCATGCACATGTTAAATTTGGCTGAGAGTCATCCAGTTCAAATGTCAAGAAACGGTCAGAGAGAGAAGGAGACAAGGAACGCCTTGAGTACTGTCACACAGCCCCGCTTTCTTTAGGAAGCTAGGCAAGGTTTGAACAGAAGAATCTTTAAATGAGAGACAGAAAACTATTTAAAATGTTTTCAATTTTTAAATTTAAAATGTTTAGATTTTTTTAAAAAAATATTTAGTCAGCAGAAAGAACCCTAAACCCTTTGTATTTCAAGTCAACCAAGGTGACCTTGCTGTTTCTACAAATTTGTTCAGGGGATGGGAACAGACAGAGATGGGTTGGTGGGTTTGGAGCCAACTGGACATAAGGAACAGGCAGTTCTTAGGGTGGTAATGGGGACCTCATTGGGAGGGAATAGCTATGGAGACTGGTTCCCCTGACACATGGCATGTACTTCCTCTCCTGTGTAGGTGGACTGTCTCTGAAAGCTGCCATGAAGGGTTGCACCACCATTTCTGAATGCAGTATTGTAGGAGATGGAAAAAACAATCTGGGGATGATGGACATAAAGTTAAGGCGGTTCCAGTGCAAACCAGCTTCTGTTTTGGCCAGAGTGAGTTCTGGGTTTGCCCCTTCAGACACCCTCTTCCTCCCTGTCTTGTCAGGATTCATCTTGGAGAAGGTACTTTTCTGACTCTCTAGTACTGGGTTAAGCAAAGCACATAACAAACTCCAGCAGTGGTTTGCACCAAGTCTTGTTTGCTGTGGCTTCTCCTGTGTGGGGAGTTTGTTTCCAGATTGGCTCTTCTTCATTTATAATTTCACAGAATAAAGACAGTACTTACACTTCTTTTGTTTCTTCATTGATTTAATCTGATTTAAAGCCTCATAGGTTCAATTGTGGTTGGTTTTGTGTTAAATTCTCTGAGTGCTTTATCCACACTGGGACCAGGGGAGACTTCACCAGGTGCCCATACATTTGCACAGGCAATGGGAGCTCTCAAGACAGCCTTAGAGTGTACATTCACCATCTCAGGATAAGTGATAAGTTTCAAAGCCACTTTTCCAGGCTCTGAAAAGGACTGAATGTGAGTTCCTGAGAGGTTCACTCTGGTTAGAGAAGTAGCTTGCCCCTTTTTCTCTCCCTTGTATGCTATTTGTCCATGGTAGGAGGAGGCCCTCAGCTCAGAGGGCTGCTTGTAGCTCCTGGGCAGCCCTGAAGTAGTCTCCATTTCAGAGAAGAGTCAGCGGCCCTTTGCTACAAGTAAACTGCTCCTGGCAAGAGCCTTTCCCCTTGTGGTTGTTCTTCTTGCTTTACTGCACACTATCCCATTCTATCTTAGGTTTCATGATTTTCTGGAATAAATGATTACCTTTGGAAGGTTTAATTTCATAAAATAGGCAGTTTTCTATGGTGACAGACTGCTGGGAGTCCAAGTAATGGGAAGCTTTAGCCCAACGTCTGTTGCCCTTCTGTTGGCCAAACTAGACCCACAGCTGGCATAGCCTCCCCTCTTCCACATTCACCATCACCTGGCTATTCCGCTCCAGCCACCACCTGCCCTAATCGGTCTCCTCAGGTTGCTCCCACACAAAGGCACTGCAGAAAAACAGCACATCAGGCAGCACCACCATACCCAGGAGATAGTATGGGCTGTGGGCAAAAGGGTAAAGTAGTGGGAGCTCTGGCAGATCCTGGGGTGTAGAGCATAGGAGGGGTATTAGCAAACTTCAACGCTTCGCTATACGTCTATTCCCAGATGAGTGGCCCATTTTTGGAGCAGACTACAGGATTATTAAGCAAAAAGTGCACGATTGTGTCTATCCTTAATTGCCCTAGCTTGCAGTGCAAGTGGGCAGTGTTTTTGACAGGGAGTTACAATGATCAAGCAATGTAATCTTACCTCCTAGTTCAATGCTGTGGCAGAAAGCACTGTGGAAAGCCTTGGCTGCTGAAACCAGACCATAATGTGTGGCAGTAGTGAGATGACTACGCCTACATATGTACGTATGAATGTATACGTGATCAGCTTTTAACTTGCAGCACAGGGATTGAATGTTCTAGTAATTTCTGTCTCCCCCAGACTTTCTCTTCTTCCCAAACAACCTGAAATTCCTTTCTTCTTAATATTCCCACCAAATTATCTGGGAGGGAATTTCACATTCTCTATTATAATAAAGGGGCGTCGGTCTGAGAGTGAAAATTAATTTTTGGGGTGGGGAGTGAACGGATAATACAGATTTAATGCAGGGGAAAGAGTCTGGTTAGGTTCAGTTAATTATTTGCAGAAGCTGTGCAATTACAGAGTGGATGTTAGAGAGGGAATACAGCTCCCCCTTCATGCTGTAGCAATAGACTGATACTGCAGTGACCCACTCATTCAGCATTTTTCCAGATCTGATAACACCCTGGAATTAAAAATATTCTCTATCTATGCAAGTACATTATCCCTGAACACATCTCCTGCACGTTCATGCAGAACATTACATTACTGTCTGTGGCACCCCCACGGCAGATCTCGATCTGGTTCGATGGCTCAACCCTTCACTTTCTATTTGTTCCACTTTTTGACCTGTGATGTTATCACGACGGAAAAGCCCAATGGGTTTGTTCAGCTTGGTCATGACTTGGGTGAGACAAGTCCAGAGAGCCATGGTGCTGGGGTGGTATTTAGGGGAGGACAAGGAAGAGGAGAGCAGACAGCAATGTTTCTGACAAGGCTTTGTGGTGCAGAGAGGAGAAGCAGCTCAATTTTGACCTCTAACTCAATGTTGTGGCAAAAAAAAGCTGTTGCAATCTGTGGCTGTACAAATGGGGGGAGTGGCGAGTAGAAACAACCCTGCCTCTTTATGACTGATACATTAATGTTTGGTCCTGCTCCAGAATCCACATTTTTAAAGGCTATTAAAAATTGAAAGTGTGAAATAAAATGCCTTAGATTGAAAGTCTTCAGAAGCATAAACATGTGATCTTACTCATAAGAAGATGGAGAGGTGGCTTGTTTATCACAGAATCATAGAATATCCTGAGTTGGAAGGGACCCACAAGGATCATTGAGTCCAGCTCCTGTCCCAGCATAGGACAAGCCCAGAATTCACACAATGTGTCTGAGGGCATTGTTCAAATGCTCCTTGAATCCTGCCAGGCTTGGTGTCATGACTGCTTCCCTGGGGAACCTGTTCCAGTGCTCCACCACCCTCTGGGTGAAGAACCTTTTCCTAATATCTAACCTAAACCTCCCCTGGCATATCTTCCTGCCATTCCCTTGAGTTCTGTCACTGGTCACCAGGGTGAAGAGGTCAGCACCTACTCCTCCACTTCTCCTTGTGAGGAAGTTGTAGACTGCAATGAGGTCTCCCCTCAGTCTTCTCCTCTCCAAGCTGAACAGACCTAGCAACTTCAGCCGCTCCTCGTACGGCTTCCCCTCTAAACCCTTCACCATCTTTCTGGCTCTCCTCTGGACACTCTCTAGTATCTTCATATCCTTTCTATACTGTGACGCCCAAAACTGCACACAGTACTCAAGGTGAGGCCGCACCAGTGCAGAGTAGAGCAGGACAATCACCTCCCCCGACCGGCTAGCAATACTATGCTTGATGCACCCCAGGACACGGTTGTCCCTCTTGGCTGCCAGGGCACACTCTTGGCTCATGTTCAACCTGCCATCAACCAGAACCCCCAGATCCCTTTCCGCAGGGCTGCTCTCCAGCCACTTGTTCCCCATTCTGCCTGTACATCTAGGGTTGCCATGTCCCAGGTGAAAAATCCAGCACTTTCCCTCGTTCGACTTCATGCGGTTGGTGACCGCCCACCTTTCTAAATTATCTAGGTCTCTTTGCAGGGCCTCTCTGCCCTCGGGGGTGTCAACAGCTCCTCCCAATTTTGTATCATCGGTGAACTTGGATAGTAGTCCTTCAAGGCCTGCGTCCAAATCATTAATGAAGATATAGAGGGCTGGAGCACCTCTCCTCTGAAGAGAGGCTGAGAGAGTTGGGGCTGTTCAGCCTGGAGAAGAGAAGGCTCCAGGGAGACCTTATAGCAGCCTTCTAGTACCTGAAAGGGGCCTACAGAAAAGCTGGAGAGGGACTTTTTATGAGGGCAAGTAGTGACAGGATGAGGGGTAATGGTTTTAAACTGAAAGAGGGGAGATTTAGATTAGATATTAGGAAGAAATTCTTTACTGTGAGGGTGGTGAGACACTGGCACAGGTTGCCCAGAGAAGCTGTGCCTGCCCCCTTCCTGGCAGTGTTTAAGGCCAGGTTGGATGGGGCTTTGAGCAACCTCGTCTAGTGGAAAGGTGTCTCTGCCTGTGGCAGGAGTGTTGGAACTAGATGATTTTTAAGGTCCTTTCCAACTGAAACCATTCTGTGATTTTATGATACTGAAGAGCACTGGCCCCAAGATGGATCCCTGAGGAACCCCACTAGTGACCGGTCGCCAGCCCGATGTAACCCCATTTACTGTAACTCTTTGAGCCCTACCCATCAGCCAATTGTTCACCCATTGCATTATGTGTTTGTCCAGCTGTATGCTGGACATTTTGCCCAGGAGGATACTGTGAGAGACAGTATCGAAAGCTTTACTGAAATCCAAAAATATTACATCAACTGGCTTCCCTTGGTCAACTAGTGGGTAACCTTGTCAAAGAAAGAAATCAAATTTGACAAAGAGGACTTTCCCCTCATGAACCCGTGCTGGCTGGGACCAATGACTGCATTGTCTTTGAGGTGTGTTTCAATAACTCCCAGAATAATTTTCTCCATAATTTTACCAGGCACCGAGGTGAGACTAACAGCCCTGTAGTTACCATGGTCATCCCTGTTGCCCTTCTTGAAGATTGGGACAACGTTTGCTGACTTCCAGTCAAGTGGCAGCTCTCCAGATTCCCAAGAGCATTGAAAAATCATTGAGAGAGGTCTTGCTATGATGTCAGCCAGTTCTTTAAGTACCCTTGGATGAATCCCGTCGGGCCCCATTGACTTGTAGGGATCCAGCTGGAGCAGCAAATCACGCACAAGTTCAGGGTTAATTAGGAGTGTATCATTCTCACAGTCATGGATCTCAGGCACAGGGCTCTGGGGGTCCCAGCGCCCATCATTGGTGCTGAAAACTGAAGCGAAGAAAGCATTAAACGACTCCGCTTTATTTGTGTCCCTGTTTGTGAGGTGACTATGCTCGTCGAGTAATGGGCCAATGTTATTTCTAGCCTGCCTTTTCTACCAATATATTTTAAAAAGCCCTTTTTATTGTCCTTCACAGTGCTGGGCAGCTTCAGCTCTAATTGAGATTTGGCCGCATGAATTTCCTTCCTACAGTGGTGAACAGCATCTCTGTAATCCTCCCATGTCATCTGACCCTGCTTCCAGCAGTTGTACACTTTCTTTTTTTGCCATAGTCCAAGCAGATCTCTGCTCAGCCAAACCAACCTTCTGCCTCGTCTGCTTGACTTCCGACATTTTGGAATCGCTTGATCCTGTGCTCTTAGGAGGTGGTACTTAAAAAGTGACCAGCACTGATGGACCCCAGCCCCTTCAAAAGCTTTTTCCCAGGGAGCCTTCTGAAATAGTTCCCTGAGCAGCCTGAAGTCTGCTCTCCTCATATCCAGAGTAGAGGTCTTGCTGATAGTCTTCCTCCTGTTACCATAAATAGTAAACTTGACAGCTTTGTGGTCACTACGGCCAAGGCAGCCACCAATCGCCACTTCACCCACAAGACCCTCTCTGTTAACAAGCAACAGATCGAGGAAGGCCCCTTTCCTGGTTGGTTACCTTAACACTTGGACCAAGAAGTTATTGTCCAGATGGTTTAGAAATCTTCTGGACCTGTTTGTACCAGCTGTGTGGTATTCGCAATTAACAACTGGCAAATTGAAGTCCCCCATAAGGACAAGGGCAGATGACTTAGATGCATCCCTTAGTTCCTTAAAGAACAACTCATCTGCATCATCATCCTGGCTGGGTGGCCTATAGTAGACTCCCACAACAACATCTGCTTTATTTGTCTGTCCTTTAATCCTTACCCAGAGACTCTCAACTGTCCCATCGCCGACTGTAAGCTCCATACATTCCAGCCCTTCCACTACATACAGTGCCACCCCCCCGCCTCGCCTGCCCTGCCTAACCCTCCTGAAGAGTCTGTAACCATCCATCATGGCACGCCAGTCACAGGACTCATCCCACCAGGTTTCGCTTATGGCAATAATATCGTATCCCTGGGACTGGGCCAGTGCTTCTAGCTCCTCTTGCTTGTTCCTCATACTGTGTGCAGCTGTGTAGAAACACTTCAAATGCGGTTCGTTGTGCCCATAACCTCTTGGAGCAGTTTGAAGGATTTCACTAGCACTCAGCCCTTCGAACTGTGTCGTGCCATCCCGTGTCTTGTCACTGACTGGCTTGGTGTTGCCCCATTCCCCCTTCCAATCTAGTTTAAAGCCCTGTCAATCAGCCCTGCTAGCTCCTGAGCAAATACCTGTTTACAGGTTGTAAACACACTTATATGGAAAAGATAAGATCTTAAAGGGCTCTTTTATACATGAGAGCCCAGCAGAAACCTGACAAATCCAAAGGAGAAAAAGTCACAGCATCACTGTGCACAGACTGCAGCTATTAAAGCAAAGGGGTCATCAGCTTTTGAGGTCTGCAAATGCAGCATGAAGGCCTTTCAGAAACGGATGCTTTAGTTGCAGACAGGTTATAGGCAGTTCAGGCAGAGCTCATAGAAATGTGGTAGACTGGGGTATGGAGGAAGGTGATGAGATGACGAGCCCTTCTGATCTCCAATCTGGCTCCTGGGGAGGGAGATGATGCTGGAGTGTGTTCAGATAAAAGCAACACAAAACCAAATCAAACAATGGGATCTCGGTATCTTGAGTGATGAATGAGCAACGCTTGCCTCTAAGTATCTGCAGGGTGTGAACATCAGAGGAGGGAGCATCTCCAGTGATTCCCTGTAAAACAGACACCGTGGTGAACATGGGAAACCCCACTGCTCGCAGGGTTTAATTGAGGATATGCAGCGGGGAGCAGCCCTGAGCTCATAGGCATGTTGGGGAGGGGCAAGGAGAGATATGGCCAAAACCCATCACAGTAACTGGAATGACTCTTGCTGATTTTAATGGGCTTTGAACCGGGCCTTAGGCACCAAACTGGGTTGTTTCCATCTGCAGTTTCTCTGTATAATATATACAAACCCTACTCCCACACAGATGCACACAAGCAGACATGTAAATACCAGATCCTCCCTTAGATCTTGCAGACACTTCAGCTACCAGGCGTGCGAGATACAGATGCTCGCAGCCCTAAATGGCTGGATGCTGCCTTCCTTACCGGCAACACTGACCGTGTCAACAACAGCTTCGATCTGCCTCTTTGCATAACGAAGAGGACTCAGACCACTGTCTTCTCTTCCCAGACAGTGGAAAACTAGCCATGTCCTGCTCTTCTCTCTCTCTCCTCTGACGTTTTGGTTCTTTCCCAAACTGCTGAGCCTGCCAGAACGCTTGGTGGTGGCCAGAAAACCTGTTGGTGATCTGAGATAGGGAGATGGAGGTGCAGGAATTTTGTAGGGTGAGGGAAGGTGAGGATTTGAGTTGCCATGTGGTGGACACAGCCCTGAGTTCTGTGGGTGGACTGCGGAGGAGCAGGGCAGGAGAAAATGGGGAGAAGGGTCTGTGTCTCTGTGCAGCCACGCACCGTGCAAGGTAGTACTTATCAGGTACTAAAACCTCTTGGCTCCTTGTTCCCAGTGTATCTGGAGCTAGGAATGGTTTTCCTTCCACTTTTTGGGAAGCGTTCCTGCCCCCAGCAGTTTCTTACCAGGAGCTCAGGACACTGGGATACAGTTTATCTGGCCAGAGCATGGCCTGGGGTTGTATTTGCAAAGGAATGCAAATTTATTGCTGTGTTTCTTTTACATAATGACCAAGGCTCTTATAAGGACGTTTGTCCAGCACCCTGTGCCAGCAGGTCCAGGAAGTATTTTGGGGATTACACTTCTTCAAAAGCAAAATGAAGACAAACAGTGAGTGAACAAGCAACCCTCCTTGCAGACAGGAATAACACGTGTCCTGCTGCCTACCAGAGAGTAAACAATTTTCCCTGCCTCTTTCAGGAAAGGACAGCAGGACTGGGGCCATTTGACCAAATGTGGGCTTCTGCAATGGGTAGGTATGTCCATCCAAGCATGTCACCAAACTCCTGGGGTGACTGAGTCAATATAGCCCTTGGAGACCAGGTTCTCTGGTTCTAGTTACACAGCAGGTTCCCGTTTGTACTGAGAGGCCCACCACTGAGAGATGCACCTCCATTGTAGACACACAACGTTAGGTGGAGAGGATCCCATCCCCAAGGTCCTGTCTTTTCCTTGGAGAACATATTTTACCTTAAAGCTGTGAAGCACAGAGAGCAAATGCTCCACAGCCCACTGCACTAAGGAACAGGGTAACCTTGTGTCAAAAAGCTGCATGGTCTCATCTCCTAATTCTTGGGCACCTCTACTGGATGAAAACCTGCTGTTCCCAAACCTTCACACATATTTGCTCTTTTCTGGACTGCATATTGTGAAAACCAGCATTTGGTCCTCATCTCTATTGCTGCCACATCTCTCCCTCTCTATTCATATCCAAAATGTGGTAGACTATCTTGTTCAGACTCCTCAGAGCTCTCATGCAGATGAGTAAATGCAAATAAAATTCACCCCTGTACCTATCTTGGAATCACCTAACAAATCACTCCAAGCAACCATACCTCTAAGTCTTACCAATTATTAGGACGAGAGCTGATGTACAAGTCACAGAGGAACTGGATACTTGGTTGCTGCCACTGGAGACACAGTTCCATTTTAGGACGTTGTAGATCACAGGAAGGGAAAGCTTTCTTCCACAGTTCACTGCCTCCCACAGTCACATCTCATGTCAGATTTCACCTCCAGGGAAGGAGGTTTTCTGGGCCTCCTGCCAAGAAACCTGTGTTGTTACAGCGACAAATTCAGATTTTCTGCTCCAGAAGAATCAGGTAGGGAATATCAGATCATAGCACACGTTTTCCAAGCTGGTTTCTGCTGGAGACCTCCTGGGATGGTGTGGCTTGCCAGAGAAAACATGAACGCTATTGGCAGTTGATTTCCAAAAGGGCAGCTGGTTGTAGGTATTGGTCTCTGTGCAGGTTGAAGGGAGCTATGAGGTTACAACCCCAGGAAACTACAAAGCCTGTTGTGGCTCGCAGGTGAGGACCCATCTCGTAGGGTTTGTTAGATCCAAAGCGGTTGATGCAATTTGGGAAGTAGCTTGTCACAGCCTATGCAAAATGTCTGGCTGTAAGATTGGGTTCAGTGGAGGAGCTTGTTCAAAATGTAGGAGCTGATTCCCTCTGGAGAGGTGGGAGCTTTAGCAGGTAGTGTTGCAGGATGCTAATCTATAGTATCAGTGTGAGGCTCAGGGTATGCTCAAGAAGTCAGTCTTTTAATATGTGGTTAAGTTCCCTTAGAACGTGTCTGTAAAATGATGGATTTAAGACATTTTAATTGGTTGATTTCCCTCCTCCTTTTTCTTTACTGTGTTGCAGAGTCCATGGCTGAGTACTCACATACAGTGACAGTGGTCTGACACACAGCATTACTGGGCAGAAGTTTTTGAGAAGCATGACTTAGTCTCCTTGGTCTAAGACTGTAGCTGTGGCTTGATTTATCTGCCTTGTGGTCTCAAACCTTTATGGTTCACTGAAGAAACTTGCAGACACGAGTGTGGGAAAATCTTTTTTTCCTAAAATGGGAGCTGAGATCCTCAATATTTGCATGATGGCAAGAGGGGTGCTGTAAGAAATTCATTATAGTGTTATGAGATTTGTCAGATTACAGGAAGTGACCATAATGCAAATTGTGCACCAGAGTTGCTATAAGCTGCCAAAACTACTAACAAGTACCATATGCCATGAATGGTCTCAGACTGAAAGCACATGGTGCTTAGGACACTAATGACCTGCAGGTAATAGAAAAGCCATGTACAGTAGACGTAGACCTGGTCATTAACCAACGACATTCAAGTGTTACCAAGTCATTAACCAACGTCATTCCCCTTTTCCAGCTTCTCTTCCTTCCATTTTTGTGTAGAAACTCCTGCCTGTGGGCTCTGTTCACATCGCCTGGTGGGAAAGGTTAAAGGGTAAGCCGTGACAGATAGCTGTGGAAATTCCTGGTTTGCATCTAGATGGCTGAAGCTCAGTCCCTGCAGAAAACTCAACCAGTCTGGACCAGACCCAAACTGTGCATCTTGCATATGTCTTTCTTACTATTTTTTCATGAAGAATTATTCTGGTGTTTCATGGCTGGTTAAGTAACAAGGATGGTGACCCAGACTGTCCTGAGGGAGACTCCCATGCTGTTCAGGACAGTCCTGAGGACTGACGGGGGATCAGAAGTTACTGGCCTCTGACGCACATTCCCAGTACATATGCACCCTCTCCCTCGCCTCCACCCACCTTCGCTCCCTGGTCGTGGCAGTTCCTCTCTCTGCAGCCCATCTGGGGCACATGAGGAACTGATCAACGCTCCCTTTTCTGTAATTTACTGGAAGATGGTGTCTGCCCGCTCTGTGGGGCCTGCTGGAGCACCGCAACTATTTCTGGCACAGGCTCTTCCTTCCCCTGAATCTAGAGATCCTGCTGCTGCACTCCCAGCTCTGGAGCAAACCCTTCATGGTTGAGCTGCACTGCCACAAAACCTCCAAACCTACATCAGCGTAGCTTTTCAACTCTGATGCCTCAAAATAACCCACAGGAAACAGCCAGAGCAAGGGGGGATGGTTTAATATCCAGGCAGCTATGCCAGTGTAGGGTTTCTAATTGAAATGAGAACTGACTGGTAGCTCAACCTGGGGAAATAACGGGCAGGATACCTCTAAGAGAAACAGGGAAGAGAAAAATAGAAAATATTCCTTTTTTTTTTCTGGAAATATGCTTTTCATTTGTATTGTTTGGCAGCTCTATGGGAAAGTTCATCCCTCTGTTTCTCGTCCTGTTTTGTGACAGCACCTCCCTTCCGATGTGGTTTTTAAGCTGACTGCAACAAGGACTACAGCTTTCTGAAGGAGGATTCTCTGGGAGGACATAGGTTGGCACCAGATTCACCTTTTCCCTCTACATTTTGGCTTTTGGGTTTCAATAATGTCTGGAGTTCTTCATCAAGACAGAAGGACCAGGAGGAAATTCAAAGAAATTGAGCTTTGATGCCCTGAACTGGGCTGTTCACCTCCTACCTATTATGTTAGGTCTCAGTGACAAAAAAAGAAAATGAGTAAAATAACTGGAACAAAATTCACTGGCAGGGGCAAAGGCATGATATAAATCTGTAAAAAAGTCAAAATTTAAAACAAAAAATCATCCTGGCAGGCAAATTATTTTCTGATGTGGACTAGGCAGTTGGCAGATACTGATGCCACATGCTAAGGGTGCTGAAGGTCGCTTCCTTATTCTTATTCTGCTTTTTCTTATTGTGCCCTGGATCAGCGTAGCAAAAGACTGTAATGGTTACTGCAGCAGATGCAGAGGGTGCAGCTTCCTAACATCATTTTGGCTATCTCCTCTTCCAGTACTACAGAGTGTTGCTTTTCAAAAGACAAATGTTCAACAGCTTCAGGAAAAAACATAGTATCCCAGAAAAAAAAAAGATGGAGGAAGCTCAGGAATCATCAGAAATCACACCCTTTTGCTGTGCTGCAAGTTGCAATTCCTCTGGATTCACTGGTTTTCTCTGGAGCTTCTCCAGAGTGCCGTCGGCCAGGGAAAGCGGAGTTCCCAGGGGACCAGGTGGGCTCTCGAATGGGGTCACACTACACCTCCAGTGAAGCTGCAGTCTCCTGGCCACTCGTGGAAATAAATTTCCCAGTCCAGTGCCCACTCAGTTACTCATAGAATCATAGAATGTCCTGAGTTGGAAGGGACCCACAAGGATCATTAAGTCCAACTCCTGTCCCAGCACAATGTGTCTGAGGGCATTGTCCAAATGCTCCTTGAATCCTGTCAGGCTTGGCGCCATGACTGCTTCCCTGGGGAGCCTGTTCCAGTGCTCCACCACCCTCTGGGTGAAGAACCTTTTCCTAATATCCAACCTAAACTTCCCCTGGCATATCTTCCTGCCATTCCCTCAAGTTCTGTCACTGGTTGTCAGGGTGAAGAGGTCAGCGTCTACTCCTCCGATTCTTCTTGTGAGGAAGTTGTAGACTGCAATGAGGTCTCCCCTCAGTCTTCTCCTCTCCAAGCTGAACAGACCTAGCAACTTCAGCCGCTCCTCGTACGGCTTCCCCTCTAAACCCTTCACCATCTTTCTGGCTCTCCTCTGGACACTCTCTAGTATCTTCATATCCTTTCTATACTGTGACGCCCAAAACTGCACACAGTACTCAAGGTGAGGCCGCACCAGTGCAGAGTAGAGCAGGACAATCACCTCCCCCGACCGGCTAGCAATACTATGCTTGATGCACCCCAGGACACGGTTGTCCCTCTTGGCTGCCAGGGCACACTCTTGGCTCATGTTCAACCTGCCATCAACCAGAACCCCCAGATCCCTTTCCGCAGGGCTGCTCTCCAGCCACTTGTTCCCCATTCTGCTTGTACATCTAGGGTTGCCATGTCCCAGGTGAAAAATCCAGCACTTTCCCTCGTTCGACTTCATGCGGTTGGTGACCGCCCACCTTTCTAAATTATCTAGGTCTCTTTGCAGGGCCTCTCTGCCCTCGGGGGTGTCAACAGCTCCTCCCAATTTTGTGTCATTGGTGAGCTTGGATAGTAGTCCTTCAAGTCCTGTGTCCAAATCATTAATGAAGATATTGAAGAGCACTGGCCCCAAGATGGATCCCTGAGGAACCCCACTAGTGACCAGTCGCCAGCCTGAGGTAGCCCCATTTACTATAACTCTTTGAGCCCTACCCATCAGCCAATTGTTCACCCATTACATTATGTGTTTGTCCAGCTGTATGCTGGACATTTTGCCCAGGAGTATACTGTGAGAGACAGTATCGAAAGCTTTACTGAAATCCAAAAATATTACATCAACTGGCTTCCCTTGGTCAACTAGTGGGTAACCTTGTCAAAGAAAGAAATCAAATTTGACAAAGAGGACTTTCCCCTCATGAACCCATGCTGGCTGGGACCAATGACTGCATTGTCTTTGAGGTGTGTTTCAATAACTCCCAGAATAATTTTCTCCATAATTTTACCAGGCACCGAGGTGAGACTAACAGCCCTGTAGTTACCATGGTCATCCCTGTTGCCCTTCTTGAAGATTGGGACAACGTTTGCTGACTTCCAGTCAAGTGGCAGCTCTCCAGATTCCCAAGAGCATTGAAAAATCATTGAGAGAGGTCTTGCTATGATGTCAGCCAGTTCTTTAAGTACCCTTGGATGAATCCCGTCGGGCCCCATTGACTTGTAGGGATCCAGCTGGAGCTGCAAATCCTGCACATGTTTGGGGTTGGTTAAGAGTGTATCATTCTCACAGTCATGGATCTCAGGCACAGGGCTCTGGGGGTCCGAGTACCCTCATGAGCAAGTGGATTTCCATTTCTCTGAGCCATGTCCTTTTCCTGCTTAGGAGCATGCACAATTTAACAGCCAGTGAGAGGCTGTCTTTCAGCCTAGATTTTATTATTGCATTTCTTTTTCCTTTCTCTCTCTCCCTTTTTGGCCTTTCTGGTAAGTACTCACAGTTGCTTGAAATTAGCTTGAAAGGGACTTTAATGGGCTCAGCAGATCTTCTACAGGTTGCAGCAAGTGTGACCTCACATTTCTGCTGTATCCCTAATGGATTCCTATTGATATCTGTAGACTATCCTGTGCTAAATTAGTGTGTAAAGTCTACAGTAGTGCCATTTGGCAGTATTTTAAAACCTAATAACCTATCGAAAGGAAGCTTTGTGTTTACTCTTTCCCCTCTATTTGTTTCACCCTCCCCCCTACTATGTCCTCAAAAAGCTTTTGAACCCATTGTATGATTTCTGCCATATTTTTTATCTAGTAAGAGATCTCCAAGATTTGAATTTGCTCACAGTTTTGTGCAAACTGGCAGCTGGATAGACCAGGAAGATCCATGTTATTGCTGCTCCCTGCTCCCTCCCCACAAGTTAAAGGCAGAGTTCAGCACAATACACAATACACACCCTGTGGTGCTGCTGCCTGTTTGCTGAGGAGCACTTATATCATGGCTAATGAAGTAATGCAGGTATAGCTCCAAGCCAGCCAGCCACAGCACAGGACCCAGATCTCCAGCCAAACTAGTAGCAGATTTTGGAAGGAGCTGGGAGTATCATGGTGGAGGAGATTGGAGGGGGAACTGTAGGACAGCACACCTTATTAACTCCATCAATCACAGAACAACTTAATTTTAATAGTATCTTTTCCCCACAAGGCTAGGAATAGTTTCCTTTTCTTCTCCTTTTCCAGACGTAATTCCCATGTCTTTAGCAGCTCTGTCAGCTCTGGATTCTTGGATGCTGCATTCGGTGCATGCAGCACAGTGCCAAAAGCGGTCATAGGCCACAGAGAAAAGCCATGAAAGTGGAGAAGTTGTTGCTTGGCAGGAGCTGTAATGAATTTATAGGAGGACTGGAGGCAGGGGAGGAAGCTGGCTTCCACAGAGGCGTGGTAAATGTCCCCTCCACTATTGCAGCCGATCCCCCACCTCCTTTTGCTGTCGTCTCTGGCTCCCACTGGAATCACTGCTTATCCACATGCACTGCAAAATGGAAGATGGGTGGAAAACCAGACGATTAGCAAGAAGACAGTGGACATGTTATGAAAGGTCAACATTGTGACCCTTCTTGGCATTGCATGCTGAGCTACTTTGAATATCTGACTGCTTCTTTTGTGCCTGAATAGCAATTGATCAGGTTGAGAAATCTGCTCCAGCTCTGGATACTGGGCAGCTGGGAAATGATTTTCCTTTATTTGCTTCATTTGGGTCTACTCAGACGTTGCCGCACACCCTTGGGAGATTCCACTTATTTCCTACTCAGGGCATGGTGCAGTGTGTCAGCAGAAGGCATGCAGCTGTATTCCCTGTACAGCAGGTGAATTTGCTTTGCAATATTCAGGTCTGTTGGTCATTGTGGATCGGACGGAGGGAAACCATGGGCAGGACATAAAGGTAAGAGGACAACACAAGGAGTTGAATGTACATCCAGTGAGGAGGGGTCATATTGCTATCTGTTGTAGCCAGTAAAGCAGAAGATGAGCCACCTTCTCCTGCAGAAAGTCTTGCTGTGTTGCTTTCTTTTTTGCACTACCTTCAGCTTAAGCAAATAAAACAGGTTTTGATGCAGCTGCTGACAAAAAGAGGCTCTTCCTCTGGGGATGCTGGCTAGAATATATGATGTGGATGAGGGGATATTTCCAGAAAACCTTCAGAGGTCATCTCAAATCACAATGTACTATTGTGACTGGGAGGGACCTTGGAAACTGCCAAAGCCCAATTGATCTGTTGGGGGCAGAGTATTATTTGACCAAATCTCATTATTTTATTGCAAGTTCAGTTTTTTAAAAATCTGGTTTTTAAAATCTGATTTGTGGAAATAGGTAGAAACATATGGGCCTTTATGTCTTTCTTGACTTAAAACGGTTGCTTTCTCCTACATCAAAGATGAGTCTGAAACTAGTAGGATGCCTCCAATTCCTTGCAGTCTGTGCAGTCTGTCTCTCTGGGCCTCTAACAAAGATATCTCTCCCACTTTTCCTTCCCCATATTCCATTCCCCCTTGCCTATTTTAGAAAGGAGAGGCTGGAATTGTTTTCTGTTTATCCTTGGGAAATCAGGAATAATCTTTGGAGGCTGTTACATATGGTAGAGATGACTGGAAGTCATGGGAAGAGAAAAAAATCTGAAATAATAAACTCCAAAGCAAGTGACACTTTCTGTTCTTGAATAATGTCTTAAAATGAGTAAACACTCAGTTGGCTGCTGTGAGCACACGTCAGTGAAGAACACTGTGCCCTACAAAGAGTGGCAAACCATGTCAGGAAGAGTGAAGGAGAAGGCGGACAATTATGCTTTTAAATGTAGATGTGGTGCTTAGGGACATGGTTTAGTGGTGGACTTGGCAGTGCTAGGTTAATGGTTGGACTTGATCTTAAGGGTCTTTTCCAACCTAAACGACTCTGATTCTAAAGCCAGAGTGGCTGAAAAGTTTTGAATTCCTATCAGAAAGTGAACTGCTTTCAGAATGAACATTTTTCTTGAGTAAAAATTTATTTCAGCAGAAGTTTGGCATAGAGAAATTTAAACTAAGCAACTTTGTTGGGTCAGCTTGACAGTAAAATCTGTGTCCCTTCAAGCCTCCACAGCTTCTAAGAAGAATCATTTCCAGCTATTCTTGTCTCTGTTGCTACTTACCAACTGGGCTTCTTGCATGGGTGACATTTCACTGTGGTTTCTACCTCTGTCTGCATGGTGGCAGTGAGTTTTGGGAGATGAGGAGGTTTCTGTGACACTTTTTGGGTTTTTCAGGTACTTTCAGTGACGCTCAGCCTGACCCTTGCACAGACAGGGAGGCTGCAGAGTTAGAGCAGAGACTGATCAGGAAACATCTGACGATAATGTGATGAGCATGGCAGTGAGAAAAATGTTTCTCTCTTTCTTTTCAAGCTGTGGCTCTTGTTGGAGAGGTGGTTCCAGCTGCAGCTGGAGTTCTTTGGTCAGAATTACCTTCTTAAAGAAGAACTCTAAACCTGAACTGACTGTAGGTGGGTCAAAGACAGTGAGCCTGTGCACTGCCCTGGGTGTAAGTAAGTGATCCCTCCCTCACTGGTTATTTCAGCTCACAGCTTTTTGAGAGGAATGAGAGGAATAAGATATTGTGAGAAAGATAGATTTGGATAAATTAAGGGCTAAACTGACAGCCAAAGAAGTGATGGGGGTACGTGTACATGTGTGCGCACGAGCTGCGAGTGAGTGATATATTTGTTTAAGGTGATGTCTGGAAAAGGCCCAGCAGGAGCATCTTGAATAGCTGTAGCTCTTACTACTGAGGGTGTTGACCAAAATTTTGGCTCCTGATGCTAACAGGTATCTGGAGGCTAGTGGCTGTTGTGAGAGTAACAGTTGTCCTATGCATCTGCAGACAGGTAAACTGGGCAGGATAGACTTCAAGGGAAAGGATTTGTGTAGGGTTCACTCATGTCTTTGAAGTCACAGTTTGGAGAGGCTTTCTCAGCTCTGCTAGTGCCTGGCAATGAGTCTTGGGTTGCTGACAGCTTCTCTCCTGCCACACTCAAAATATTGTTGTGGGTAAAGATGAACACATTATATTAATACAGAGCCAAAGCTTAATTAAAATCTCTTAACCTAATCAAGACATAGAATCAGAGAACGGTTTGGGTTGGAAGGGACCTTAAAGATCATCTAGTTCCACCCTCCCTGCCATGGGCATAATAAAGTTGTTATTAGTTCAGTTGCAATAATACTAACATTTATAATCCAGATTAATACAGACAAGCCTCATTAATAATAATACTCTTAAAACCGTTATAAAAGAAAACTTACTAATATCTAATCCTCTTCTCCAATGCTATCCTCACCTTCTGATGTCCCTCTGAGTCCTGTGGTTGGTGGCACCAGCCTTCTCAAGCAGAGAGGTGGTGGGCTGTCTCTGTGAGTCATCAGTGTCCCGAGTTGTTCACCTGGAGAAGTACAATGTTCATGGTGGTGGTCACTTCCTCCTCAGGCCTGGAGTCTGCTTGCGGCTATTTTTATGTTTTTTCTCGTCACACTCTCTTTCCTTCTTGGTGGTTTTCAAGTAAAGTTTGAAAGTGGCACAACAGCTTCCCCCAGCCTCAATTAACACAAAGGGATATTTCTTGTTATGCAGTGGCTACCTATGTTTGTCATTTTACCATATATGGTATCACAGAGATAAAGCTAGAACAGGTTATACAGAAGTTGCTTGACCACTAGCAATTGTTAAAGTAAACTAACAGCAGCTCAGGTCAAGATAAGCCTGCAGACATCCTGAGATGCCAAAGCCTGTGTCTTTCACTAATGATTTAAAAACTTGTATTTACTTGGCTACAACAGTATTTTGACAGATATAGACCTTCAAATATTGTTGTACCCTGTGGTTGCGAGAGGAGGTCCCGAAACTCAAGAAGCTGTCATGTGTAGGGACCACAGGACCCTGTTCGGCGAGTCTATAAGATCTATGTTGATAAATGGTCACGTTAGTGTTGCTCCTACTCACCCACCCCAGCAGAGTAATGGAGTCATCAATGGTGTCACTCATGACTTGCACATCATTGCTAATTTTCTCAGGTGAAAGTCTCACCACTACAGGTTTGTACTGAGAACTGGTGGGATGGGTTTTTTTGTCCCAGGATGCGAGGAGCTTTGTCTGCCCCTGGTTCTCTTCATTTTTTTTTCCCCAACACGTTTGGTCTGTTGAGGTTGCACCATCTTTGGGACAAGGACTATATTCTTTTTTCTTTCTTCTTTCTCTGACATGTTTGTGACTTTGTCTGCAACCTTTAGTATCAGAGATGTCTGGAGAGAATCAATGCAGCTGATGTTTCTGCAAACGTGTTTGTAATGAGCCATGCTGGCAAGCTTCCCCTTGGGAATGATGAGCAGAAACTCAGGGCTCTTTTCAACCCCAGAAAGGGTTTTTCCCCCTCCATGAACATGAAAAATAAGCCAGATACAAATAAATTTTTTTAAATACACCTTCGGTATGCCTTATACTATGCTTGTCTACAGTGCTAGGCTCACTGCAACTGGTGGTCCAGCTTAGAGATGCTGAGGGTGTCTGAGTGGGTCGGTGTGCACTTGCTTTTCCCCAGGGTGTCAGTCCTTCTCCTGTTTCCAAGGGCAGGAGAGGATGCCAGTCCCACAAGGGAGCAGTTTCCCAAAGGCAGGAGTGCTGCTGCCACCTCTTGGAGCTGGGAATAAGGGACGAGCCTTAGCATGGGAGGCATTGTCATAGTGCACTGGAAGTGGCCAGCATGTGGGAAGCACGGGGTGGTCACCTCTTCATTTTGCTCATGCCTTTCCCATGGCAAGCTGTGCTCTGGGGAAAGCCAAAGATCTGAAACAGGTGTGATTTATTTGGTCTCATCGAGACCCTCAACCAGAACAGGATCCATACCAGCATTTGGTTTTCAAAGGGTATTTTTTCAAGTCAGGTTTTAAAGGATGCATGTAATGTGGCTCTCTCCAGTTTCCAGGGGCAGCTGTACAGCAGTGCAATGAATGTCACCTTTCTGAAGCTTTTACTGCCTCTAAAATGCTATTAAAATGCTTCACTGGTATATGCATTACTGTAAATGCTGCGATAAAAGGAGGGATGGAAAGCAGGTTGTTTTAAAGTCACACTAAGACCTGACCTGCTCTCTGCGTAAATAACATCATTACTTCTCTTCCTTTCCTTTGCTATCTCGGTTCTTAAGTGGTGCTTATCAGCATAATATCTGTGTGCTATCTAGGAATGCATTAAGCAACAGCTGTTACATGTTTAGTTCTCATTCTGCTCATGGGGGGGAAAAATGTGTAACTGAAGTGTTTTGTTTGAAATCCTCATTGTATCGAGTCAGTCTCTCCCTTGCTTTTTCACAGAAACACACGTGGACACACATGTAGAGCTCTCCTTTCATGCTCGTGGAGGTACACCAGAAGGTAGAGAGGTTTATGATGGCTTCTAACTCTGCGGAAATTTTGCTCCACAGCATGTTGCTGGTCCCACACAGACTCTTCCTCCTACACAGAGGGGCAGAGTTCATCACTGCTCAAAGGAGACAAAGGAGAGGTGCTGTCAAGGCCAGCCTTGATCCTGAAGCCACAGGCTCTTTTAGGCAGTTTGGGCTCCTGCTACCAAGACCTTTGAAAACAGGGAGCAAAGGTGATTTGCTGCTCTCTGGGAACATGATGGCAGCTGATGCTGTCGCTTGTAGCAGCCCAGGCTTCAGAGGGAGCCTACCATGGTCGAGCCTACCATGGTCAAGCCTACCCATGCCCATGTAAGCATAGAGTTATTTTGGGAGTAATGGCTTAGAGTGGGGAAGGCTCCTTCCCTCACTAGCACATCGCCTGATCCAGTGGGAGCAGCAGCAAATGTCAGTGGCAGTTTCTGAATTGGGAAGAGCAAAAGTCAGATTTGGAAGTGCTGGGCTCAGACTCTATGAGGAGTGTAGGTGACCTTCTTGCTGCTCAAGTTAATCCTTGGTTCTCCGTGATCTGTTCACCAACAGGAGGTGATGGTTCCTTGTAATAAGTAGCAGTTGGTGATAGAGTCTGACAATACCAGGGCTGACAAAAACAGCAAACCACCCTGGGGAGCTCCTGAAGACAGCTCAGGGGCACGCAGGAGTGTGTCCAAGAGCCAAGATGAACTCTCCAGAATGATCTACTCTCCTGGTCGTCAAGAGGGGTGTCTGATGGACTCAGACTGGATTCAGGAGCTGGTGTCCAAACCCCTCTCCAGTAACTTCAGTAGTGTGGATCTCTCCTTTACCAGCCAGGGGAGGCCGCTGATCTTTCCTGTTCAGGTCACCACCATCTGTGAAGGTTGTGGAGCTGTTCATGAGTCTTTCAGTCCATCCTCTAATGAATTATTTCATTCCATCCCAACCAGACTAATCTCATGAACTCAGGAGCATTTAATGATAATCAGGAATGGCCTGTAAACATGCATAGCTGTGATATTCATTTAGGGGAAATGCTGGTGAATAGGGAGTAGCAGATCTGACTTTCACTGGGACAAAATAGGACTGAAGCTGGGTAACATGGGGTCTGGCTCAGTTTGTGAGTCACGTCTGTATGGCACTCAGCTGGGCTGGGCAGATAGAGATGGTCCTAAAACATCCAAGTCTTTGAGTGCTCCATCGATTAAAACATGGGGACTTGGTGGCAAGCCAGAGAGCACTGCAAGACCTCAGCATGGATTCATTTCCTGGACAATCCCACACGGCATGTGGGGTTGATCTGCCTTTCTTAATCATAAACAGAAGCTAGTGCAAACACAAAGCAAGGTGAGTGGCACTGCTCATCAGCTGTGCAAGACTTGGAGTTGGACATGGCACACTCAGACTCAAGAGTGTCCAAAGCTGGTTTGTGCTGGGGTCAGTGAGAGCTGAGCTGGCACTTGACTGGAACCTGGAGACCACAACTGACTGGAGCCTGGAGACCACACTTGATGGGCATCACCTTATGGGATCATGCAGCAGCACTTTGAGGGGACACAACTTGTCAATAGGGTGAGATACATGGGGGTCTTCCTCCAGCACCCAAAGCCACTGCAGCAAAACATGTTTCCTAGGGTCTGTTGTGGCTCTTCTGTTGTGCTAACACACAGAACTCATGGGGCGTATGCTCATCCATTTCTAACAGATGCAAAAATCTCTTTGTACATCCTCCTTGCCACAAATCATGCTGGCACAGACAGTTACGGCAGCAGTACCTCTAGGCTCTGCCTGATTGTGCCAGACCTACACAAATGCATTAGGAGAGTCAGTCCTTGCTCCAGAGAGCTTATTACAACTGATTTGAAAACGGTGATATGGAGACAGAAGCCAGACTCTCTGTCCAGATATGGATTCTCTATCAACTGCTTTTACAGCAGTAGAGAGAACGAAGGATGTATTTATCATCCAGACAAGTATCTCAGTCACAGAGTGATTGCTTCTTCACTGCACTGTTTGTGTATGTAAAACATGTCTACTTTGTGTATTACTTTTTGTGGCTCAGACTTAAACACAAAATATGCAGGAAATTTGTGCAAATAACACCGAAGTGCTTTCCAGTCAAACTTGTCTAAATGCTTCCTAGTGCCAGCAGACCGGTTCTGCCTCACAAACGGCGAGGTGGTCTTTGCAGCTGACTTGTATATATGAAATCTTGTCTCCATCTTTGCCTCTGGACATGGTCTGGTTTCCCAGTCGGTGTCAGATGTACATGACGCAGGTCCTGGGCTGGGAGGCTGCCATGACACAAGGCTAATGAGGTGTGATCTGGCCTGATTAACAGTTAGGCATGGATGGTCAGGGTGACTGAGTGGCCAAGTCCCATGGCACAAGGGTTACAGCTAGACAGGTTGGCATTTAGATTCTCCATGTCCACATTTTCATGTGAAACTGGTTGTCATGTAGTCATTTAAAGCCATCCAAGCAGCTACCTGGTAAATAAAGAGTGTGAAGGTACGCTGACGCCAAACACCCCTCTCTGAAGTCATGAAGAAGGTCCTGGAGCCAGAAGCTTGGTCAGGAGCTGGTCTTCCCTGCTACGTTGGCCAGAAGTCCCTGTGTGCTGATGGCGGAGTGCACATCCAGTTTTGTGAGATGTTGCTGCATGAAGTGTGGGAGAACAGACCCGCCCTGCTGCCTCTCCCAGAGTGGGACGCAGGTGTGGGAAGAATTGTTTGGGCCTAGCACCTGTGGGAGGGTGGGCTGTGTCCTGGACACCCCCAAATGCAAGCTGTAATGATGGAAACAGCAATTCTGGCCTCTGAGGGGCAGCATAAGAGGCATCACCTGACCTGTGCCACCCAAAATGCAACACTAGTGGCAAACATAGGCAGCACCTCTCCCTTTTAATCCTTTTCACCCATCCTCTTGTAAGACTCAAAGCAAATCAGTCTGGTTTGACTTATAGCTCCCAGTACAGGGTAGAGGGTCCAGGAGCCACCACGTGTGGCCCTGTGCTTCTGTCTCCCATAGTGCTGCTGCACAAGTGGTACCAAAGTGAGTCTGGGCATGAGGGCCTCCTGCTTCCCAGCTTTTTCCTCAGACAGTCCCCCTTGGCTCCCCTTTTTTTTGTCCCAGATTCCTTTTTATTACCCCTGTGAGCTGAGCCAAAATCTGCCCTGCTGTGAAGGTCCTTGCCTGTCTGAGGCCAGCCCAGGGCAGAGCTCAGAGCAGGGACCCATCCTGCAGTACAGAGGCATCCAAGACCTGTGCGTTGAGCTGTTGCACTTGCAATGGATGATACCAACGCTGTGGGACCTCTGCACGCTGGCTGTCAGTTTCTAGCTGTGGCTGAAGGCACCATCTCTGATTTACAAGCCCTCTGTGCCACAGGACCTGTTGCTGGCAGCAGGACTAGAGTCTTGATCTGCAGATCTCCAGCTTTTAAGTTGTGCAGGTCCTAAAAGCTGGGGAGATGAGGTACTCTGCTCCAGCTCCTGAAGGAACAGGGCATATATAAAATTGCTGGATCAGTCACATTTGGTGTCCCTCCTCGGCGTCAGGCTACTTCACAACCACGCTGGCAGATTGGTTGGAGAGCAGCTATGGAAAGAATATGCAAAACATTTTTCAAAGGGCCTTCATTTGCTCTCCAATGATGATCTGAAAAGATGTTTAATTAAAGTACATTTTATTAAAGGGGAGGAGAGTGCGAGTAGGGATTGGACTGAGCAGGGTAGCGGGGCAGATAACTATAATGCAAGAAAGTGGCTCATGGCACAATTTAGTCAATCATTTATGGAAACCATGAAATGATACTGTACGAATGCTGGAGAGGGACTACAACAGCCAATTTTGTGGCATTTTCTGTACACAGACATTGACTGATGCTCCAGTGACTCATTCACACGGCATTTTTCCAGATCTGATAATATCCTGGACTCGGAGCAACTCTTCTTGATTACTTTTTTTTTATTCTCAAACATATTTCATGCACCTTTGTGCATAACATAACATTGCTGTATGTGTAACTGCCTATTCTAGATCTCTATCCGCTGTTTCTATCCTTTGCTTACGTTTGCCTCAGCTTACGATCCTATCAGGTGCTGAAAGCTAAGCAGGACTGATCCGGCAGGATGGGTCAGCACTTGAAAGGGAAACCTCTGATTAAAGCTGAGTGCTACAGCAAGTGGTGACGGCATCTGGGAAGGGATGCACTCGTTTCAGACAGACAGCTGGTTGGGTGGGACAGCCGGGCGTGGGAGCACCATCAGTGTTATATATTGGTGGTCATCCAAGTTAATCACCATCTGATGCTGCAGGACTCTTCCAAGGCATTTGCAGTTTTCTTCCAGGTTGTAGGTTGTCAGTAGGCAGGGAGAAATTGATGGGCATTGGGGCTGCTTTCACCAAAGGATATGTCTTCATTCCAAGAAATACATGGGTCTTGAGCTAGCTAATATAGACATGTAGACAGAATACTTCAGACTTTGACCCTGGATTACAGATTAGGGTCAGTCTGTTGAGATCTTAAAGGTGATTATGATTTATTAACCTCAATTTCTCTGCGTGGAGTGATCTTCTTATCCTGTTAGCAAGTGTGAATCAACAAATGCAAATTATGAACATGTCTTTTTCCTCGGTGCTGACAACCTGGAACGAAACGTATTTTTGTCACTGCTGGCTCATATTTCGCTCTGCACAGATGCTGATCAGGGCAGGATGTCTTCCATCAGGTTGTTGCCTACGGGTACAAGGTATTTGTTACGGATTGTTTCGGCAGTGCTTCCTAACAAGTCAACACAGGGTAATTGTACAACAGAAATAACAACCAACCAGAATTTATCTAAAGCTCTTGAACAAACACATGCTTTGAGAGTCCAGCTGCAGTCCAAGAAGATGGTTATGAAGCTAGGCATCTCTCTTCCCCCATACCACCCTGTGGCTGTGTACAACAAACATGCTGTACTCCAGAAAACTGTTGGTCATAAAATTTCCCCTTTGCTTCTTCCAAGGTGTTTGCTGGTGTGGGCTTACAAGAGGTCTTGTGAACTCAGAGGATTTTGTTCACTTCCTAAATTTCCAGGCACCACCAGCATAAGGGAATGGGTGGTTGGATGGGACCGCATGGCACTTGCAAGGAAGTGAGACCCTGCTCCGAGACTCCTTTTCCCCAGACCACAGCTCCCACATGGACCAGTGACCACATTCACCAGGAGGGAGGAAGGTGTGAGCCCGCACCCCTTGGCACAGAGGAGAGAGCCTGGCAGGAGTCCTGCAGTGCTCCCATGGTTCTGGCACTGCTTTTTCTTCCCCAAGCCCTTGCTGACAGTATTGTGTGACCATGGTGTGATGGTGCTGCATCCAAAGCTGCCATCTCATGGAGCTCTGCAGAAGAGAAAGTGCAGGAGGTGAGATGGTGCCTGAGCAGAGGAGGAGGCAGGCAAGCAGTGAGCAGGCTCTCTGCTCCGTTAGCTCACTTTCTCCCGTGAAGCACTGTACAAACAGCAGAGGCAATAAAATATGAGATGAACAAGACAAAGTCAGTTATTTATTGCCGTAAAGCAGGGCATGATTGTTCCCTACGGTGAGTTTTCAAGTGCCTTTTGCTTCTGGTCTGCTTTTAAATGATGCATATTTTGTGGCTTCCTCCAGCTCCTGGGGGGAAGGAGAAAGGAGACTCTACCACAGTGCAATAGATCTCCGTCTTCTAAAGCTTTTACTGTATCTAAAATGCCATTGTATTGCTGCACAGCTGTAGGCATTACAGTGAGTGCTCTGCTGAGCTGAGGGAGCTGTTCTGCCGGCTTGACCTGTTGTGTGTGTGAAGGACACTCCTACATGCTCTTCTGACCATTGGCCTCACCAGTAGTGAAGTGGAAGACGAGACGTGTGTGTCCTTAGCTGTCCTGGGACTGGGAGAGGTCATTATCTGCATTGCACAGAAGAGGAGAGAGCAATGAGGGGGTGGATGACTTCAGATGACCCAGGAGTTGATAGTACTTCCAGCACTAAGATGGGGCAAGTGTTTTAGCAAAGATCACACAGCAAGCTGTGAGCCGTTGCAAATATCTCCTCTGTCCATGCCAAGCTGCTTCTGAATGAGGTGTCTTGGTCACCCCTGGGGATGGGGAACTGGGCAGGGAGGAGGAGTAGATGCTCAGGACTCACATTAGTGAGCAATAGAGCTGGGAATAAAATTTGAGTATTCTCATGGCATCTCAGGACAACTGAACAATTCAAGAACATGCTAGTAAAGGCTGCTAGTCTTCTGTTCCTGTGACTGAAGTGGTGGACATCCTATTCCACTGGACACACAGTCAGGCAGTGATCACTGAGACAGGTTGGACCCATGGAGGAGATCCTAGGTGTGATGGGAGAAGAATGTGTGAACAGAACAAATGTATTTCCCCAGAATTATTTTATGATCTTCAATAATTCACAGCTCAGGGACAACTTGTGACAGAGAAGTGTCCATGTTTAATAGCCATTGGTGGATTTTTACCTTCATGAATTTGTATAACCATCTTTAGATCCCTTTTTAGCACCCGCAGCATCCTGTGTCAAGGACTTCTAGAGATGCACTACATACCCCAGTGCATGAAAAGCAGCTTGAGCTTATTGTGAGGGTCAGCAGTCAAAGCCACGTGAACAGTCAAAGGCATGTGAACAAACAACATATTTCCCAGTAGACTCTACGAATTGACTGGCTGCTCCTGTAGGTGAGAGGTCCAGCCAGGCACTTGTGCCTAATGCTGCAGTTTGACACATGCATGAATGTTTCAGGTGCAAAAATTGATATCTATAGCTTCGTAGACCTGTTGTGATTTGTGTATATGTTGCTCTTGTGGCACAGCCTGGAGGCTGTGTTGGGATCGGAGGCCCATCGTGTCGGGTCCTGTGCAAATACACCCTGAGGTGGTTCCAGAGAGATCTAACTGGCTCACATCAGGAGTGAGGGACAGACCCTCTGCCATTCTCATGAGATTATAAATTGATATATCGACCCCAACGAGGTTCCTATGAAGTCAAAATTGAGAAGGTGGTATGCAGCAGTTACTTCTTCACTAGGAAATGGCTGATATGGATGTGTATGTTTCTGTGTCTATGTAAGAACAAATATAGGGACAATAAAGACTGGTGACAATATTTAATATTTGCCATGGGTTAGGAACATCTGTACTGCCAGGAATGATTGCTATGTGGTGCCCTGTGCTTACGGAAATAGACTGTGTGTTGATGCTCTGCTTAATATGGGCCAGTTTGTGAATCCTGCATCACTTCTGTCATGCAGGACTTGTGCTGGAAAACTATATGAGCAAGGAAAACTGACAATTGTTCAGGTGACACCAACAGATGAGTTTTCAGCTTCTAGGGGTTTTCCTGGGTCAATGGCTTTTCACGTAGGAATCGACAGGATGTGAATGACCAGAGAGCCATTTAGATCCACCACATCTGGCCCCTCTTGTTCTCCCAAAACAGCACAAGAGGCCAAAGGGGCTAGGGAGGTGCATGAGGGTAGTGGGGTCTGGCTGGTGCTGGATCAAACCTCCACCCCCACTGAAATGCCTGTGGGGCTCCTTGGGGCCCCAGGAGAGGCTGGGCAGCATCTGAGGGGATTTGCGCATGTGTCTGCAAGGAATCTGTGGCATCTTCTCCCTGCCGTGATAGCAGGAGCTTATTGGGGGTTTCCTTTGGATGCCTTCACGTCCATGCTGTTGGCAGCCCTCTGGGCTGGGGTGGCTTGGCTCTGAGACAGCTGACCCAGCTTCATGCACCCTGGTCTCTACCTCCCCTGTGGAGAGAGCAAGGACAAATCCCACGTGGCAGGTGTTGCTCACTGCAGACGTGAGTCATGCCAGACGCTTGATGGTCTTTGGACACCCTGTGCCAGGTGCGATACGGCAGAACACGGCTGTTTGGCTGACAGCTGGGTTTGGGTAATTCACTGATGATACATACGGACACTGATTAGTGTCACCAGTTGGTTTCTCACCCCATAAACTATCCATATCACAGCTAGCACTCAAGATGGTCTGCCTATGGGTTTAGCGTCACCTCTTGAAGGGTTTATAGGTGGAGCTTACGTGAGTGGCATGTATGGAGGCAGCCCACCCTTAAACATCTGGTGGCTGTGAAGAAGGACTGTGTTGACTGTTGGCTCAGCCTTGTTCCAGCAGATGGGACCAGGCATGATTGTGTTCGTGTTGTTGTCCCTTGCTCTGGTTTTGCTCTTTGGGTTTGTTAACACAGCCTCATGCCTTTTAGTGCTGCTTAGGTCCCATTGACTGTCCTGGACTAGAGCATCTGGAGGAGGGATGAGGCAGAGGAGATGGCATGAATTGAAGCATGAGGGGTTTTGTTGGTGGCACCATTTGTAAGAGTGAATGTGTTGCATCCTGAGGGGAGGACACAGCCATGCTGTGCTGTCTCTTGGGTGCAGTCGGAGGCAGGGAAACGTTCAGATTAGCGTGCTCTCTCCATCAGACTTTGCAACTTCAGGCCCTCTTTGAGCTCACACAGTGTCTCCCCCCATCCCCGAGCCTGCAGCTTTTCCTCTTTAATCTCTCCTTTCAGAGTGCGGGTGTTCACACTCCTCCAGGAGAAAGCCTGGCTCCTCTTATCTCCAGGGTGACGATGTCCTGTGAGCCCTGTGGTTTTCCTGGCTTTTGCCTTATCTGAAGATTGAAAGCAGATCCGAGCAGGCAGCTCAAAGCTGGGTGGGAGAGTTTGCAGCCACAGAGCCTGCTGCTCTCTACCTGCATCTGGGGGAGCCCTGCAGCGGGGTCCCAGGGCAGGCAGGGGGATGCTCCCACACACAGGGGTACAGTGTGCCTGGCCCTAAGCAGGTCAGAGGAACAAGATGCTCATGGGTCAAGGACGGGGCAGGGAATGGGGGATGACAGCAGATGAGGAGCTGGCAGGACCTTTGTGGAAATCCCACAGATACCCCAGGTCTCTTGCGGGACCTGAGGTGCCCCTTTGCCTCTGTTTCTCTCTCTGCTAAATGCCCTGTACCCGCGCATGGAGGAGACTTTCCAGGGCTTTGCCCAGATCGCAGCTAGTGGGGTGCCTCAAAAACCATCACGCTTTGCTGCACATAAAACCAACCTGATTCTGTCTGGTAAGCCAGACAAGGGCAGGAGGGGAGGTGGCCCAGTGTGGGGTGGGCAGGTCCCTGGCCGGGGGAAACCCAGGCACTCTATGCTTTGTTGTGCCACAATGGGTCCAGCACCGCCCTAGGCAACCCCTTCCTGCACAGTCCTGCTCTCCCCATAAAGACCAACAGCAGCCATGTAATACCCCTCCTGCTGACAACACCTCCTCGCAGATTACCTCCATCTGAGCAAGCCTAAGCTGTGTGAGGCGGGGAGGCACCGTGCCCCCAGGGAGTGAAGTAGAGATCTTCAGACCAGAGCAGGATCCCACCTTTGTGCCACCACATACCTCCGTCGGTCCCTCCAGCTCCCACTTCTGCCCAGCGCGGTAAGAGCTAGCCGGGTTTCATTGGAAAGGAGCATGTGTGGGTGATGCGCCTTTGGCCAGCTTCAGGACAAGGGGAGATGGCACGCAGGGTGAGCTGAAAGGACATGGAGGATGGTGTCCTGGGAATGGGGAGCTGGGTAACAGTATGGAGAGCACAGGCATCTGCTGAGAGGCAGATATCTGGGGTGTCTGCGACTTGCTCAGTGCCTGCCATCTGTAAAGGAGAGGAGGAGATAGACCATGAACGTTAGATGTGAGACCACGTATGCGGGTGTTCTAGGTATGCCAAATGGGGTCTGTACTGGACAGCTAAGGTCATACCAGTGCTGTACTGGTCTCTCTGACCTGCCCCTGCTTCCTAAAGGGGCCTGGAGATGTCTCAGTGCCATGTTAATTTGGTCTGATAGAGGAGCAAGCTGTCCTCATCCACAGTGAGGAGCTCCTCTGCTGTGCTGTCTGCTCATGCTCCTCTCAGCCTCTGGGGAGAAGTTAATGCTCCACCAGCAGGCTGAAGCTAATGGAGTGGTGACATTCCAGCTGTTGATTGGCACAATTAAGAGACAAATGAGCTCCTGGGTGCAGAGGAAACATGTGCACTATCAAAATGACTCAGAGAAGTTATTCCTTAAAGAAACATGACTGCCCTGGGGTTGCTGGATGCTCATCCTTCCCAGGGCTGCTCTAGCAGGACCCAGGGGGGTTGTACCCCTGGCTCTTCAGTACCATGGGTATCAATACCAGCACTGTTAGTGGGCCAGAATTTTCATCTCCAAACTGAGGCTTTTATTACTAGTGTTGAAAGCACACCTGCCTTAGGGAAGAAAATGGGTTTGGTTTAGCAGGAGTTTGCTTAATGTATGGTGGAAAACACAGTAAAATTGTGGTAGGGTCAATGTTGAGTGAAGTTTCAACATGTCAGTAAGTCAAGCTAAACATCAGGAGGCATTGCAGAGCTAAGCATGAGCAGCTAAAGTGCTTCTAACAAAGCTTATAGGAAAACTATGGGATAGCACCTGTAAGAAGTGAGTTAACTCATGACTGCGATGAGGTAACACTGGCACATGAAGAAAATGGCTTTGAAAATTTAGCTGGAAATTAGAAGAAAGTCTCTAATGTCCAGAGCAGCAAGTTCTGGTAACATGCTTCCCGCAGAAGCAGCTGGGGCAAAAAGCCCTTACTGCTAAAATGGAGACTGGCCTGGTCATGAAAGTGAAGACGTGGTGTGGCTGCTTATATTAGTAGGGGACTGTATTTGGTGACACCAGAGATCCTCATGAGCCCTGCAGGTAAGTGAAACCATGCAAGTGCAAACAGGTCACGTTGGGCAACTGGCAGACCTTCGCGGTCCAGCCCTTGGCTGACTCACATGGTTGTTTGTGCTCACTCAGGATCACCACATCTGGATTCAGGGAGGAAGGGCAGTCCAGCCTACCTGGCGGTAGATATCTCCACATGGGTGTGCATACTGGAGCCGATCACTCCACATCCCCTGTGCAGACACTGTAGGGGAACCGCCAGCATCCAGCGGGACTCATAGGTCTGGCCTCAGTTGCTAATTGTATGTGGGGATGAACTGCCCTTTGGAGCTGCCTGTTTGCTGATTATAAAGTGGAGGGTGACAGGCGCAGGCTCACACATTTCGGTTTTGTGTGCTCTCAGAGCAGTGGTGTTCTGCCCTGTAGGACTCACGGAAAGGTGTTTTTTGTTGTTGTTACACTCCTCGAACATTGGCAGATCACCTTTCTTTAATGTATAAAAATGCCCAGAGGAACCCTAAAACTAAAGGGTTCTCACATTTTCAGCAGCCAACAGAGGAACCCATCTGAACATTTTCGAAGGATAAATTAATGTCCACTGCCATCTTGTGGAATGACCTGTGTAAAAGGACAAGCAGTGGCAAGAGGCACATCCAGTGATCCATGACGACATCTTAGAAGCATGCCAGAGTTTTAGGGAATTTGGTGGTAACATTGGGGATTATGCTGCACATACTATCACCAAACCGAAGATTTCTACTGTAAACTGGGATTGCCTTTTTCCCTGAGAAGACTGCAAGTCCTTGAGAGCCTGGTGTTCCCAAATAGTATCCGTCCATTTTTCACCCAAAATTAGAATATGGAGATGACTATAGTTAATGCCTGAACACAGGAGACAAAGCCTTTCAGAGACACAGCAGCTTTTCTGTTTGCCCACAGCGGAGGAATCCACTTGGAAGTCTCCCTGAGATCTAGGAGTGAAAAACGCAGTTGTAGGTGCAGTTGTGGGGGATATTGTTCCACTCACACCTTGTCCATCTGAGAAAGGCTGTGAGATCTCCAATACACGCTGATGCCAGGACCTCAGCTTTACACGTCAGCTGGAAATTACCATGTGCAGAAGAAACTCGAGGCTCTCATTACCCGTCTGACCTGGTGCTCCAGGGCCCATGTTTGTGTGCTCCACCAATACACATTTGCATGGCAGAGAATGAAGTGACCTGGAAAAATTTATCTGCCACTTCTTCTGTGCCACAGCATGGCTCACAGACTCATAGGACAAAAAACCTTCTCACCTAAAAATATGCTGTAGGAACATCCTTGCCAGCAGTGTGATTATCATCCATCATGATTAGATGGTCCTTAGTATCAGAGACAGACTACTAAATTACTGCATATTTAGCCATGTGTTCACTGAGTTAAATAGCTAATCTGCCACTGGAGGAGGGCTTACCCCAGTCCATAAAACCTTTCCCTGCCACAAGACAGACAATCATCTATGGAGCAGAGAGAAGAATCAGTTTCCCAGGTTCTCCCATAGAGCTGCTCAGTGTCCTGTGGGTGAAACAAAAGCTCATGAACTTTTGCAATGCAGTAGTGCCAGAGGGAGGCAACACCAGGGGCAGCATGAGCAGAGCACAACATCCCCATCAGGGCAGCTGCTGGTAACCCCTCCAGAGCTGTGCACCATGTCCCCTCCAGAGCCACACTGAGAAGCTGCAGCAGGCTGAGAGAAAGGTGAAGAAAACCAGCAAAGAACCAGACAAGACTCGCAGAAAAAGGTCTTGAGTGTTCAGTGGGTTTGAGTTTTTCAGTGATTAAGCAAAGGTATTAGAACCTTTTCACAGTGGAAAGGTAAGAGCACCCGGTGAGCAAGGAGATAAGCAGAGGGAATCAGGAGATGGAGGAGGAATCAGGACAGTGAGGGCTCTGCTCTGGCAGCCAGATGACATTGAAGGTCTCTGGGGACCATTGCCGAGACTGGTCTCTCCTTGGCCTACATGAGAGGACAGACAGAGGGGCTGGTGGGGAGGGTCTCCACTAGTGTAGTGGGAGCTGCAGGCACAGGTGTATTCAGCAAGAGCAGATATTCAACCTGAAGCGATGCTCAAGGTGTTGTGCTCTTCCCGGCTGCGGACAGCGGTGCACACCAGCTCCAGGAACAGCATCCTCACCACAGGCTGGGCATCCAAATAGTCCTGCAAAGCACAGGCGAATGGTTCTAATTCCATCTGTAAAAAAAAAATAGCACCAAACCACCAGCCAGTAGGTTACAATGCAGAGCATGGCCAAAATTCCTGTTCAGTGCGTGTGGAAAAGGTTATAGAGAAAGACAGAGGCTTTAGGAGCACACCAAGGCTATTTACAGCTCCAGCGCTCTGGAGACAGGCTGCCCTTGGGCAGAGATGCAGAGTTTGTAATGCCCCTTAGCAGAAATATTGCATCTTTACCATACAGTTTTAAAAGGATGGCATGTGTGTGTGCGGGGGAAGACTTTGAAGCAACCTGCTACTTTATTGTCTTGTTCATTGTTAACCAAATGAATCAAGGTGTCTGGGGGTGAAGGGAGGGTGCCAAGTTTCAAAGGGTAACTTAGCTCAGCGCAATGAAGTGTGCTGTCACAACAGGAGTTCCCACGGCTGCACGCTGGAGCCAGAGAGCAAAATGCTAGAGAAGATTCAGAAGATGCTCACGGTTCGTAGCAGAATTGTCAGGGAGATGCTGGCAGAAGCGCTGGGGATGTTCATCCTTATGGTAAGGAGGAGATGGGCCCATATGTGCGTGTCGGTGCCTGTGCATGTGTGTGTGAGCAGGGCAGGTGAGAGGGCAAGTATTTGCAGCAGCAGCTTGTAATGTCAGTGGTTTCCTACCACGTCCTCAGGGTTGCTCAGCAGCTGGTTGCTACTGCTCACCCCTCTGCTCTGGTGGGACGGCAGCTTCCCATCAGGTAGACCATCTGTCAGATACCTTCTGGAGGAAAAAAGCAATGTGGAGGGTGGGAGGTGGGCACAGGGAGAGGGTGAAGCAGGTGGGGATCAGCCGCTGTTTCAGTTCTCTTCTAGGAGAAAAACGAGGCAGAATCTGGGAATGAACCTAAAGAGCAGTGTCTGGTCAGATGGGCAGGGCAACACTTGTGCCAAACCCCCTGAAAGATCCCATGCAGTGAACTGAGGCTTTTCTTTCTGCTGTGCCAGAGGTGATGGTGTGGCTGGGGAGTCCTGCACAGGTTTGGGGAGCACACCCTGACTCCTCTACCGCTGACAGCCTCTGTGAAATGAGAACAACATTCATCCATCTTCCTCTTGCGGTTGCCAGGGTAGTGAATGACTGTGGAGCTCTCCGCAGCCACAACCCACCATTAGAAAACATAATTACCGGGTCTAAAGCACGCCAGGATTTCACTTTTGGTTTTCTTTCTCTGACAAATGAATAGGGCTTATCCAAATCATACAGAAACTTTCCACTTGCCTGAGGGATCTGTTTCACACAGAAAAAGTGGTTTTGAGCTCTCAGGTTGCTTTGGAAGTGTTTGGGGAGAGGGTGAGGAAGGCTGTGCAGTTAGTTAGAACTGATGCCTGGTGCGGGTGAGGTGCCCGCTGGGACCAGAGCCTTTGTGTGTTGGACCAACATAGCAAAATGAGATCCTCTCTCTGAAAAGGTCCAGCAAGTGTCTGTGCCAACATACCGCACCTGGACTTACCTTGCAAGTGCTGCTGAGCTGAGAGAGACACTTTGGTCTGGACAGAGGCTGTCATAGAAGGGCTGGGGGTAATCCATGTAACTTGTACTTGGAGATTTCCAGAGGAAGATAAGATTTGTGTAAGCATGGGGACCTTTTGATACAGCTGTCTGTACAGATAAAGGTGCTTATTTTCAAGGACAACAACTGCATGTGCAAAGGATGCTTGCTTTTTAATCACATCTTATTGCACATCCAGCTCCTTGGAGTTCACTCCTTACTATAGAGGTAGTTTTGCATGCATTGGAAGTCAGAGTAGAGACACCTGTGACTCCTTAGCAGGAGCTGAGCAAACCATTTTCCTTTCCCATTCCCTTTGTGTTTTGGTGGTGGAAGTTTCCAGGTGATAAAGATCAAGTTCAGGGGTGTCCTGCCAGGGTTGTCTCTATGAAGCAGCATGAGGAGGAGACTTTTCTCTGCACTCTGACTCTCCAAGGCAGATTTTGGAGCCCGCAGCTCACATTGGCTCTTCCCTCACTGATCCCTGCAAGGGAATAGAGTAGGAGGAACGACAGTGCATATGGACACCCCCCCATCAAGGGCTGGCCACAAACAGCATCCAGCATCCAACTCTTCAGTAGCCCCCAGGCCTTTACTGCAACCAGCAACGTGCTGGGTGCATCTCTGGGATGCCTGGGTGGCTGTTATTTGGATGATAGCACTCAGCCAGGCCCTCTTGCTTTAAGGGACAGGCAATGTTCGTGAAGGAGGGAACCAGGCAGTGAGAGTAAACAGCACAAGGAGCAGGGAAGTAGGGAAAAAAAAAAAGGCTGTTTTGGGACAGCGAGAATAGAGGAAGAGACCAGAGATTTGGATCTGAGCTGAAAAACAGATTCTCTGTCCTGTCCTGTGTTTTTTTTGAGGATAGTGCTGTTCAGCCACAGCAGCCATGCCTCCTGCCCTGCACCCCTCTCTCTGCACCTGCGTGCTGTCCTGCAAAACCTGTGCTTTATGCATTTGGCTCCTCTTGGATGTGGCTTTGGAACAGCTCAGACGTGAGCAGATAAACTTTTTATAAGGGCATTGCAGATGCTGGGGGACATCCCATCCACTGCTCTTTGGGGCTTTTGCTGAGGCAGACTGAGGGAAGGGCTCGCACCATGCAGGCTGTAGCTCCGTGCAGAGCACAGACTGCTCTGTGTATACGAGAGAGATAAGAACAGTGTCTCTGGGGAGCAGGGGATTTTGGTGATGTCTGAAAGGGAAGAGGGAGAGCAGACACATGAGATAAAATTTGTCTCCAGGCAGAGCAGCCAGGGAAGATCCGAGTCAAAACAGGACAGGCCAGAGCAGAAGTTTAGATGCTGGAGAACATACTGACTTGTTTGTCTTGGAAGGACATGTCACCTTGGATAAACATCGGTGTAGTCCAATAGGACTCTCCAAACCCTAAGTGGTTTGTGAGGCAGAGACCTCAAGAGAATCTTTGTCCTTCTGCAGATTTCAGTGTAAGGGCTGTGCAAAGAACTGATTTTTCCACCCTCTGACCACATTAAAAAAGTGAAATAGAATAGAGTGTTTACTTTTCAATTTTTTTTCCCAGTTCCCCTTCAGTCACTAAAAAAATATTGAAACTTTGGCTGTTTTCAGACTCAAAGCATATGTGTTGAAAGCAAAAGTCAAACCAGAATTTCCTTCCTTGTCTTTTGCTGGAATAAGTTACCAAAATTAGAGTCAAGTTTGGCAAATAGCTATGTGCTGCCTAAACTACACTTTTAGTCAATAAATTGCACACCAGGAAACGAAAGACAAGAAGAATTTGCCCACTCTCCTTCCATCCGGCCTGAGGGCCACCGCTGGGCGGTCTGTGGTGATGCTCCCCTGGCTCACATCGCTGCCTTCAGGCACAGATGCCCTTACCATGGCTGTGTGAGTCATCCCTCTTGAGCCTTGCACCTTGGTGCAGGTGTCTGGGGTTTGTATTCTGTACCCAACCATGACTGAAGCGCCTGGTTAGGTGTGATGGGCACCAGTGAAGAATAATCTAGTTATCTGTTCAATTTTTGCAGAGGAGGGTCATTCTCACTTCATCGCCTGACGGTGAGCACCCTAGAGTCTTCCCGTCTCTGGGAGTTTATTACTATTGCAGAAAAAGTGGCAAGGAAGCTCAGTCCACCACAGCGATAACACTACTTCTAACACTCTGTTTCTTTTTCCGTGCACTAGGTCTTCGGCTTGTCTGCTGTGGCACAAGTGGTATTAGGAAGAGGAGCCTTTGGGCAGCTCCTCAGCATCAATTTGGCATTCGGCATTGGTGTTACCCTGGGCATCCATGCAGCTGGAGGAATCTCTGGTGAGCAGGACACTTGAGCATAGGACATCTCTGTGTCCCATAAAGGTCAACCGTGTTGGAGGCAGAAGGAGTGGGCTGTGGAGGGGTGGGTGATGGCATGGCAAGGCAGGGCAGTGCCCTCACCAGAAAAAAAATGCAGTCCTAGGGTCCCCAGGCAAGAAGAGGAGAGCAGGTCTGGTGACCGTAACCAGAGTCAGCCTCGTGACCCAGTCATCATAGCCAAGTCCGTGGGGGGAGGCAGATCTGTGGTCAAGCCAAGGAGTTGCCATGGTGTGGCAAGGTCTGGAGAAGCAGGGGACAAGGCAGGCATAGCATACCTACAGTGTGCTGACCCTAAACGTGTGTCCTGAGCTGAGACAGGAGCAAGTGGGAGAGAGAGAACGGCAGAGGTTTGGCCATCCCCTCCTGTTGTGGTCAGTGGAGCCAGGTTTCAGCAGTGCCCTTGTTAGGTGCCTGGGATATGCCATCATGGCCCAAGGAGACAAGGAGCCCTGAAAACATGCTGCCAATCTGATCCATGGGGAAGTAAATAATTTATTGCAAAGGAGAGTTTACTGCTGATGTTGCAACAAGGAGTGGTAGGCAAATTTTCTCCTTATCATCCACACCCATGCGCACATGCCCCACATGGACTCTGGAGGTGGTTTTTCAGGGCCATGGGGTGGTATCATCTCTCACATGACAGACCATTACCTTTGTCTTGTGCAATTTCTGCATTCATTTGCACCAAGAGAAGAGATTAAGGGCTCTAGTGGGCAGAAAATTAAAACAAGTCCTTGCTCTTGAACTGTCAGAGCAGAGAGATGTCCAAGGCTGGGGCTGGCTTGGAAAGGAAAATTTTTCCATGTGAGCAGTCAGCTCTTGATCTCCCTGTCCTTTTGGAGCTGGTGGAGATATCCTGGGGAAAGTGGGCCAGGATGAGGCCCTCATGTCTATCAGACATTTGCAGAAGGCCTTGCAATTGTTTGGGGTAAGATTTGCCTCATCTACCTGTAGCCATATAATAGGTGGGTGATGACTCTAAGTTCTGGACTCCCTTTAAGCTGAATGGAGAGAAACTCATACAGAGGGAAACTCAAGAGGTGTCTTTGACAGGTGAGATGACTGAGACAGCCTGTGGTCTACAGACAGTGAAGCAGAGGTGGTCTAATTTTTAGAGGACTAAAGCTAGGAGCGCTCTGTCCTGAATCATTCAGCTGCCCAGGGAAAATGGGTCAGCTCCGAGTCTGTGCAGGAGGGAGACCCTTCCCTGGGAGAGCCTTGGTGTTTTGGAGCAGGGTCTGGGTGGTTGGTGTGGGGTGTGGGGCATGCTCCAAAACGGCTGCATCAGGGTCAAGGCCACTCTCTTTTGCTGTGATTTTGCAGGAGCTCATCTGAATGCTGCCATCACCCTCACACACTGCATTTTAGGAAACCTCCCCTGGAGAAAGCTCCCAGCTTACCTGATCGGCCAGTTCCTGGGCTCCTTTATGGCTTCAGTCACCGTCTTTGCCATCTACTATGGTACAGTTGTGTCTTTATTACAGGGGTTGCAGTGGGCCCCATTTCAGTCTTAACTCACAGTTTGTCAAAAACATGTCCTTTTACAGTACCCAGCGTGATGTCTGGGTGAGGAGGGCGAGCTCCTGGCTTGTGGGACAGACTTTCATAGCTCAAGGCCAGAGCAGGGCCCAGATATCTCTGGGAAGGATGTGCAGTTCCTGGAGAACACAGATCCTTTTGCTCAGGGCATTCCCACTGCCAAAACCTGTCCTCTACTCAAAGCCAGGAGCTGCATTTTGTCAGCATTTTGTTTCCAAGATCTCCAAGGGCTTGAGTTAGATGGACTACCATGTATTAGGTACAGCCGGAGCTCTGGGGGACTCTGATGGTCTGTGGAAAACAGGACAGCAGTCATCTGTGGTTTTGTGTTGTGAGCAGAGGACCCATCACTCATTGGCTCCCATGTCTCAGTCTCTGACAGGCAAAGGAGTGGAGGCCTCCAGTGCATCCAGAGCACCCAGCCTGCCCCAAGCTCCCAGAGCAGGGACAGGGAGCTGGTAGGCATAAGGAAGCAACTGCAGACCAAAGTCTGCAGGTAACAGATATCAGTTGAGATCATGCCCTGCAAGGGGTGTGTCACCTCCATCATATCTCCCCTTGCCTCTCTTCCCCTTGGTGTCCGTGCTTGTTGCAGTGGGTGGACTTGTGTACATGCCATGTGGGATGAACTCTGTGCTAACTCCCATAATTCCCATTTCTGCTAGATGCTCTGCACGTCTACACTAAGGGGAACTTTACAGTGACGGGACCAACTGCCACGGCGTCAATCTTCTCCACTTACCCCGCTCCCTGTGTATCCGTGCTGGGGGGCTTCTTCACAGAGGTCAGTGGGGACTGCAGCAGTGTGCTAGGGGAAGGTGGGTGGTAACAGGTGCTCCTCCAGGTCTGCTACAGGGGACTCACAGTGCTACGTGTGCAGACACAATCACAACCTCTACACCAAGGAGCCCACCATCCAGGCAGGTGCCTGACAAGTAGGATCCAAGGCACCTTGGTGGCTGAGTAAGCCTAAAAGGTAACACCTGCAGGCTGCTCTGCAGTTTGGTCTGAGTGCCCTCCAAACACCTTTCCTGCATGCAGACCAAGCAATGGCTAGAGGATTTTTGGTGATTAGGTGGAGACGTTTTTGCTGGGAAATGAGTCAAGATTTGTCTTCAGTCCAACTGTGAGGAAGGAGTAACATTGGGGTCCTCCCTGACTTGATCAGACCATGAATCCTGCCTGTTCCGCTCTAGGAAGTCTGTTTCTGCTGAGCAGGATCCTTGTGCCTTCCCCATTCTCTCTGCTGACCTGTTCCTCTTTTCCTGCTCCTGCAGTTTATGGCGACAGTGATGCTGCTCCTGGGCATTCTGATCATCCATGATGAGAAAAACAATGAAGCCCTGAAAGGCACACAGGCCCTGCTCACGGGTATCCTGGTCCTGGGCATCGGCTTGGGGATGGGGATGAACACAGGCTATGCCATAAACCCCTCTCGGGACCTGCCCCCCAGGATCTTCACGGCAATTGCTGGCTGGGGAATGGAGGTCTTCACGTGAGTGACCTGTTTTGCTTTTACACTGCTCAGCTCTCAAGGAGAGGAGATAAGCCCAAGATAAAATGGTCATGAAGCCTTTTTCTTTGGATCAAGTGACAGTATCGCTGCAGAGTGCGTTCTCCATTCTTAGAGAGCAAGAGTTGTGCTCAGAGGAACCCCGTGCATTATGTACACAAAATTTGGGGTATATGGATTTTCCAGCATGGGATTCACCTTGACATTCAGATACAGATACCTCAGTTTGGGCACCAAATTGTCTACCAGTTAGCTGGAGATCTAGCTGGTTATTGCAGTGACTGGAGAGCACGAGAGTGATTCAGCTCACCTGAAAGCAGGAACTTACAGCTGGATTGCTGAATAGCTCTCCTAAATTTAGAAGTCTGAATCTGGACATGAAATCCTGCCTTCCCCTGTCTAGTAAGATGATGCCATGCTGTGGCTTTTCACATGGTGAGGGCATTAGCAGAGTCTCCTGTTCCAGTTCCTCATTTTCATTAAATTTCCAGGAAATATCTTTTGAGATCTTGGTAGAGGAAGTGCAGATGTTATTGGAAATGGGGAGGGGAAAAGTGTGTGCGTGTGTCTGTCTGACAATCACACTCATGAGGATCACACAGACTATTCTGTAGGAGAACAAGAAACCTGCAGAAAGTGCAAAGCCACTTTCCTAGGCCAGTGGGGAAAATGACCCTCCCTCCAGCAATTATGCTGATGGAGAGAGAAATTGTCTAAGCCAGTTGTAGGGCCCAGTATGTGAAGTGGGACTAAACACCTCTGCTCACACAGCTCACTCCTGCCCCAGCAGATGCAGCTCATCTCCACCCTGTGCCACACAGGGCAGCAGTTCTTCTGGCTCACTGGCTGCTTCTTCTGTGTTTCATTTTAGCGCTGGACATCACTGGTGGTGGGTCCCAGTCATAGCTCCGAGCCTGGGAAGTCTTGCTGGTGTTTTAATCCACAAACTCTTCATTGATATTCACAACCAACCTGACCCGGAACGTGGAAGTGAGAAAGGACAGTCTCCACATCCAGTTGTGGAGACTTCTACGCTGTGATGGCCATGCACTCCAAGCAAAGGGCCTGACAGCAAAGCCTATGTAGACATACGGACTAATAGCCAAAGACTAACTAAGTGGATAAGGGTATATACAATGGTGTTGCTAGACCACACCATTTCTCCACTGTAGGTGGAGAAATCAGTGTTCAATAAACCTGCTCTGCTTAACCAGACAAACTGGGTCTCTGAGACACTGGGCAGACCTGGGCAGGGCTAGACCTGTCTGTGACCTGAAGAAATTATTCAATCTCCATGTGTAAAAATCTACCAAAAAAAAATAATCATCACATTCTGGAGAAAAGCAGAGCAGATCTGCGAGACTCCAGACAGATACCTGTACATTCATAGTGATCAAAACACAAGATCCAATAAGGCTGAAATAAGACTTAGTCAGGGGAGCACAAGTGAAAACCAGGGAAGAACTACACAGTGGCAGAAATAATTAACTTAATTAAAGAAATGTTGACCTGTAATATCCTTTGGTAAGAGGTAGATACTACACTGATGGATCAGGGGCCTAGATTTGCTTCCATTTGCTAAGCTGCCACCCTAACAAACACCTAGTTTGGCAGAGCACAGACAAGAGAAGAGCAAGGACAGTCTGAAATAGAAACCTGAACATTTTTTTTTTTTTTTGTGCTTGGTTCGTTCTGTTTTTTTTTCTTTTTGATCTGAACATTCAGGAAGCACCAAAAAGTTAGTGAACTACACTACAGGGTCTCCTGAATCCTGGCACAGCTCTGCTGAAACACATTGGTGTCATGGAAATGTGTGTTACTGACAGGCTATACTTTAACTACCACCATATGAAAGGATTCAGAAAACTTCTGTGGCAGCGTCTACAAACACTTAAACAAAAAAACCCCACCCTTTTCTCCAATCTGGATGCACAAGAAACATGGGAGAGGCTGCCATGCTCCTGCAGGAATTCTGCCCCCTCCATCTGAACAAGGAAATGAGCCTGCAACAGCCTTACAAGTTTGAGGCATCATTGGATTAAAAGTAAAACAGTATCAGAAGCTGCCTGTCCCCAGGCTGGGTGACAACAGTCTTAACTTTTCTAGAAAGTGCTTAAGCAAGTGTGGTGCACACGTTAAGCACATGACTGCAGTCCCAGGGTTGGGTACCATGAACACTCAACACAGATCTCCAAGGGTAGGACGTGACAGAACATCACTGCTGCACAGAGTTCCAGAAACCGGTATTTACTGGCTTTAACCATCATTCACATCTCCTATTAAAAGGGTTGCTAATGTATTACGGTGGATTGGGGTGGGGTGGTAGGTACTGACATCTCTGCTTCCTCGTTAGAGACGACCTTATGTTAGTAGAGCAGCTACAGCAGATCTTTACCTGGCACAAGATGCACATTGGCTTAAGAGGGCTGAAGAGCATTAGAGGATTTTCTCTTGTTTGGGGGTGGCAGAGCGCAGCTGCAGGCAATGTAGCAACTGCACTTGAGGGTGGGCCCTGGGCAGTGGTGGAAACCAGCAACGCATGCCAGAGCTGGGGCTGATGGCTGCAGAGATTTTGAACAGTGAGCGCAGGATGGAAGTAGAACAGCTGGTCTATGAGAACTAAACTGGGAACTTCAGAGTAGCTCAAGGTGGGATCAGCTAAAAGACATTGTAACCCAACCCTTCTCAGTGAGAGATTCTCCGTTGCATTTAAAAAAACCCCAAACAATCCAGCCTGCACCTTGCTCTTACCGTATGTCCTTGTGCACGTGCTCCCAAAAGCATCTTCAAATACCATACCACTCTGGAGGAAAATATTCAGATCTTTATTAAAATACTGTTAAGCACTTACAGAGTGGCTCATCTTTCTGAAGGCCATACAAATACTTGTGAAAGCCTCACAACATCCCTGTGAGGTAGGTTTGCCTTGTGTAATTATGTGTCTGTTTCATAAATAAAAAGATGATGCTGTTTAAATAATCAATGCTTATTTGAAGATGGTGACTATGATTTCCCTGCTTAGGCACAAAATGTGTGGGTTGCTACCACGTGTATCTAAGATGGTGCTACCAGCATATCTAAGAAGACCTAATGGTACATAAATGTAATGGAAACAATCAGATGTAACTGAAAACCAGCAGTGAATGGGTTAAAGTGCAGTTCTAACCTGAAAACTTACAGTATAGAAAACAGCATCAGGGGCTTCTAAGGCTGTAGGATCTCAGTGGCCCCTGGTCAGATCCTGCCCAATTGAAAAGTGACACAGGCTGTTTGAATGGTCAACTTTGCAAATGAATGTGTGACAAACGAAGGGATCCTCCTGGCTTATGGGACTCAACACCACTGACCCACCTTGGCTCAGCAGTTCCCACAAGATGAGAAAGCAGAGGCAATGAGGGATCTTGCAGCTTCTGGCTGCCTTCAGGCTTATTGGGAAGGACATCACACAGACCTCACTATCTGAAAAGATATGGCACAAAGGCCAAAAAGTGGTCTGGGCTGTAGAGCAAGTGGCTAGGCCAATGCAGAGACATGGAAGCCCCAGGTCCCTTTGTACTGTGAATCTCAGAGCAGAAGTTGGAAGGAGCACAGGGAACTGTGGAGCTTGATTCTGTCTGAAGGAGATTATTTTTGTTCGGTGGGTTCCAGCCTGCTCCCATAGCATGCAAGGTCAGGACAGGTTTCTTTCAAAGGAGATGGCAGAAATATCTTCATATGCTGTATTTCAGCATGGGTCTATTAAAGTAACGGTGACTTACATTTGTTTTGATTTCACCGCTGTAGTTGCACAGGAACAAAAGCCTCCCTATAGAGCAGTGACATCAAGGGCTTCTTCATGCCCTTTGAAAAGTACATGCTGCAGGTAGCCGAAGAGAATAAATCTATGTCTCCAGTTTTTTTCTCAGAGTCTCCAGGAACTACATCCCTCCCATGTCAAAGCACATAGTGGCTATATTTCATGCAAATACTGCAATGTGTTTTCCATGGGCACATCTATTCATGCACAAGGAACTTGGTCTGAACCAATAAGACTGCATCAGAGAACATCAAAGCTTACTGCAAATGCTGTCTGGGTCAGATCTGGGGGTCTCACTTCCTTGAAGAATTCCCAGCTAGTGAGGATGTCTTGGAGGAGGTCATGCTTGTGTGACTCTTTTGTGAGCCTGCTGGCTGGGGGGATGGTTTCTTTTTGACCACTGGAGTTTTGTTCTTGCTTTTAAATACCTTATTGGGGTCCAGCTTGTTCACAAAGGAATCAGCTTCTTCAGAGAGGAGAGCTGTGTTGATGGTTATGGGTTTATACATATTAAACCATTGCTGAAAGGCAGGATGGAGGGGAAGGAAGAGGTTAAAATCAAACTGCAATTAGACTTTTCCACCCTGTTCCCCCTCACCCCTGAGACCTGATTTTAATCATATGCCACTTATCAGTTTGCAGTTTACAGGACTTTGCAGAGTGCCTTGTGATAAGCATACTCAAGCCACAGCTACAGCTACAGCCCTGGAACCGCCCCACATTCCAGACAGGGAAGAGGAGAACCAGACACAAACCTAACACTACCTTTCCTTCAGTGTAACTCCTATTAGGAGCAACTCCTGATTTAAACCACAGGAGGAAAAGCAAACGGAAGGGATGAAACTAAACCACATTTAGTTATATTCAGAGAAGCAGCAAAGATTAAAAACCCTTGGAATTTAAAAGTGCTTATAAATTGGAACCAAACTAGTTGAACTTCTCAAAATATAGCCTCCCTCCCTCTTTTCACACATACAATAATGCAGGTTTTTTAACTCTTTACATGAATAATTTTGTGTTTGTTTCTCTTTGGCCTGATTTCACATCCACAAGTGCCCACAGTGATATTTTTTTTCATTCCCAGATGCCACAATGTTATGTCCTGCTGTTCTCATCTCTTGGGGTGAGTTTTCCATTGAAGCGGTCAGGAAATAAAACTGTAGGGGTTATGGTATCACAAATCCCACTGAAACCATCCTCAGCAAAGTGTTGAACAAGAGAAAGAAAGGATCAATACCGAAATGTAGATGGCAATCTATTAATGTACTGCTCACTAGAAAACAGTTTTAATATACCAGCCTTGAAGACCTTTAAAAATGATAATGGTTAACATACTAGGAGGATTTTAACTAACAGAGGCTGCAAATGATTAGGGAATACATGAATGATTTCACTAAGGTTTGTGAATATACTGAACATAGTAAAATATTCTAGCAGGAAAGTTAGAGAAAGCCAGAGCAGAGGCATGTGCTACAGTACCACGTACACAGCCTTGACTGATACAGTAGTGCACAGTATAACAGGGAAGACACCAGAAATACAAAGAATCAAATTCTACAGCCGTTGATAGATGGGAAGTCAGCAGTGATTTTAGTGAGTAGTTTTGATGTATGCACAGGGCTGAGGCAGGACCAAGGAATTTTATGCTGATAAGACAGCTGTTATATCTGGGTGAAATGCAGGACACTCATTGAGACCCACCAGGCCTTGCCAACATGCACAGACATTGCACAGGCTTATGTGCTGTGTTTGGTAGTATTGTCAGATCTACCAGGTGGAAGCAGGGTTAGGGCTGAAGGCCCAGCCAAGCACAGAGGAATGGCAGGAGCCTCTAACAGCAGGGTTCTGGCAGAGCAGAACGGCAATTTTAATAATAATAAGGGGCTGAAGGGTCACGAGGCTGTACCTGGAGCTCTCCTGTAACTACTTCTAGGACTGCTGGCATTTAAATTGTTGCTTTTTGGGCATCATTTTTACCAAGGCATTCCTTCAAGACTGAGGAGGATGCAAACAAATTGATATTCTTGGCAAGGCCCAAGCTCAGTCTTCTTCTGGGCTTCTGTCTAATATATACCTGAACTTTCCTCTCCATCCAGAGAGCAGTAGGTTCTTGCTTGGTGCTACGCCCAGAAAACTGATCTAGACAAATCTCACATAGCTGTGGGGATTAAGAGCTTTACACCTCCTCACTTGCTAGCAGTCATGGAAGTGGAGGTTGGCTTCAGAGTCAAGAGAGCAAAGAAACAATTGGGGCTCCACCACCTGTTGTCAGAGGTCAAAGGTAGAGCCCAACTTGGGTGAGAAAAGCAGGGATAACATAATGTTAGTGAATTCACTAACATAAACAAATGACTGTTAACATGCTACAGGGGAAAGACTCATGGCCCCTTCCATGGCTCACTAGGGAGGCCCCCTTGAGCCTACAGCCTGCTTGTCAAAAGGTGGGAAGATGCTTTTCCAGTCTATACTTATGCAAAATAGCGACGAGCTGGATCCTGCTGTCCTACCTTGGCCTGGGGGCTGACCCCATAGCTGGTAAAGGCATACTGCCACTGTGGGAGACCCAGGTGGGTAATGAGCAGGCGGTAGTAGGCTGTGAAGGTTTTGGTGAGGAAATGCCAATAGAGAGCTCTGTCCAGGAACCATATCTCTGTGTCTGGGGAGACAACTAGAAAAAAACAAACACAAATTACACCGTTGCTTTGCAGTGATAAGATCAACCCCTGGCCACTGTCAGATGGGAGACACAACATACTTACCAGAAAGGCTGCAGCTTATAAAATTCAGCATCCCTGAGTAACATAGATGATTATCCAGAGGCAAGGTAGTTTAATGGTTAGACATGGGAACTGAAAAGGACTTGGTTCTGTTCCCAGCCTTACTAAAAATACTCATGCAATAGCCATTACACTCACTTTCCCCACTGTAAAATGGATGCAATGCTATTCCTTCTTAACCTGGGACTGATCGCTACATGCAACATGCTTGGACATCAGCAACTTTGTAGTATAAGTTCAAAGTACAATTATAGCAAACATTTATCTGCCCCACAAAGTAAAAAGCAACTAACTCAATTGGCAGTCATCTGGACTACTGAAGAGTCCAGAGTCTGGATGTCACGAGAGTGTGTGCTGCCAACAAAAACACATTTTGCAAAATCTTTTCACAGCGATCAAATATTTCTCTGGTGGTGACACCCTTTGTAGCATAAGAAGAAGTGATTTTATGTGGGAAATTGAGATGCTGAACATTGCCAATTAAAGTCACTGCCCCCTGTGTTGACATCAACGCCTGTAAACAATGCTTCCTCCCCTTGCCCAGGTTATCCACTGCATGTGCTGAAATCACTAACACTGGAAGGCAAGAGGACAAGTAAGAAGTTTTTGCCTTGGGAGTTGTAGTTATGTCCAACGAAAGACACAAGATAAACACCAAAGAGTTTTCTTAAGAACGGGTATATCATAATTGCACACCCCCACACAGTGAACATACACATATACACATACACCTAGTGACCTGTGCATTGTGCCAGATGACAACTACTTCACAGGTGACTCGGGTGTTTCACTAATCGCTGACAACATTTTTCTGTGTATCTGTCAGAAGAAACAGCTCAGCTCACATCTTTCACTCAACCTTTCCTGCCAGATTTTGACTTAGCATCTGGAGGCTCTGCATCCATGCACAAGGTGGAAGAAACAGTCTAAGTCTGTCTCAATCAGCTAAGAACCCTTTATGCCATCTACCGTTTGCTTCTAAGAAGAATTACAGCCTTTCTCATCAAAACATAAGGGAATTGTTCCAAGACATGCAAGTATCCAGAGATATGTTAATGGCTGAGCTCTAGCTCTCCGTATTATTTCAACAGGAGTATCTGTAGGTCATATGTGAATGCTTTCCTGTTTCTGTGCATGCAGAAATTGTAAGTGATAACTCAGACTCCAACACTAAAAGGAGGGAAAATGTTAGCTGTAGTTAAGTCTCTGTAAGGTTTAGCCCCTGACTTCAGTGGACACAGGACATCCCAGTAAACGTTCATCTACAAATTGCAAAGAAGATCAGAAATGTAAGATGATTCTACACATGTGGCCTCCAGATGCAAACCACAACAAGAGATGTGTAACTTTGCTCTTTTCAGTCTTACCTGGTTTAGTGTGCTTATAAACAAGACAAACCTTCCCATTCCCATTGCATGGGTCTAATTCAAAGATAAGACTACGAGAATCAAAGTGTGGCTTCTCTGGTTTGTCTCCACTACCTGAAAACAGAAAAAAATCTTAATTAAATATGTTTGGAAAACTCACTGTGACTCAGCTGCAAAGAGTCATTCTATTTGATACTTATTAATAAATCAGCTGAGGAAGAACTAAATCAAACTGTTATATTTATTCTTCTTGGAAAGGATTAAGTTCCTGGTGTTTAAAAACAAAAAAAAAGAAAAATTTTAATCTCCAGTTGGAAAACAAACCACAGAGTCAAAATCAGATGGCTGAAAACAGACATCGAGCTGCCTTCTAGTCTTTCACTGGCATAAAGCAGGATCAGCTTTACAGGTGTCACTCCTGAGAGGTGTTTGTCTAATCTTTTCTTAAAGACCTCCAACGTTGGAGATGCCACAATCTCTAGGCAGTCAACCCAAATCTATCGTTACCACTTAGAAGTTTTCCTCATGTGGATCCTGAATCTTCCTTGCTGCAGCTGAAGCCCATTACTTCTGTTCTATCCACCATCCTTTTTTTTTCCCCTACTTTCCTTTTTTCTAAGGAGGACAGGGAGAACAGTTTATTCTTTTTCTCTTTACAGAAGAGTTTGATGAACTTGGAGACATATACACTTCTTCATACATTCCAGTGTGACATCAATGTCCTCAACAGCCACACGTTCTGACTCATATTCAACTTGTGACCCACAACCACCATAGAGCATTTCCACAGGACCATTTTGGGATCATGTAGTTGCATGTTTTTTGCAGAATATAATATTAAATTCTAAAGCTGCTGGGGAAGAAGGGGGACATAAGAGCTGTACTCTTCAAAGAATTTTCCATGAAAGTCAGGATGAGAACTCTTGTGGGGATGTGACTTCTTCTCAGTGTACCTTATAAGTGCATCTGTGGAGGTTTGAGTGGCTAAATGGAAGCAGAATTTGGCCCATTTCATTACAATGGCTAGAAGACCAGGACTGCAGCCAAGCTGGAATGTGCAAAAAGAAGCTTTCAGCCACATTTAGAAGCTACGAGAGCTATAGAGATTCAGAGATAAGACTGAAATCAAAGAGCAATTTTTAAGGAAGCAGCACGACACCTGGCTCTGTTCTTATCTTCTTAATTCTTCCAGTCTTGGTGAACTGTAAGAGCCCAGAGAAAAGGAGTGGGCTTTTTTTTTTTCTTCCTTTTCTCTCCAAACTGAAGGATGCCCAGCATTTTTAGGCAGTCTGGAAACACACATTTTCCAGTGCCTCCTCACAGTTACACATAAAAGAGTTTCTTTTCCAATGCCAAAGAGCATATCCAGCTGTCTTTTCACTACCAAGACAAAACCCGTTATCTGTTGTTCATGTAACACCATAAGCACACAAAGACTTTAGAAGCTGAATCACTGGAGGAAGCCTCCGTTAAAAATTTAAATAGGGAAAAGGCAGAACAGGAGGGATGCCAGGCTGTTAAAACAGGATGCAAACAATACTAGTGACTGGCAACATTAACAATCCGCATGAGATTCACAGCATACAGATCTACCTGTCAGGGCTATAGGAGACCAATAGGACATATGGTAGATCCAGACCAGGAGACAAAGAAAACCCCATCTACTTGGAGTGACCTTTTCTGTTGCTATATCCATGTGCTATATCCTAACATTACCCTAACAGAGCAAAAGGGATGACACAGAGCACATTTTCTAGCCTGTTAACAGGAGCTTACCTTCCTCATCTGTGTCATCTTCCAGGTCAGCGAGAGTTGGTGCATTAGGCAGAGTGTACATAGAGGAACCCCCAAGCCGACATAGCTTCGAGACACTATTAATCACCATGGAGCCCAGGGGCATTGGGGTATCTGCAATAAAACTGATTAGGAATCACATCCCACATCAGGAAAGCATAGGAGGTACTTCTTTTCCTCCACACATCAACTCAAACTCTTCTAAAACACAGAGAGGGAGAAGAGATGGGTATACCCAGCAGGCCTGCACACTTAACCAGGTCAGGCTCCACAGGAGCAAAAATTAGGCTTTTTCAAACACAGAACCACACTTACAGGTGATGCGACACCATCTCAGAGCTCTGCAGGTATGAGAACTACACTGCTGACTAAGCCTGTGATGCAGCTATTAGCCCAGTCCTGTGAAACTGGCTATTCAAAATCCTGGCTAGCTACAGCCGCCTCCTCAAAACCCTTTTTCCCTGCTGCTGTCCTTCCTACCAGAAACCATCCCACCCATACACAGCTTATTGGGCAGCTCCTCCTCTTCCACTCCATGCACCTGCTCAGGGTGCATCCTCTTGGTTCCCTCTACAACAAAGGATTTTATCAGTGTGTCAACATGTGGGTGTTCCTGAATGAATGCTTGAGGACTTGTCACTTTTCTCTCCTTCTGATGACTAATACTGTTATCAGACATCAAGTCAACAAGCACCCAGTTCAGCCACGTGCCAGTGTGAAGGGCCTCAGAAGGCACTACTGGATGTTTGCACAAACAAGCCAGTTATGTGAGCTGCCTTGGTCTCTGTGCACTCATGCCCTGAAAATAAGACTCTTCAGAGGTCACAACACACTAAATCCCACTTGAAACATGATGGGACTCAGTGCAGGTGCTAGAGCCCAGATGTCAACTGTCTCTCAAATGAAATTCCAATTCCTGAGGAAAACCCTGTATTTGACAGCCATCTCCAGAAGTGCCCAATTTGCCAACCTCACTTGAAGGCAACGAGAGCCAGGATAATAGTTGCAGGGCTCCAGTGCAGAGTGAACGAACTGCCTGATTCTTGCCAAACATGGATGGACAATAAAGCTTGGTCCTGTTCTCACTTCCACCACTGACTCATTTCACCGTTGGAGAAATAACTCCAATGAATGGACTTTATAGCTGGTGGAAAGCAGAATCAGGCTCCTGCACGTTCATATACTTCTTAATGAGAAAGAGGCACTATCAGAGGGTGACTCCTCCTATTGCTTTATGGTAGGATAATGTGCTAGAACTTTTTCTCTCTCCAAGAACTACAGAGGGAGTCTAGGTACGAAATTTAGGTACAAACCTAAATCTGAGTGTCAACAGATGGCCAGTGCATTAGAGAATGGTATTTATATCATGAGGACCTGTTTGGTTTCTAGCCAGTGTTCAGTGTAGACGTCTCTTCTGTGGAAGTCCAGCATATGCAAGCAACAGGCTTTGCCCTGTTGCATCCAGAAGGGACCTCTGATGTGCAGTCATATTTTTTTCCTCATCAGGACATCTCTAAAACAGTCCACGATCCCATGCAGAACTGCACTCATTAATTCAGAGGTCAGTTTTCTGTAGTCACTGATCAAGCTGCCTAGCAGAAACAAAATATTTCATTTTTTTGCAAGTTAAGCAATGGTGCAAATTTTTAATTCAAAATGACTTGGTGCATGTGCTTTTGCTCAGACTAATGCAGGATGCTGACAGATGTGTACTGACTGTGAAGAAAGAAAGTTTGAAATTAAAGAGATTCTGCAAAGGAAAGACTGGCTGCAATGAATGAGGGTATTGGTGGAAAGGAATACATAGACTCACCATCGGTCTTCACACTCCAGGTCATCTGGAAGCCATCGGTCATCAGATAGAAGTTCTTTAAATCCTCTGGTAATATGCAGGAGTTTTTCTGCAAATCACAATCAAAGTGTTATGGGAAAATGCAGAACGTGCCTCAAACACAAAGAACAACTGAATATTGGTACAGAAATATTTGCCACCAAATGTTTTGCCCAACTCCAAGATGACTCAAATCAGCTCAGATATCTCATCCTAAACCTTGAGAGAAAACTGCATATTTCTTGGGTCTGTGCTACTGTATTAACAAAAATGACTTGGGAAAATTTCATAATGAGCAGTCAGTCATGACAAGATTATTACAAGATTGTTCCCCAACTGAGATGACAGATCATCCTTTGACACTAACAAACAGCCATTCCAAGGTCACATATATAAGAACAGTTGGGTTTTATGTATACATGACTTACCGGAGCAGAGTTTTGCTGTAAGTGAAACCAGACTAAACCTACCCGTTCCACTAAAACGTGTAATATTAGCACAAGGACTCTCTTCTTCTGAGGGATTTCAGTTCCAAGTAGGTGAGAGAAGCATCAACTCAATAGTTGCACACAATCCAGCAGGTTTGATGTTTCACTTACAAACAGTATGTGTGCAAACACACACAGAGTCTGTCTCACAAACCTCCTGGTCTGGCTTCATCCCACCAAACTTCAGCGCTTGGCTGGGGCTCCTGAGGCTGCTTCCTTTTGAGCCAACAGTGAAAGTAGCAAGTCCAGTGAGCTGGTGAGAGTGCTTCTAAGAACCAGGAGCATTCTCCTGTACCTATCTTGGTTGTGGAAGGAGACTTTCTTAACTTAGACTCTTCAGCTAAGCAACAAATATGAAGGAGGATAAAGGCTTAATCCTCACAACAAGAAGCCCGACTGCAGGCACTGCTCCTTGTGACAGGCCTGGCTGCAGACCAGTAACCCTTCGTTCCTGCTGATGTGTCAACAACACAAAATGAAACAGTATAGAAGCCTGCCACTTTTAAGAAGACAAGCAACATGCGTGACTACAGGAGTTATCTGTTGTTTTATGTGTAATTGTTTTAGAGAAAAAACAGATTCAGAAAGACTGATGTGAGTTCGCATATAAAGTATTGTCAAACTCAAGACTCCAAAAGAATCAGACCCCAAAACTCAGGATAGTCTCTGATGATGCAGGTTCCACAATCTCTGTGTTGACTTGTCCAAGGGCTGCACCACCCTCCTTGCGAAACAGTTTTCCTAATTGTAGTCTGAACCTCCAAGTTACAAGTTGTGGTCATTCTCCCTTTTCAGTCCCATGGGCTTTTAAATCTGGTCAGGAACAAAGACACAAATAAGTCCCTCGAGGGTCAAGCTTTGTCATTAAACCAGAAGGACAGACAACTTCTTCTTTAGAATGTTGATCTGAGACCTGTTTATAATCACAGGACTCCGGGAGGTACATTTTACAGGGAAAATGGGCAAATAATGTGGGATTTGCAACATAGCATGTCTGATAATTCAAAGTACTTTTGTGACAGGACTTTCAGCCTTTTCTAAAAGAGGTGTGTTTCTTTCATTTAGCCAGTTTTAAAGACGTGCTGTTGGTCATGGCCTGCTCTTTGTGCAGTGAGTTTGACACTCAAGGCAAGAAAAGACAGAATTACAAACTTTAAGAACATTTATAGGTCAGTAGTGCTGTCCCTCGTATAGGCTTACCCTGCCACAGATCAAGATGTTATTCAGCTGGGTATTCACAGCCTGGCCTCCGAGGCCTGGGTGGGTTTTGAAGCAGTTACAGAATTGCTTTGGAGAAGCAGAGGAGTCAGATGTTAATAGTTCTCCAATATTGTGCCTCTGCTGGGACTACTTCCCTAGAGCTACTAGAAAATTTAACATCCAAAGTCTCATAATATAAAGGAAGAATATTCTGGTAACCAGTAGCTAAGGAAAGGAAACACGCACATGCAGTTCATGTAGCTCTGCTTCACTTGGGACATGAATTTGTAACATCTCAAGAGATGCTGATCAGATTCTTTCCCATGTCTGCAACTTGTGCATATCCAGTTATCTGCTCTGATGTTGCCTCAATACACCTATCCATCAGGAGCTACCTGCCAGCTGTGCATACAGCTGCAATGCTGTCCTCTGGTCATCGCTGCCTGGCACAAGCCAGGCAAGTCACTGGCCTCCTCCTGTCCACACCCCCTTCCTCCCCTAGGACCAGGGCAGCCCTTCTGCCTGTTAAAGCCTTATTCACAGTCACTTTCTTTGAGTTGTCACAGTCGCTGTCCCCTTAACGGTGGTGTATATGCTGTGCAGGACCTTCTAACCCACCCACAACCTTCACTCCTGCGTGTTATCTTACTTTCTAAGCATATCCATTTATGCCGACAGACTGCTACTGATGAGATCCAGATATTAATGGCTTTGCAGCTTGCAATAGGGCAGGTCACTCTACTAGCCCCATCACCAGCCTGGTCGCTAGCACAGTGCTTTCCTAACCCAGGTAGGGAAAATCTGCAGAGGCAACACGTACTTAAGCAGAGAATCTGATACTGTAGAAACTTTGTTTAGAGAAGAATTTATTGTCCTTTGATAAGAGCCTGCTGATGGCTGAGGCCCTGGTGGTAAGTTTCAGGAGATTACTAGACCACATGGACATATCTGAAGTTCTTCAAATGCCTTAAACAAACACACCTTCTTCTGTGGGTTCTTCTCAGTCCTAAATATTTATAATTTCATGCTTCACTTTCACCATTTCCAATTTCAAGCTGTAGCTGTAAGCACAGTGACTAGGTTTAAAATTATGAAGAAAGAAAACAGGACAGACCTGCTACAAAGCCTCAGAAGAGTACAAATGTTTACATAGCACTTTCAGTCCATTTCAAACCCCCCAATTTTAATTAATCTACCCCAGCAGTAGGGAACATACGAGAACAGCTCTCTTGACTTCAGTGGGTGTTCTCCTCTAAGCATACGAACCAGATCCATTGGGACGACAAAACATAAGATTTTAAAACTTCCACCATAGTACCCAGTTAAATACTACTACAAACCGGGCACAGCCCAATTCAACAAACATAGCTGATTAAGACAAGGGAAAGATCACATCTGGATAGGCCTTCTACTCTGAATCCTCCTTTTCTGTATGGAAGGATTAACATGTGCATGTTTCTCCAAATGGCTGCCCTCCTCACTTTATTTTAGGATTCTCCTAACCATGCTCCTTTGCATGACTTTGCAAATGACGGTGCAAAATACATGGGTGGAAAATGCTGTACCAGAGCACATCTGGGGTCTATAGCAAAAGACCTCTATATAGAAAGCTTCACTGATATCCATCTCTCCCATCTGACGGAAAGGATTGATTGATCTGTCATATCATGCTCAGCCACACAACCCTATGACGATAAAACAGTGGTCTTCTGACAGCAGAGTAAGAGAAACAAGCCACTACTATATATTAAAAATGGCTTCTCAAGCTCTGTACTCCTCGTGCTCAGCTGACAGTTTCCAGGGTTGTGATCTCCAGCCCCATAAAACACAATATTCCTAGTAATGTGCCAGAAGTGGCTTAACCACAGCCCTGGCAAGCAGCTGTTTTCACTCTAGTCATCTGGTTACACTCATCAGCTCATAAAACAAAATATCCCAAGTGCCCAATATGGTGTGTGAGGTCTATTTCTTTTGTTTATTGTCCATAATGTGCCCAAATAGTCTCCCAAGAAAGCACAGTCCATTGAGGATAGAGAAGAATATTAGAACCAGGGTAGTTTTGCTGCCAAGACCTGATTGGCATCAGATCCAGAGCTAAAACACTGACATATGGCAATTCACTGAGAGCACTGTTGAAAAAATGCCTCCCAAGCAAATATCCTAAAGAACTGGACAGCAATCAAAACATATCACTCTAGATATAATTCTCTAAAGAAATGAATGAGTTTTATCCAACTTCTGGGGAGAGAAGGAAGGGATTTACGTCACTTCTCAGGGATTCCACGTAGCAGAGCACATCAGCAGCCACCTTTCTCCCTAACGTCATGCAGTTTCACAGCTGGTCTGCCCTAGCTGCCAGTGGATGCAGAAGATGTTAATTTATGTAACATACTGAGACATTCTTGTTGCACCTTTTCTAAATCTGATCTGGGTGGAGGGGCTCCCAGGAGATCACCTTGCTTGGATTTTCTGCCCTGAAATGCACGGCGCTTGGGTAGACCTGTCCCGCACGGCAGAGAACAGGATTTGGCAATTCTCTCAAGGATGGTGTTGTGTAGCCAATTTTTTAATCAGTGTATTATAAGGCCCCACAGGAGGGGAACACTGTGTCAGAAACACTATCCACCTCCCAGAAGTCCTCCAGCCTCTCCCCTGTTATGCAGCTTGAAGAAATATACCTTTCCTCACGCACTGTTTCTGCTGGATCCACTTCCCCGCCTCTCCCACAGTCAGGGCCACAAGGCATGTTCAAGATGGGCAGATCCTGTGCTCCTGAGGATCAGGGATGGCAGGCTCACCTAATGCTGAGGGAGGACACTACAAGGAGGATGGCAAGAAGGACCCTTGTGGATGCACACGCCTGCATGCATACTTTTGAGTCAAAAACAGATACGGTAGAAGCAAGGAGGAAGACTTCTAGAATAGCCAGGAACGACCACCACAGTCCCCACTGAGATTTACATGCAGACAGAGTTTCTAAATTGTCTGGCAGCCTAAGACAGTCCACAACAGGAAAGCACCAGACTGCTTGAGGGTTTTTTTATGGTTTTATTACAGAAAAAGAAATCTTTGTAGACAAAGTCCATAAGGAGAAACAACAAATTTCCCGTGCAGAGTTGTAGAACGTCAATGCTCCAGCAGCGTGATGGGCAGGGATTGCTTACAGCCAGCTAGCGCCAGATCAGACACTGCTAACAAGGCAATTAGAGGAACAGGCAAAATGATCCTCTTTGTTTTGCTTGGCCTGCTGAGTGCTGAGCTCTGGGACCTCCAACTCCCCCTAACAGAATGCAATTTTATATTCTTTGAAAACCAAAACAATGATGTGAGTGACTTATTTCTCTTCTGGTTGAGGCAAAACCAAAATGTGGGTAGACATTGTCACTGCAGACACCAGAGTGACTCCTAGCAATAATTTAGTATAACACCTATTTTAAAAAACTGCATGTGGAGGGGAGCAGAGCAGTTGCCAGCCTTATTTTAGGAGTGGGAACAGATTCATAGGACGATATACAGTTATTAGTGCTGGTGTTCCAGTGATCTGGTAACTGTCTCTCCTCCCTCTCCTCTTCTATTGCTTGTCTCAATTTCTTGGAGGAAAGATAACATCTTGGTAGGTCTAAATATCAGGAAAGGTGAAAAAAATTATCTGTTTTTATTAAAATACTTTGAAATGCTTGAAAGTTTTGGGGAAGCAATGTTACCCACGTAAACACTTGGCAATCACAGACCTTAAATATTTTTGTGGGCATAATGATTTCCAATAACATTCAAGATGATTGATTTCAGGTTTGGTTTCCCAAAGTGTAAGACTTAGCAGCTCTTCTTGCCTGTCTGCCTCTACGGAAAGCCTTGAAAAAAATCTCTTCTGTTCTCCTGCCATCCTACTGCACTGTATCCTGTCATGAAACTCACCTTTCCCGGCAGAGTCTCACAGCAGCTGACAGGCATTCAACAAGCTGATCTAAACTTCCACTGTTGTATCCAGTTAAATACTAGCACAAACTGAGCACAGCCCAATTTAACAAACATAGCTGATTGAGACAAGGAAAAAAAATGCATATTGCCAGCATTATTAGAATATAAGTTTTATCTTTCGTAATTAAAAAAAGTTGATTTTCATTTAAGAGTTTCTGAACACCATAGATTTTCTCTCAGCAGAAATACCTTTCCTTCACAAAACCAAAATGGGACTGGAAAAATCACTTCTTGAAAAAAAAGTAAAAAACCCCCTCAAACCTTAAAAACAGAGCTTTTATTTGATGAGTCTCAATGAAAAGAGAGGTTTTTTTTGGGGGGGGGGGGGGGGCGGGCAGGCGAAGAGTAGGGGGAAGAGTGTAATTTTGGAAATAGGTTGACCATTTTTCCCTACATCACATAAAAATCCCTGCAAATTCTTTCCTATCCAAACACGTAGAGGGGAGTTAAAAATAAAGACTGTGACTAGACCTTGTTAAAAATCTCAACTATGGAGAAATGATTATGTGCATAAGTGTTGCCACCTAGTGGCTATGAGAAAAAACAGTGATAAAAGTGAACACTGGGTACACATAAACTTGTCAAATTCAAGCAGGATGGGTTTGAGGAAAAGTGATGTTCAGGTTCATCCTGGAAGGGCCTTGTGAGGTGCTGAGCGCTTTGCACTTAATCATCACTGCAGGACATACTGAAATTGTATGGACTGTGTTAGATATCAGACTTCATCCCCAAAGCTCAAGAAAAAAAGTAAAAAAAAGTTATCTTTTAATTTGAGAGAGACTTCAGGTTTTGTCAATGCAACTGGGAACAAAAGCAAAGAAATAGACAGTGAAGTCCTTCACCATTAGCAGTCCAGCTCAACTGTATCATCTACTTAATTTTTACCTACAATTAACCTAGTTCATCACTACAGGGGGGTGGGGAAAGCTGAAGTTTTTGTTTTGACATCTTTGGAGTGAAGCACTTTGGCTACAGCATTTCAAAGTTTGGCTTTATAAGAATAGCTCAATTTTGAAACAAACCCAGTTTAGTTCGGAGGAGTATCAGCACCTAACAACCAGAGCAATACCGTGTTAGGAGGAGCAGTCGCCTCCTCTCAACAGAAGAACGAGCCAATGTCCCTTTGCAGCTCCCAGAGCTGAGCTGGCTCGCAGTCAGGGTGCCTCAGACTTTCCAGCACAGTTAATCCGACACCTGAACAACAGCTACAGGAAATCAGGAATCACTTCACACAAACCTGAAAAACCGGACCTTTCTGCCTGACCACAGCTGCTGGCTACTGTACAAGTTTCAGTAAATAACGCAGGTTTGCATCACATTCTGACCTGGATTTCTAAATTCTTGATAAATATCACTAATTGGGCTAGGACATTACCAAAACTAGTGCAAGATTTTTCCTTGCTGTTTAGGAAAAACTGTAAATGGCAAGGTGTCATCAAAGGGGAAATTATTTTACGTAGTGGTAACAAGTGCAGTCTCTGGGAGTGTGTGCGTTAGGGCATAGCCAGGGTCGGAGCAGAGGGAGGATGGTTCACTCAACCCCACCCTCTGCCATGTTGCTTCTCAAAGGCCAGTCAGCTTCTACTGTCCCTTCCCTACATATGAGCAATACCTAGAAAGCAGTTATTCCCCCACGGTCATGGGATTGATAAACACATGTATATTCAAAAAGGGCATCAAAAATGCCATCTCTGCCCACCAGAGTCACACGACAGTATTCAGGAGCCCTCTGGTCACACACTCTGATGCAGTGAGGTCAGCTAATGTGGAGTGAAGGCAGCATGTGTCCTTCACAGTCTTCCAGAACAGGCAATGGGACATGGCTTGGCCAAAAGATTGGGTCAGTTAGACAAAGAGGAGATGGAAGGAGGGGCTATGAGAAATGGAAGTGAATAGCTGAGACTGAGAAGAGAAATAGATAACTGGAACTAACTGGATGAGTCAGTGGTATTTTCCAGCTTGAGGCCTTTACCTTTAATGGCCATAAATAATAAAGAGCTTCTTCATTTTGTCTCAAAGGGAGTTGGAAAATGGTTTCAGACATGAGTCAGAATAATTTTTGTTCTCCACTGAGTCACCACTGTTGCTGTCTACTACGGTTATGTGATTTCTTCTTAGAGTTGTCATTCTGAATATACTCACACTGATGAAGTTTCTCTAGCAGATCAGGTGCGTGTGATAGCCTAAAACACAGAGTAATACCCGATTTTAAAAAAAAAATCTGTTTAGGCTCCACAGTGCATCAAACTTGGTAGCAGGCTGTCTCACAAACAAACACAAGGTAGCCATTGCATTTGACATTCTCCATGGGCTGCTGCACATTCAGACTGACCTCACTGAAGTATTATCAAGAAAATACTCACTTGCTCCCATGAAATGATTGCGTGGCGTTCAGCTGGCTCCTTTTCCACAAACGTCACCTCAGCAACTCCTGGAGAAGTCTCTAAAAGGAAAAAAGGAACATGTTTGCAGCTGGCATGGGTGAAGGGTGAAACCAAGCACTGTGAGCCAGACAATTTTGCAAGTTAACCTGACTGACAGCTGGGGAAAAGGCATTAACGACTGCAAGCATTGTGCTGGTGACTGAGCAGTCGCTTTCTTTTTTGTGTGTAACTGTACTCAGCATGTCTTGGCATGTGCATGCCTAGTGCTCCACATGATGCCATCCTTTGATGTTTTTTATAGGTATACATACACACACACATTTTGTATTCAAGGTGTGATTTTTTGCAGAGGATTCATAGAAAAATCAACCATGGGTTCCTGGGCAAACTCTAAAAGAGAGATGCACCGTTCTTTGTAAGCATGCCCCATGGTTTCAGTCGGGTAGGATATTCTCAGGGTGACACAAGATGTTGCTCAGTGTTGCTGTGAATTGCTAAGAAATGTATTCCACAAAGACAGGCACACTTCGGTGCTGGATTCAGTGGGTTTGAACAGATGCAGAATCTGATCCTACTGAAGGGACCTGCATGAGCAAACATCAGTTCCCTGGAATCCCAGCTGGACACATGCAAATTTATTGCGAGCACTGAGCTCATAATTTATAAAAATCATCTGAGTATTTTATGGGAAAGAATACCATATAAATGCAAGATACTAATCTACATGGTGCTATCCTTGCAGGTGTGTGACAGCAGAACAGTCTCCCTTGTACTTACTATTTTATAATGTTTTACTTTATCTACAGCCAACTGAAATAGTTCCCACTTACTTCATTCACTTTGGATCAGGTCCAGAAAGACTACTGACTTGTTGTTGTGGGAATTGCAAGTCCAGCACACAGGGCTGTGGAGTAGAAGTGATCACTATGCAGGGCTTTCAAGACTGGCTCTGTTGTGAAAGTATTGGCTCCCAAAGCAGTCACACATATTGTAATTGCTTTCCGGTAAAACATACACAGTGCACTAGACAGGAAAGGCAGGCACCAGAGAGCTTTGGTTTGGTTTTTATCTCCAGCACTGGGCTTTTAACTCTAGCAGTGGCGTTGTCTTGTCTGTTCTGGTGGCAGAAGAGCAGCACTCAGTTTCAGGAAGTCTAAACTTCACTTTAATTGGAAGTATTCATTGTTACATTGTCAGATAATTTAAAAAGACAAAACAGAGCACCAGAAAACCAAACTCCAATTTAAAGATAGAGAAAAGAAAAAAAATAAAATCATAGTAGGTCACCTAGGTAATCTTTCTGGCCAGTCTGGGTCTCCATACAGAAGACTGATGCTTTGCCAAGTTTTACTTCAAATAGGTGGATGCAAGGCAGGGGGATCTGTCTTTTGCTCATATATAAGCTGTCCATATGTATTCTGCTTCTAAAGAAGTGTGTGCAATCAATGATCTAACCAGTCTTTTCCATCTAAGCTATGCAAGCCTTATGACAAGTTAAGAGATTATAATAACAGAGTAATTGTTATTTCTGTGATCAAAGAAAACAGCAGGGATGTTTAATTCATCATGCACAATGGCTTTGCTGGGATGATGGAAGATTAAATATTGTATCAGTCAAATAAGATATCTAGGAACAAGAGAACTGCAGCTTCTAAAGAGGTCTGAACCAAATCCAAGATCAAAAGAAAGAGAAATTCCGTCTTAAAAGCCTGAATGTTGTATTAAAAATATCCTGTGGGTAAACTGAAGACCACATTTAACAGATGTGCGTAGGTACGGATGGGAGCTCCACTAAACATTAATGGAGAGAAGAAGTCGCCTGCCATGGGTTGCTTTTTCTTCCAGATGGAGGAAATAAAGAAGCCACCTAGGTTAGACAAAAGATATAGGATAAAGCTTAACTAGTTCAGGAGAGTCCTCCCTATTAACTATTCTGAATCAAGATCATAGTAAACTGTCCTATTTTTAGGACATTTCATCTGGAAGCTTTCAAAAACGCTTTGCAGTATTAATAAGAAAGAGTCGATGCAATGGTCTGACACAAAGCTGAAGCAGGGAATCACAGCATTATCAGTCCTTACGGTACCGCTAATACTGCCTGTAAGCTGGGTAAACTCGCAGCATCTTTTTAAAATGTCTGAATAGTTACATTCTTATCTAATAAAGACTGTAAATAGTCAAGTACGGTCCTGCTCTGGGCAGTCCAGAACAGCTAACACCTCCCATTCAGATTTAGCTGTGACCAATCCACCTTTCTGGAATTTGCTATTTGTCATGGAACTTTAGCAAAATGAATCATACTGGCAATGGGAAAGATGCCTCTTTTTTTTTTCCCTCAAATTATAACCTCCATAATCCTTGCGAGAAATCTCCCACCTTGTAGGGACTGACACAGAGACTACAAGTTAAAAAAACCAAAACACTCCCCCTCCTCCCCACTCCCACTCCCATATATAGACTTTGTTTAAAGGAAGTTTTTTGAAATGGTGCCACGAACATTTCTTCATAAAGGTATTGGAAAATTGGGCCTCAAGCTCCCATTTACTGTACGTGCAAGATTTTCTTGCTTAAAAGGAGTATGTTGAATTTCATTACATGACCATTTCTACCTCCTGAAAAAAATGTTCAGAACTCAACAGACTTAAAAGCCTATTACTGCTTTTCTGTTATGGTAGGCAGAAAAGTATCTACTGGCTTCATGAGACTTCCCAAAAGAAGATTTAAATAAGATAGATAGTTTCTAGTGCTGCAAACTACCAAGTAAGACATCTTTCTGAATGAGATACCCTTTGTTATGTGAAAGAAACAATCACTGAACAGATTGGTAATGTTTCCCAACTAGTTCAGCAATTCTAATTAATATGGTGGCACAATTTACATGCTTTGGACTACTTCACTGGGAAGAAACGTGCAAAATTCCCAGAAGGAATGGAGACACGGAGAAAAGAACCAGAGTAAAACATCACAGCGATGAACTTGGGTGCACATTGCTTATATTGGACAATACAAGTCGTCAGAGATACGGACAGAAAACAAAAAAAAAACAACAAACACAAACCAGGAAACAGACTTTCAGAGCCAAACCTGCACTACCATGTCTTGCTGGTGTAAATAACACACCTACCCAAAACAGTTTATATGGCAACATGACTTTGGGACATAGTTAACACCATGCAGATCTCATACATCTGAGCCTAGGTGGTGAAAATGCGGGCAGGGCTAGTAACTTTTTACAAAGAGCTACTTCAAAGAAGCATTTGCCACGATGGTTGATCGTGAGTAGTTTCACCTTTTTAATGCTCTCGCAGAGTAGAATGATAGTGTTATCCTGACCTCACAACTGGAAAACAACAAAAAAAAAATCAAACCAAAAAAGTCCCCAAGAAGTCCGATAATAAGTCAGTAAGAAAATGCTGAACTGAGATTGAGGATGAAATCCTGTCCTCACTGAAGCCCACAGCTAGAATTTTGCCCTGATCTTTCAATCTCGTCTGTCTGAGCAGACATCTAAAAACATGTGCAATTAGTGATACACTTAGTTTACCAGATGAAACTCACTGTCCTGCAATACAGCATCTGGATAACTACAGTGGTCACTTTTGGCTTTAAAAATTCATAGGAAGAACTTCTGGAACTCCAATTTGTAATGTTGTTGTACGCAAGGCTTGGGATAGATGTATTGTTTTCCAACCATACAAATTTGACAGTTCTGTGCCCCAAGCTGCTGATAGATGAAAGGTCTTTACAGTGAAGGTAACCGAACACTGGCACAGGCTGCCCAGAGAGGCTGTGGAGTCTCCTTCTCTGGAGACATTCAAAACCTGCCTGGACGCGTTCCTGTGTGATATGGTCTAGGTAATCCTGCTCCGGCAGGGGGATTGGACTAGATGATCTTTCGAGGTCCCTTCCAATCCCTAACATTCTGTGATTCTGTCTGATGCTACAGTCCTTTAGACATGCAAATACTTTCACCAGTTCTTGTGATTCTACTGCCATGAGCAAAGTTTTGTCTGAGAAGCCTTACTGTTACATGTTGAATGCCTTGCACTCCTGCTGAACTCCAAAAGGAGCTGCAGGGATGCAAGGCTCAAGATCTGAGCAAAAGACGGAGATGGCAAGCAGGGCATCTTGTGTATCCACAAGTCCCAAGGTGTGGGAACAAGCTGCAGGGTGACTATTTACGGGGAGCTGATCCTGAGCTGATTCACAGACCGGTCTTCTGCCAGAACACTGCACAACACTGGACTCCTCCCATCGGGCAGGCTACCTGCTGACCCTATGTTACAACAGAAGCTAAAAATTATGCACGATTTTGAATAAAACACCACTTTCTCTTTCTTTGATTTTTTTTGAAACTGTAGGGCTCTCTTAAGCTGAGAGAGTCAGGATTTCTGCCGTTGATTCAAACGCTAGAAACTGGGTTTGGGGTGTGTGTGGGGGGGTGTGTGTGCGTGTAGAAGCAGCACAGCGATGTGACCCCAGACACTCGGGGGCCTTGACACTCAGACGCTGTGACCTGGGTTCAGCCCGCAGCTCCGCGCTCCCCAACGCTGCAGGCGGCACCAGGGGCTGCCCAGCGGCGCTCGGCTGCAGGGCTGGCACGGGCGGCCACAGCCGGGCCCTGCCCGGCCCGGCCCCAGCGCTGCTGCAAGCGCCTCGGGGCGGGGACCTCGGGGCCATGGCAGGGGCCGGGGCCTCGCAGGGCCGCCCCGGGACCCCGAGGCTGAGCGCGGAGGGAGGCGCCTTCCCCCCCCGGGAGGTTTCCATAACAAGCGAGTGACCACCCGCCCCGCCCCCCCGATGCCCCCGGCCTACCCCAGGCCCAAGGGGCTCTTCCACACCGCTACTCACCCAGTATCCGTGTGACCCCCAGGGTGAGCTTATCCAGGTGGGGCTTGATGCTGGTGGAGGGCTTCTCCTCCATCCTCCGCAGGCCCCTGCCCGGCTCCCCTCACCGTCAACGCCCCGGTACACAGTCGCGACCGACGGGGGCGTGCGCGTGTGAGTAACCCCTTTTGTCCTTCCGCCCACCCTGTAGCCGCGGCTGCGCCGCGAGGCGCGCTGGGAGCGGTAGTTCTGCCGGCGGACGCCTCGGCCGGCCCGTGGCGGGCGGGACGCCTGTGGCGGCCCGACGGGAGCGGTAGTTCCGCGGGAGGCGGACCCCCGTCAGCCCGCGCTCGGAGGACTACGGCTCCCAGCATGCCCCTCTGCCCCGCGCGCCGGCAGCGCCCGGCGGCCCCCGGCGGCGACAGGGCGAAGCCAATGGGCGGCGAGCGGCGGGGGGCGGCGGGGGGCACGCTGGGAGTGGCGGTTGTTTCAAGATGGCGGAGGTGGCCGGCGGGCCGGGCGGAGGCGTTTACTGGAGTTGGGACAGTATCCTTCCGTGGGGCGGGGGCAGCTCGGGGGGGCCGCGGCGGGGCTTCTGCCCGGCGGCTGTGCCGTGGCGGAGGGGCCTGGGGGGTTTGGGGGGGCGGCCGGGGCGAGGGTCGGGGCCCGAGGGGCGGTGTGGAGGGGAGCGGGGCGGGAGGGTGCTGGCGGGGAAGGCTGTGAGCTGCGGGGGAGCTGAGGCGGGGGCTCGGCCTGTCAGGGCAGGCGACGGGGGCGTCCGCGTTGGGGTTTTGGTGTAGAGGAGGGTGGAGGCGATGTGGGGCTGGGGGCGGGTGGGGTTTTGTGGCCGTGTCACAGGAGGTCTGGGGGATCCACTCGGGAGCGTGGCGGAGCTCGGCCTGGGGTGAGAGGTTGGGCATGTGCCTGTGTGCAGGGAGTGGAGAGTTACGTGGGATTTAAAAGCAAAGGTGGCCTGCAGAGGAGGGAGGGCTGGGTGTCCACCTGTGTGACTTAGCGATGAAGTCCTGGCGGAGGTAAATGTGCAGAAAATGGGGGAACTGGGTTCAGCTTATGGAAACTTGCAGAGGAATCAACAGAGAAACTGAGGCTTGAACTGCAGGCAGCAAGAAAAAGATATGTCTGTTGTGGCTGGTGTCTAAGCTTGACTACAAGCGTGACTCTTCGGGTGAGCCAGTGGGGGACCTGGAGGGCCCTGTCTGTAAGGGAGGAGTGGGAGGCTGTGGTGGCTTTGTCTGCAGAAGACATACAAGCTCCAGTTTTTGTGGAGAGACTACATGGAACTGGACACGTATATGGAATAGGCAGTGGTTGTGGTGTTGGGGATTCAGCCTGTAAAAGCCTTTTGAACCACTTGCGTGGTTCAGAGAAGCAGAAGGACTTGACATTGATGTTTGGGCTCACGTGGCTGGGTTAGAGGCTTAGCTACTTGAAGACATTAGGGTGGAACTGGCAGTCTGGCCTGGCAGAAATTTAGGAGCTGGCAATTTAGCTGTATGTATGAGACACTTGAGGCATTGCTGGTGCTCGCACTGAGAATGGGATTCCAGCATCAGCTAGAGGTGATTGAAAAGAAAAGTATGTGTGTGTGCTCTTGTATTTATGTTTGATTGCACGCCCACTGAAAAACAATGCATAAATAAAGTGGGCCAATCAACCAATGGACTGTTTAGAGGGCACATTGTTATGATTTCCCATTTGTGTTAAAAAAAAAATCACCTACAACTTTCTCTGTCATATGGTAGTGTGAAGGTTGATAGTCACATATCAGATTTGTTGCCACACTGTCGCTGCTCTGTTCAGTTGTGGAAGCGTTGATGCCATTACAATGACAGTGTATTTTTACCAATTAACCACTGGGGTGACAGGTTGTTACGTTGTTTTCCGTGACTAATATGGCCTCTTGAGCCCAGTGGTGGCCTCATGCATCGTGACATTCCAAGGAATGAGGCTCTTCCTCACAACCGTTTCCATTTTACATGTTTTTGCAAGCAGGTAGCGTTGCCCCTGATCTTGGAAAAGTTTAAATACCCTGAAATGCATATGGCACAAGAGCAAATAATAGGGAATGCTTTTAAAAAAGGGGGTGGGAAGTTTGGGAGATTTGGTAATGTTGGTTTAATAGCTTTGGAAAACTGAACTTCTCTCTATAATTGCTGAATAGATACAGCACAGCAAGGCAGATGCACTGTTGCTTGCTGTAGGGGAGCCATACAGCATCATATGATGATCAGTTTCTCCAATGCCTGTGATGGCCGTCTCTGCTGTTGTCTTGAGCATTAGCTGTGGTGGTACAAGGTTTATAATGTGTATAGTCACCTTATTGGGAGTCTTGAGAGGCACATGGCAGTGCATTAATGGTAAATGGTTGATGCTGGTGCTGTCCCCAGTCTTTCACTCTGAGACAAGGATGTTGGACCAGTTTATGAATCGGCTCCTGAGTCAATGCAATTTTCAGTGCAGCTGATTAAGGTAACCTGGTCTGACTTTGGTTTATTTGAATACACTAGGCTGCAAACCTTCATGGGAGAGTGGTCCTGGTAGCTGGGTGGAGTAACAGCAACAGCTTTGGCTCATTTTTTCATTCTGCTATTAGGTGTCTATCCACAACAGTACCAATACTGGAGGCAAACTTCAAAAGGCAAATGTTGTTTAGGCAAATCTGGTTTATTTCCTATAGCCATGTGTTCACACATGGATTAACCATATGTCAGTTGAGAAAGCAACTGAAGTTAGTTGTTTCCAGTAGTAGTGTGAGTTGAAGATACTCCCCTCAGTATCCTGCAGATTGCTGTCATAGTTGTGCTGACACAGCTGTTTGGGCTGGGCTGTGATCCAAACTTGGACTTTTGATGTACCTTGGTGCTTTTTGGAAAGAGGGGGGACAGTGCTTTACTTTCAGATCAGTGATCAGTGTGCCAGGTACCAGTGGTGTGATGGACAGTGCGTATTGATTGAATTTGAAGTTACTGTCCACAGGAGAAAGCTTCTAGGCTGTTGCTAATTTTCCCCACCGTGTGGTAATTTATTAAATTAAGTTTTTGAGATGGTACTATCAAAATCAAATTTTAGTTAAGGCAAGAGTTTGTATAGGTTAATTGAAATATTTTCACAATTTGACTTTATTGCATGAAGACAACTGCAAAACCTTAAATGCATTTATCTGTAAACAGTACAGAAATTAGGTAATTGAGTTAATTGGCCCACTTTCGGAGGTTGAGGAAAGTAAAGGGGTATAAACAAAAGATAGTGGAGCAGAATTTTGTGCCCCATGCTTTTGTTTTTCGCTTTAATATAACGTTAATTACTTATGTGGGAATAAAAATCTTTACGTTCAGCTAAATGGAACTATTGCTTTAAGGAAGACACTATAGTTTACACCCTTCCCTGAATTGTGTTGAGTCCTATTTTTAGTGCCTTCTAGGAGTCGAGGATTCAAGTTCAGTGACTGCTAACATAGCGCAAATAATATGGTTCCTGGTCCTTTGTGATTTTTAAGTGTTTTCTTCAGTCAAGTAAGTTAAAGCCCTGGGTTATTTGAAAGTTCCTGAAATAGAATTTTTTTTTTTAAAGCTACTTCAGAACAAATCCTGATCATCTTAAAGAAAAGCAATCCTCAGGCTTTCATCTATTACTCATCATGCGATGGTCAGATGAGAATGACCAACTTCCTTTGAAACGTTTTGCGTTTATCATCATTTATGTTTCTTGTATGTTATTGTACAAAATGTATTTCATCGCAGTATGAATATACATTATTTCGGAACTTGTCTTCCCTACATATCAAGGGGTTTCTTATGTAATGATAACCTGCTCTAATTTAAATAAATATTATTACTTCATTATCTTAGTAATTGCACTTGCAACTGGGGCTGGTCCCTGGGACCTTTTGTGAAGGTGACCTCTAAGATAATCTTTACAGGCTGAAAGTGAATGCACAGTGAAGACGGACTAATGCTTTCTGTATTAGCAATCTGTGCATTGTTTCTTTCTTCTAGTCAGGTTTTTCTTGCTTTTGGTGCTCCCAAAGTGCTGCCAGTTTGTTTTCTTATCAACAGTGTTTTAAAATTAAGAGCCAAGATACTTATTTTTATAGTTCTCTTTAAAGGGCCAAGCTTGTTCCCTTTTTATTGCCTTTAACAAAGCCACATGCAGTTTCTGATGAAGAACAGCCAATGGTATCTGTTTCAGGTATGACCTTCTAATAGCTGTAGACAAAGGTTTTTCCTATGAATGGTAAACTTTGCAATGTCTTTTCAGGTACGTGGTTTGTGTACTTAAGTGTGTAAGGTACAAAGTCATCACAAGTTGTAATGGGACATACAGGATTATAGCAGAGGATTTATGCTCTCCTGCTTAGATAAGCGTATGGTATAAGATGAACAGTTTCAGGGGAGTTGTTTCTATTGCAGGTACAGCGTAGTTTTATCCAATCTGTAAGGTAAGCTGAATTTTTAATGTGGTCTCCAAAGAATGTTGAAGCATTAGAGATATTCGGGTCCTTTGTAAATTTTGAAGAGAACAATTGAAATGAAGATTCATTGTGTAAAGAAATATATATATTTTTTTTTTTTATTGTTTCTCTTGACCTTGATTTACTGAGTGCATGCTTGTGTGCAACCTGGGAAAAAGACGGGTGTTTTTAGTTGCCCTTCAGAATCCCTTCCAATCCCTAACGTTCTGTGATTCTGTGATTCTGTGATTTTCTAATTGTTTTCAAACACAGCTTTTATAGTGACACCAGATCCTGAAAACGTATCTGGGGGTGATTAACTCTAGTAAAATTGTGTATATGTCCAGAGTATGTCCAGCAATTGTAAATTTTCAGGAATCCTACTCTCTAGGTTTTGGGTAGCATGGTTACCCTTCAAAACTACTGGCCAAACAGCTCTATTAAAAACCTCTTCATGTGTTTTGTAGCTAGCATAGTTCAAGCCAGGTGATGTCAAATCGCTATACTCTGTGCCCTGGAAAGAAAGCAATGATCTTAAACGATGGAACTGGATTCACTCTGGGAAATACTCTTCAACTTCCATGGAAGAGAATTTCAGAGACATTGTTTTCCCTTGTGTACAAGCACGGAGATGTTAAAGCTTGTAATTTAGTTCTTGCATGTAGATTGCTGACACACTTCTGAAATTCATTACCCAAGGAAATGTAATCCATTGGCTAGTATAAAGTCAATATTTTTTTGTTAAAAACTTTTTGCACTTCTGAACAGTCAAACTCTAACCTCGAGGAAGTACCAGGAAGCTGTTGGCTTTCATCTGGCCCTGGGAGGTTTTAGGGTTAGTGTCACTGTTAGCACTTTATAATTGCAGCACCAGGATTTTCAGTCGTTTAATGTTGTTACCATTGGTAGGGGTGAACTAATTCTAATTATGGCAGGAAGCTTTTTACAGATGATCTGTGGGGTGTGCACTGCAGTGTTACCTTACTCATATGCCTGGTTCTGAAACGAACAAACATTTAACCTGACCAATCAGTAGGCTGGCTGTATAACAGAAAAAAATTATATTTTATCATAGGAGTGGTACTTCTAACAGCATTACTGGTGCTTGGTTCCTCATTGTCTTTGACTGTCAAAGCAGAAGCTCGATTTTGTGCCTTTGCATCTTAAACACAGGTTTTTGCATTGAACCTCAGTTAGAAGACAACATGTCCGTTTCAGAATTTACTTTGATGTTTATTGTGGCTGGATGCAGTTCAGTGCCATACACCTCTGTTTCTGCTGATATGTTCATCTTAATAAAATCTTACATGGAGTGAGAGGCGGGGGGAACTGCAAACGTAGACCTGAAATGCTCATTCTTTTCAAAAAGATCTGCTAAGGCAAGGATGCATTTGTGGAAGTCCTGTTGTAGGAGGTAAGAGAAGGGTCCCTTTTGACTTTATAATCTGTGTGTTCTGCATGTCTTTCATCTACAGGAGCATCTACAAAAGGAAATTTAAGAACAAGGTACTTGCCAAAGTATCAAAAAAGTGAAACTGAGCTAAAGGTGCCTGTAGCAGTTACTTCTGTTTCCATGGATCCTGTTAGAAGCACGGGAGATCTGACAGGGCAGCAGGTCAGTAAAGGCAAATTTTTTCTTCCTCTTAAGAGTGCACATAGTAGAAAAATGGCAGAAAATCTTTAGATTGAAAACTTTTAAACAGTTTTAGAGTGCTGTTGTTTTTGCAATCTCTTACACTTTTTGCCCACTTACATGATGGCTTGCTAGCAAAAGTTACTTTTCCACTGAGGTTGCTTGCCCACCTAAAGAGAACAAAGGCTGAATGTGCTAGTTTATGTAAGTGGTATGTAGCTGGGGCTATGTAAAGCATACATATATTTCTATGTGTGTATGTTTACAGAGAGAGGGAGTGTAGCTTTGAGTAGCCCCTAATCTATATGTTACTAGCCAAACATAAAGAAGTTGTGTTTCAGTCTGGTCAGTTTCATTGCTTTAATCATATCACTTAGAAACAAGACTTGTAAAATTCTTTTCAGAGACGTTTTTGCTGTGGATGCTCATGTTAGCAGGGTAAAATCACTTTCTGTTTCTGATAGTAAAAGTTAAAAATGCATCTGAGTAGTAGGAATAGCTTTGTCAGTTGACATTATCTTTGGCTCTGCTTTGAATTGTCTGGTCTACTCCTGTGACCATAGGTGATGCTTTTCCTACCGTTTATTGCATTAGAAATTTGAAAGCAGTTGGGGTTTCCTTTGAAAGGTTATTCTGTATTCTGATAGGTATTGTGATATTCAGAAATCTGTTGAGAGATGCCATTTTTCTAGCATGATTTGTATAGTACAGTGACCATGTAAGTCATTTGAATACTGTTAAGTCTCTTGCCTAGCAGTCATCTTGGGCAAGTCTGTAAGTAGCTAGGGTTTGGTATCCTCCCACTTACAGGCAGGATCTAAAACTTTTGCTGGCTTCTGAATCACTGTTGTATTACCATGCAGTTAAATCTTGTTCTTCATCTGGGCTAAGATGTCCTTGTCTGTCTTCCGTGTGCTGAGTAAATGCTGTGTGCCTCACATGTACATTGAAAACTGATCTGAAGACAGATCACTCAATTCTCATTGCTTTGACAGTGTCATTGCCCTTCGAATCTTCCAGCATGACACTCTAATAACTAGTATTCATTTTTAGGGCCCCTGCTGGACTCGTCCCTTTCCATTTCTCTGTTTATCAGTACTTGCTTTTAGGAGGCTGGTATGTATCTCCACTTTGCAAATGACGCTGTTAAGTGACATGCAGAGAAAATTCACAAATAGCCTCGTTATGCGGAATCTTTATGTAGAAGCATCTCTTCATACGTATCTACAAACCCACTGCCTCATAGATGACTTCATATGTCACGTTAAAATCTGTTTTGTTGTCTTATGTGTTGTTTGCATTACTTGTTGTTTAGAGAATTTTTATTCCTTTTTCCCTGTGAGAGCAGTTGGGGTAGAAGTGGTCTTTGTATTTTTTATATAGTGCCTAATACACGAAATCTTGTTTTGAGTCTCAAATATGCTTTTATAATATTGACAATAAAATGTGTTCAAAGTTTTTTCACTCTCTTTTCTGTCTTTTTTAACCTTCTGTTTTTCTCTTACCTTGCCAAATCCTCATGGAAACTTTGTGCTCTTACTTTGAAGATAAGATCTGAATTACTTGAAACAAATAGAACAAATACATTTTACTTGTTATGGAAGAGGAAGGTTTCACGAAGTTATTTTGCAAGGAGTTTTCATCAGAAACACAACTCATTTTCTTCAAGGTCTTGTGTGCGTGTCTAGGGAGAGCTGATTGCTTTACTTTCACACACTTTACACTGTTGTACTGGTAAATAAGTAGCTCACCGTTACGATTTACCAGAATCCTCTTTCGAAGAGAACGGATTGAATTTTACTCTAATATGAATCTTGGCAGAACTGATTTTCTTCATTCAGATAGACTTGAGTACCACAGAGGAGGATGAGAGTTTTGGAGAAGACTTCAAAAAGGTCTTCTTAACTCTGAAACTTTTCTGGTACTTTTATTAAATCAGTGGTTTGCTATACTGGTCTTGACCAAAATTTCCCATCTTCCTACTTCCTGTTTGACAGAAGTTGTATGCTTCTCTCATGCAAATTGTCATCTTTCGAGGTGTGGTTTGTAAAGGGAGAGAATCTTCCATTTATGTAGTACATTTCATCCAGAAAATACTGAGTTATGAAACTGTTCTGCCCTGAGCTCTGTAGAAAGAAATCTGGAAAAAGGAGATGATCCAGTCTTGGCCTCTCTCTCATTCGTCGTCTTGTTTTGACAGTGGAGCTGTTGCTGTGCCTGGTTCCACAGCTTCGTTTTGACACGTGTTGTGGTACAAGCCCGCCTTTGAGAATTTTTTGTGTGCCATCTGTCCATACCTGTGTGTGATACAAAAAAGCACAGACTTAACTTTTCAGGTTTTCCTCTTCATCCCACAAATGTTTGTTTGACAGTATGTACGTAGATTTGGGTAATAGCTTGAGGTACCTTCTGTTAAAATCTCCTTCACTAACGTGATCAAGCTTCTTCCTCTCTTTTGAGTGAAAAATGTCCTGTAACTTTTTATTTTTATTAAAGAAGTTCCATCATCTAGCTGCTAAAAAAAATCATTTTAAGATGTTTTTAGCATGGGAAATAGAAATCCTTCAACCATATCTTTAGTTGAGTTAAATTCAGTTAAGTTAAAGACATTCTCTCTTCATTTGTATGACTAAATAACATCTGTTTGGGAAGGAAACTCTGAAATCAAGTGTCCCCTTGAAAGGCCCTGAAATCTAATTTGTCTTGTGAAACTGCATTTATTTATTTTTTTCCTGAGGAGAATACACTGAAGTTAAAGTAAGAGTCTACGTAGGGTCAGGTGGGTATAACATGAGTCTGTATAAAATCATCCCCCTTTCAAAAGCGACATAGTCCTTTAATTGTTTCCAACCAGTGTTCAAGAAGCAATTAGCTAAGAATGAAAGGGGGCATTTGCTCTCTGTTGTGTGTGGATCAGCTGCCATTACTGCTAATGAGGGGAGAGAAGCCCAGTGTTTGCTTTCTGTGTGCAGAGGTTGTTTTGTGCTGCATTGTGTTAACTTGGCCAAACTGCAAGGCATTTGCTACCATTCTTGTATCTCGTGTTAAGCACTGTATGCGCTCGGGGAGGTTTGTAATATTTGTAGGTTTGTGAGTCTAAACTGAAGTAAATCAGATTAAGTGGAAATACTTAAACTTGCCAAAACCTTGGACAGAATAGCATAGTTCTTATTACTGCATTCCTCTTGGGGTTCTTATTTTGTGCTTATTGCTAGCACTGGAGAACTGAGTCACCGATGGCAGAAGTTTCTGATAAATGAAAACAATGTAGAATTTAGGACTGTTTCCTGCTTGGGAACACCCGAAGCAGGTAATGCCAGTGACTTCAGTAATCCGAGGGACTGCTGCAAACACGAACAGCAATGTGCCCTCTGGTGGGCTTTGGTATCAAATACTGCAGCTTTCAAGGTGATAAAGCAATGCATTAAAAGAACTGAAATACTGGAATACATTAAAGGCTTGTTTTGAGAAGGAGTAGTAAGTATGAAGGTGGCAAATAAGTGATTAAAAACAAAAGGCGTGAAAGGGTGTGCACTTTTCTGTGTATTAAAAAGATCCTTTGAAATAAGGACTTGCCATCTACTAACAATATATTGCATACCTTTTTTGCTGTTTTGTATGCTTTGGTTATAAACGTTAAGGTGGAATTTTGTTTTCTTACTCTTTATTTTAGGATCCTAATAAAATAAAGTTTGAACTTGGATTTGGATATCGCTGCACTAGATTTTCAAGTAATGAGAACCTACTGCCCTTTATCTAGTATGCATCAATGAGCAGTGTATGTCTTAAAACTTTACCCAACATGTTTAGTATTGAAGATAGCAGCTTTCATTTGAATTACAAGTCTCTTAAAAGAATTCTCCACAATTTGGTAATTTATTTCACTGAACTGTGCTTACATTTTAAAAAAGTACGTGTTTTATTTCCAGTTGGAATGTGTCGACTTTCAACTTCTAATTATTAAGTCTTGAAATGCTTTTAATATCTTATGAAATGTTTGTTGTCCTTTAAAGAGCACTTTCTAAAATGTTACTTTCAATTTTCAGGTCACTAATGAAAGAGGAATGAAGAGTGCTTCTTTAAAGGATTTGTGTCCTGAGGACAAGAGACGCATTGCAAACTTAATTAAAGAACTTGCCAGGTAAGAATAAGCATCACCTGAAAATGTGTTATGTTTAAGGAGAGTCATTCCTCTAATTAACATCGAGCAATGTAGAACTGCATTATGGAACTGAATATTTGCATAAGGTAATTTTTCTTGCTGGAAGAGGTATGAACAGTGAAGCAGCCTGATTGGTTTTTCCTTGCTTCCTGACCCAAAATCCCCTAAACGTATTGAAAACATGAGACAAAGTTTTGTGACCTGCAGCAGTTCATCCATATAACCTAGGGTTTTGTTTGCTGCTTGTATCATGGGCTTTCAATAAACGCGTGTTGTTTCTTGGAAATGACAAACTGTTGGTATGAAACTTTGTAGTGCTTGTTTGTCAGGGGTAAGCTTTTATATGGAATGCCAGGTTAAAGGTGGATTGGTGATCTTGTGGCTGAAAAATGTTAATCAGTATTTGCCTGTGTTTGGACATGTAGAGCAATAAAGAGTTCAGTGTAATTTTAACTTACCTAGCCAAACTTTCTTTTGCTTTGATTGATTTCTTCAAGTTCTCCCTACTCTTTGAAAGGGGAGGCAGAAATAGTGCAAGTTTCTCAGCTTTAGCAAAAGGTTTTTTCTAAGTTTCATTCCAGTGCTAGTTGCATTCATGAAGATAAATGATGTGAAAAATAGGTTAAATTTGAGCAAGGAGATTTTTCTCCCTAACACTTCAGAATCTCTGGAAACCTGCTTCTTGCAGAGTGGCTGTAAAATTGAGAAGGAGCACATGGGACTTTGGCAGGCTTTCGCACAACATCGGAGGGGAAAGTCTCGTGAGACGATTTCAGGTCCTTTGGGCTAAAAGTTAGTGTCCATACTAAGAACTGATAAAGGCAAAGTTTTTTTACAAAAAAATGCAAGTTCTCAGATATTAATGAAATGCTTTTTGCCATAGATTTTATATGTCTGTGCAAAAATTGGCAAGCATTACTGGAAATTTGGGCAGAGAAATTAAGATACTTGCTCAAGGTCATGAAGTCTCTGGTGCAGCGAGGAATATTTTCTCTCTGATTATCCTCATCCAGTGAACCATTTTGCCTGCTAATAATTTTTACCAATATAGGATTTCTTGCTATACAGTGTTTAAGTAATTTCTGAAGTTCTTCATGCTTGCAACTCTATTTTATCCTACCTCATGTGTTAGAAAATGTCTAGTTAAGGCTGTCATAAAGAGTAGATTGCTGGGAAGCCTGGTTACAAATTGTCAGATGTTGGAGCTATTCGGACACTGTTGCCACTGTTGATATATAGAGGTATATTCTAATATTAAAAAAAGCCTTTTATTACGTTGTTCCGCATAATACACTGCTCCCTAGTGAATAGTAGTACACTAACTCATTTGAGCATGGGATTCTTCTTAAATCTCAGATGCTGTGATTTTTCCCTGAGGACAGTTTGATATTTCTGCCTGACATTTCTTCGAAGAAAAATAGAAGGTGCAGCAACATTAATTTTGAAAAGTAAAATTAGTGGAACACTATTATTTTATACTTAGTTCTCTTTTATTTTTAAACCTAATCATATCTTTATTGGATGTAATTAAAAGACCTTTGCAGAGTAATAGGGAAGTTGAACTTTAATTCCGCTCACCTTGTCACTTTTTTAAAACTCTCCATAATTTTCATCCATAGTGGTGCAATGATGGAGGGTTTTTACATGCAGTAGAACATTCTTTGCTATTTCAGAGAAGAAAAAGAACCAGCAGAATACTGAAAGTTTCCCGGGAAGACTGTCCTGTAGTAAATAATTGGAATAATTAAGATCTCACTTGACCAGGGCTATACTTCACTGTTCTTTATTTTGCTGCTATTTAGGAATGAAAATAATGGTAGCTGGGATTAATTCTTGCACGTTTATTGTGGGATGATGGACAGAAATAGATTGGTCAATAACAGTCTGCATCAAGGGAGTTGTAAAGTGGTAAAATACTGTCTGCGTGGAAACCAGTAGCAAAATATGGTTAACTACTGGGGCTTGAGTTTCAACCAAGTCTTGCTTGAGCAGTTTAGGATATTGGTCTTTCCCTTGACTTTTGTGACTGCTGAAGGAGAGCTAACGTACTTTTCTTTCTCTTCCTATTTTTTCTTCTCTTCCTCCAGCTCTCATTCCCTTTTTGAACATTGGGAAGGTGTGTGCCTGTGTGTTAGCTAATATGCTGCAGTGAGAGACTTTGTCTTGGTGTGAGTAAATTCTAACGCTGGCTGTATTATTATCTTTTCCTTTGAGAAAATCAGTTACTGGACTGTAATGCTCTGCTGCTGGAGATTCCAGTGGTTGACATTATGTTAGCTGTTAGGCACTTTATGAAATTGAATTTTGAGACAGGGTCGAAGGGAAGAACTCAGCTGTATCCTTTCTAATCCTCCTTTCTCGGCTAAATAATCTTAGTTTTTGCTTTGTGCAGCCACCTGTAAATCTAACCATTATTTTGCCTTTCTTTGAACATATCCAGTGTCTTCCCTCTTAAGGTTAAAAGAGAGAGGCAAGCTGAATCCAAAGCTTAAAAGACTCAAATGTTGTAAATTTGAACTTTTTAAGTTGTGTCAGCAGATTCTTTTCAAATTGTTTTTGTAGGGGAATTTCTGAGAAGAATGAGTCATGCCCGTGAATGCCAAACTGCTTTGAGTAAATGGAAATTCCTGAGCGTGATCAGCCATTATTTTCAAAAACAACCAGCATGGCACCTTCGTGTTTTCAGCAAGGTGCTGTTGGCATGGTGGCGAAAGTGGCAGGCACAGTAAGAGCAAACTTTAGCTCTCCTGACAAGCAGAGTCCTTTTAAGAGGCAAAAAAGACTTCCTCTGAGCTTTCATTACTGCAGGCTACTCCTGAAGCAGTCATCAGCTTATGTAATGAAATGAGCAGTGACATGGTGAAGACACTGAAAGATTCCTACACTCGTACTCTGCGCCAGTGTCAGGACACATTAGCCTCTTCCAAGAGGGAGCAGTGCAGGGTCCTCTGGGACCTAGCCAGTTGACTGTTGAGCATTAAGGACTTGCTAGACACCATACTGAGAATGGTTACAAAGTATTCTGGAGTGAAATATTTTAAGTGATATGCAGATTTTCAGAGCTCTCTCTGTCTTGGCTTTTGGCTGAATGGAGAGGGTCATAACTTCCTTTGCACGCAGTGAGTGTGTGTGCGTGCGTGTGCTTGCAAGCATTCACCTCACCCCTAACTGGTGTATGGCCATAGTACTGTGACTTTCTGTCTGCTTTATGACATGTACATCATAAATACTTCTTCCCTGCCTGCACAGTTTGCGTGTGCCTGTACAGCTGACAGATGCAATTTGCTTTTGAATGAACAGAGGCATTGACTAAGTGACATAGAATGGTTCATGAAACTTTAATTTTTGTTATTAGTGGTGAGAATTGATATCTAACTACTTTGTATTCTTTCTTTCTTCAGATAAGGTAAAAATGGAGAAAGTTGGCTCCCTGTTGTCTTTGCAAACAAATCTTCGAAAGCAATTTAGGTAGAATGGTGTCATAACGCCCTTATCCACCCAAGGGAGGGAGCGATTGCCCTTTTCAAATGAGATACAAGACAGTTTTTGCTATCAGATTAGTGTCTTTCTGGCAAAGACCACTGGCATGCCCAACATGACTTGTAGCCGGCAGCTAGTAAAACAGCCTTCAGACAGCCCTTTTTCCCTTACTGAGAAAAAGCTTCCTCCTTCCCAAGACCTTGGATTCCTAAACCCTTTGTAGGGTGCTGGCAGTCTGGGATGCTGGCCTTTTCTATTGGCGTTGCTTTATATGGACTTTTTATCCTGATATAAAGATGAAATTGACCAACTAAAATTTAAGTTTTCCAACAAAAGGTGAAAATGGGAAGCAAAAGAGAAGGTTAATTTGGTTACAGAACTGGAAACCATTAAAATGGAGGACAGTAAAACTATCGTAGCGTACATCTTCTGTTTTAAGTGTTTTTCTTCCAACACTTAGGATTTTTGAAGGACAACTTGCCTGTGGAAGCCCATATTACAAATCTGCAGAGTTAGGCCTCTTCGGTTGCCTTCTCTCCTGGGTTATACTGCCTCATATTTAACCAAATTTTTACCTGGTTTTGACTTCAGTGTCAAGATCTTTTCTTCTTTTTTTTGTGTGTGCTACTTTAGGAGCAATATTGTGCTGCAGTTCTCTTAATTGGTCAGGCAGGGAGACTGCAAATGGAAACCGCTATTTTTAATTTGCTTTTTTCAGCTCTTTTTTTCTTTTGTGAAGATTTGTAAGTGCCTTCAGTCAGGAAGAGTTCTTTTGAGTTTTGTCCCTAGTATAGAGTTGATGTGGGTATTATCATGGCTCTTTTCTTGTGCACGCCAAGTTTTCATCAGCCAAATGAAACTTGAAGTGCTGTTGACCCGTGCAGCGCTTCAGAAATTCCACCTGGAGAGCCTCAGTCCTGCTTACTCAGTGGAATGAGTCAGTGTCACTAGCAAACTTGTTGATCAATTCCTTCTTCAGATCAGACAGTCAGAATTACTAGTATCAGCAGTGGGTTTGGGAGCACACCATAATAGGAATTAATTTGAACTCTAAGGCTGATGTCCTAGGAGGGTTTCTTGTCAGTATATCTCCGTTATGAATTTTTCTTTTCCTACAGAGGCTTCTGTAAAAGAAAATTAAAATCTTTATTTAGATGTGTCTAGAATTTACATAAGCTTTAAAGTGTAGAACTTAAAACAAATCTTGAACAAAGATGGTGTATATTCTATGACACAAGATAGGTGAGTGTAAATTGCGTGCAAGAAAATGTTGCAGACACTGAACAGCAGGAATACTTCTGCTGATTTGTCATCTTCACTCTCAGCTGTCAGTCCTCTCTTTGTTCCCGGAAACAGTGATAACAGAGCTGGACACCAGCGTGTTGCCCAATGGAGCAGTTATGCCCTTCATAGTTGCAGTGCCTTCATTCTTTAACTGCTCTTTTTTGACCACGAATGGATGAAAAGAGTGTGAAAATCCTTTTGAGGAGCATTATGAGCCTTGTAATGTTTCTGTTTGGCATCAGTGAAGTTCTTCCTAGTTCTGCTAAAAATCATCTGTTCTTTACTGCCAGAAGGCAGAGAAATAAGTGTATAAAAACATCTCACTGAGCTATATATAGGATGTGACATAAATCCAGCATAATCTGATGACATTCTTGTATTCCTTTTCTCTAACTTCCTTTTGCCACCTCCTGTGAGTAACTGTCTTCTATATCTCGCCTGCCCTTTGTGGGCTGTCTCCTGCTTTGTGATACATAAACACATACTGCCACGTTTCTTCTAAGATCACTTACTGTTCTCAGTCATTTACTGCATAAGATATGTGGCACAATATATTTGTATGTCTGGGAGTGTGACAGCTTGCTGTGATCTGTGTTAAATCCAAACACAGCACGCGAATATGATGCAGACTGATACAAGCAGCAAATCACAGAATCTAGAGATGGGTAAAACCTGCTGGGTTTAGTCTAATCTCTCTAGTGCTCTGTTCTTTCTTACCTTACCTTATTTTCTTATACTGTTGTTTGATTTTAGTATTCTTAGGTGCCAGCATGGCCCAGTGTTTCAGTTGTCCTGAACCTTTTTCTAATGCAGCATTCCTCCTGCAGTTAGGAAGCAAGCATCCTTCCTTATATAGTGCCCTGGAGAAGACACTTATCCTCTCTTTCCTTTCTGATATTTTTTTTTTCCCCCCTGTTCTTGTTTCCTTCCTGTCTTTCATCTACATGGTCATTTCTGTCTTCATTATCTTTTTCTAACTGATGGTTTTTATTGTCTGTTCTCTACTTTTTTCTTTTTTCTTCCCTAGGAAACAGGAAGCATTCTTGCATCTTTCACTGATTACAGGAAGGAAGGTCACATATGCTGTAGTCACTTATCTGATCGCTCTGGTTGTGGTTAGGTGCAAAAGCCAGGGTCTGCAGCCTGTGGCATATGTACCGTGGTTGTAAATGAAGCGGGGAGCAAGGATGTATGGTAGATAGTTTTCAAAAGTTTGTTGCTTGCTTAACTAAGGAGTACATAGGGATGGATCCAGAGTTAATATAGCTGGTTCCCTTCTCATTGTTTATTTTCTGATGTGTTCACACCCCTTTTGTCAGCCTTTGAGTGGAGGGAAAGGGGCCTAGGAATGAGCTGATGAATGCTGCTGGGGACAGGGTTGTAGATGAGGTCATGGGCATATGAATAGTGGAATATTTTTATGTTAAATCTGTGTCTTTTTTGTGTAATTTAGAAACTTTCCAGTTAATAGTTTGTTCCAAGCTTTCAGACCACTCTAATTTACAGAATTTGATTATATGCTGTATGTTATTTTTTTCCCTCTAGGTTTGTAGAGGAAAGGTGTGAGTTTCAGTAGTATTAATTATTTCCAACTTTGTGCAGTCTGTTCGAGCTGCTGTGGGAAGAGCTGTGGGTTGATCTTAGAGTTGGGGAATACTGCCTGTCTGTAGTTCACCCCAGAAGGGTGACCCAGTGGTGGTATTTGTGTTTTTTCCACTGGAATATCAAAACAAACGTGTGCCCTCTTAAGAGAAATGTCATGATGTCAAATGGATGGCTCAGTCCCTGAATGGAGTTCTCTGTTAAGAATGTCAGTGAGTCTGATGGAACAAGTGGAAGGCTTAGACCAATGCCTACAGATACATTTTTTTATATCCCCCCCTCTTTCCTCTTCCTATAGGATTCTTCCACTTAAAGGAAGTTAAAATTGAAATTTTCTGGAAGTTGTACTGCTTTGGTCTCCTGTCACCTGTGCTGTGGCAGCTGTTTCGTCATCATAAAAGACTGAACTTCAAGAACCTTCAGCAACAGAAATTGCCTAAGTGCAGAGCAATAATATTTATTAGCCTAAGCTCATTACTTAATATTTTTGTAGAGCTTTTATAGAACCATGATTTCTAAGCCATGTTTTTAGCATAGTTACAGGATCATCTATGCATAATGGTCTTCTTGCCTACGTGATACCAGAATAATTGTTTTTACAACCAGCTCTTGAGGTGCAGAATAAATGATCGTTGTAAACCTTTCTCACATTGTCATCTTTTAATCTTGATCCAATTATTTACACTGAGCAGCAAGATACAGAGCGCCATGGCCCAGAGAGAAAGGAAAATTTACTCCTGCGGCTTGATATTTTAAAATCCCCAGAAGAGGACAAACTGTTTTGTTTGGAGAAAAATAAGAAGAAAAATTATTCCTTTCCTGGACTTATATTTGACCAGCAAATGTGAAAGAAGTATTAGTTTATAGATTAAGAAACAGAAAAGTTTTTCAATTTCCTTCCTGTCTCAGCAGCTAAGCTCTCCCATTTGAGTTGTCTGTCTACAAGCCCTAGGCTTGTAAGGATCCCAGTGTGTCTTCATTATGGCTGCAGGGAATCAGACTGCACAAATCTAATTGTGGGTTCAGGTCCTTACTTTGTTGTTCCATGCTGCCCGTTAATGTGCATGTACTCTAGTGAGACTAGTGTCTTTGAAAAAATAATGTATTGCATAAAGCCATATGCATCTTCCAGTGTAATATAATAAAATAAACATTATGAGGAACTAACCTATTTAAGGGTGGAGAGGGTGATATCCATTTACCTGGAAAGCGGAGGAGTTGGAATTCAGGCACTGTGGTTATGGGCATATATTTTATTTCTCTCAAATTCTTTTCAGAGTAAGTGAAGAAAAGGAGGTGACAGAAGAACGGCTGAAAGCTGAACAGGAGTCATTTGAGAAGAAGATCAGACAGCTCGAGGAACAGAATGAACTTATCATCAAGGAAAGGGAAGATATCCTTTAAAAATATGTGCAGGGGCTCACTGTCTGAAATAAAAAGTGAACTACAGAGAAATAATTGTTCTAATTTATGGCAGGGAATAAATCTGCATGTGCTGCCATTCAAAAGCAATCAGAGAGATGACTTGTCAGCATGTGATGCTGGTTCATTTGAGCTTAAAACTGCCATCCAGCTGTTCCTATGATGTTGTTTTGCTATAAAATAGGTATTTGTCAACTAAAAATGACAATAAGGAATTTATGCATCAAAATATGGTTATAGATTTTTTTTTTTTTTTTTTTTTTTTACTTAATCCTGTTAGGTTGTTGTAACTGAGGTCTAAAACTTGCATGGTATTCCAGTGCTCTTTGTGTACAGAGAAAGACGACTTACACTGAAGGCTTTCAAACTGTATATATGTACTAGGAAGTTTAGCCAGTTCAGACTTTTTTGGTGTAGCTTTTGTTTGTTTGTGTTTTTATATAAAGTTAGCTGATTCTCTTTTATTGCAGTCTGTGACTTCCATTTTTGTTAAGCTGCATATGCTTAGTCCCAATCCTGAAATATCACATGCAAAGTCGATGTTGCAGGTATTACAATTTTCCTTCAGTGTGGTGTGATAGACCTACAAAATTCTCTTGTTCATTTCTCTTCCAAATCTTTGATGTTGATGCTTTCTTGTTTAATTCCTCAGAAGGCTAATGGTTGACTACAGTGGGATATGGAAGAGACAGTGCTGCAACTACAGCAAAAGCAAATAATATGTGATTCATCAGGAGCTGTATTTCAAGTAGGGAGGATACTAATGCTATTTTAAAAAGCATCGATGAAACCTAGTGCACAATACTGTTTTCAGTCCTGAGTCATCCCGTGTTCAAGTAGAAAATGAAGTTAGTGACAAAAGTTGTGGAGAAGGGCTACTTAAGGTGATGGGGGGCCTGGAGAACTTATTTTCTGAGAAGAGACTAAAGTATGTGTGCGTATACTTGTGAATAGTGACTGGCCATGTAGAAGTAGGTTGAGATGGTGGTAAGGTGAAAAGGGGAAGAGACAATGCTGAGACAAAAAGGGACCCTTCAAGCTATAGGCCAGTGTTGGAACAGAAATAAATGGAGATAAACAGCCCACAAACTTAAACATGAAGTTAGAGGAGGGTTCTTGAAAATTCGAGCAATCATATTTCACAGTTTAGCACTGGAAGGCTTAACAAAAAAAAAAAAGGGTTTTTTATGATGGAACTTGGTTGGATTATGAAAGGAATTCAGTGATATGTTGTCTCTGTCAGCAGGGGATTGCCCTTGATGACCCAGAAGATCCCTTGTAGCACAGCAGCACTTATACTGATAGAAAGAATTTGGTCTGTTTGTACTAAATAATGTACACATCAACAAGCTTAGCCAGGCATGGAACAGTTCCTGGAAAATATTAGATCTGATGTATTTAAGAGCCTTTAGATGTGACTACAGCTCTTTTACATGAAGTCAGCATTTTGTTGTATATTACGTCTTGTGTATTCAGGCAACTCATGAATGTGGGTGGGAGGTATGATCCTGATTAATATTTTTTAATTTATGCACATAAAACTTTCACTAATTCGTCTGATGTTTATTTGGCTACTGGGAAGTAGGCATGCTTGCTTGGTTTTTTTGTGGTTGTGTTTGTTTGTTTTTGTTTTTTTTTCCCCCTTTACTAGAAATAGATTACACAAGCATGAATACTTTTTCAGAAGTCTGGTAGACATGGCAGAAGGTTAATGCATGCAATTTTACACTTCATAAAATTCTGTAAAACCTAGAAATATAAAACAAGGTTGTAATTTAAAACAATATAATTTTAACTACTGCAATACTTGCCTATCATACATGAATGATTCAAGATCCTCAGCGTACCTCTTATCAGGTAATTTTTTATCTTAAAGCTTGTTGCAGAGACAAGAAATGGTAGAAATGACTTGCCGAAGTTAAATATAGATTCGGGCTATTTTCAAGTACAGCAACTTGAAATTCTTCAAGTTCTTCTGAAATGTACAGAGTTCACTTGCAAATAAGATATCAGGGATATAATGCCATAAGAAAAAACATTCAGGTCTGGGAAAATAAATTTTACTTACCTTTTTTTTCCCCCCTCTACCCAAGCTAATTTATTCTCTATAAAATTACTTTATCTAGCCCAATATTTAAAATTACCAAAAATTAAATCAGTGCTTCTGATATAACTGCAGCTATCCAGTGAAGTGTAATTTCAATTTTATAATGGTTTAATTTGAATAGCATGGGGAGAGTGGTTGTTTTTTTTTTCCAGCAACGTGTTTTCTTGTTCGTTTTTTTTCCTTATTAAGACTATTGCAGCAAAGACATGCTTTGTGTGCTTGAAATCTCTACTTTACGGGCAGATTTTCCTCATTTTGTTGTGGTTGATTTTTTTTTTTTTGAGAAGCTGTGTGGACCCATCCATTTCAATTCATTGCTGATGAACTATGACAAAAGCTTTGAGAGGTTAGGAGAGTAGGTGGTATGCAGTGATCTCACTGCAAAACTTTAATAATTTGCCAGTACTGAAAAAATAATATGTCTGCAGCCTACGCTTACATTTGCTTTGAAATTGGTCAGTGCTGTCTGGGTAGGCAACAACAACTAAAATTTCATACAAACTTAAAAGTCGATTCTGTCTTTCCATTGCAGTTGAAACTTTGAAATTTGAGTAGCTCTTACTAGGGCATGCAGTTAATGGAGGACAACCCTGATGAGCACAATGTGAATCATAAATAGGGCAGCCTGTTGTCAGGGTTGTGAAATACTTATTATTACAGAATTAAGGCAATTTAGAAAAAAAGTAGTGGAAAAAATTAGTCTTCTGAAAGGGAAGATTAAGCAGCAGGTAGAGTGGAAAAATGTAAGTGGAGGCTGTACTGGGGAAGTGAGAACTAGAACCTGGCTGGAAGGAAAGGCTTGGAAAAGGAGGTTGGGCTGGGCATGGCTGATGTGAAAGAAGTAGAGCCTGTGACTGACGAGTTCAAAAGTGTTTGGGATAAGCAGTCAGAGTTAAGAGCCAGGATGGAGGCAGGTGGCCTAGAGTCAGTCAGATGATTGTGAGACAGCTGATGAACGCAGGGATGTGTCTGTTCGGTGTATTCTAGCACCCTCCAAACTTTGAAACAGAATTTGGGACTAAGCTCATGTAAGAGCTCACCATGTGTAACCTACCTCCGTGTCTTCCTCAGCATCTGCTCTTAGTATTTGTCTTCTCTTTGCTTCTGTATTTCCAGATCATGATGGATATATACCAGGTGACTGAACTGTGTTTCTAGCAGCAATCTAAATTCTGGCATTGGCTTTGGAGTGTTTGGCTTGCAACTTCAATGTTCTTATTTTTGTTGTTTCATTTCCATTGTCAGAATAAAGGATGAGCAGTGCATGCCACGTTATGCTTTTAGGCTACTTGCACTGCCACTTCTTCCACTTCTGTTAGGAGCTGTTAAGAGAAAAGCTTCTGGCTTTCCTTTTTTTTTTTTTTTTTCCTGGCATATTTTCAAGCACCTATTATTAATTTAGGTCCCAAATATGATTTAATTTAAGAAACAGGAAAATATATTTTGTAAGATGCCCCAATACTGTCATGATAGATGTCTTAGGAAAAAAAAAGATAATAATGAGATTATTAAGAAACAAATACTACTGTTATTTCAAAGCCCAAAGAAATTATGTTATGGTCTTTAGCTTTTCTTGTTATCACCATTAAGGATTTTTTTCATCTAAATTTGATGGTGTTGCATAAATGAAGAAGCAAAAACAGCCTGCACATTTCTGTGAAGATTTATTAATTGGGGAAGAAGAAACTTCTTAAAAAAAAAAAACTTTAGAAAAAGTGTTATTGAATTCTAAGCTATGCTGAAATTATCATTTTGGAGACAAAGAATAGGGAGGTAAAGGGAAGAAAAGATTCTGTTTATTACAAACTTATTTTTTTCTTTTTGTAAATTTAAACTTATCAGCCCTATGAAACCACTGTTCTGGTTTATATCTAGAATGTTCCTGGATTAATTAAGCTTTTTGTTGGAATTATTTTCTGACTGACCATGATCTGTTGAAGACCCAGCCAAGTTCATACAACAAATCCCATGAGATTTACTTGGCTAGTCTTAAAAATGATCACAGACTCTGTTTACATATATCTGTAATATTGTAACTTAAGACTACTTAATTAGTTGATTTTGCACGCAGTTAACATGAATATTAGTTTAACTAAAACAGTTAATTTGCTGATATTGTTAGTGAGACATAGAATATTAATTTGCTGGAAGAATAATGGGCTGCTTAGAAGCATTATCTAGAGTCTTTAATAAAACGCTTTTAGTTTTGCCATAGTACTGTTCATTACATTACTCTCACATATACTTATAAATTAGTGCTGTTTACATATTTTCTCCTTTTCCTATCTTTCTGTGTTAATGTAGAATTAGTATTCTTTTTCAGAAGAAAAATAGTTGCTGACTTGCTTAATGCCAAAGAACAAAATGATAGAAAAGCAGGTATCAGAGTACAAAATTTGTTTTTTCTGTCTTGCTTTTCTCTAATAATGTTCAATTTGCTTTTCTGAAAATGGGGAGAGAAACAGGCACTTCTTCTATTTCTTTTTTTTAATCTGATCTACCAAGTTGTCCTCACAGGTGAAGAAACAAAACAAAAGGTCTTGCGTAGAAAACCTTTGGAAATGTACTTTGTTGAATGTGTGGTCCTCATGTCCTGCTTAACAGATATGTGTGTGTATGCCTCCCGAGAGCTGCTGTTTGCAAAAGGACAGCTAGTCTGAACTCACAGTGACCACACAGTGTCACAGAGAAGTGGAGTATGGAAATTAACAGCATAGTTAGGCATGTATATATCAAAGTTGGATCCCTGCCTTGTTGTCCCCCTCACCCCCCAAATGCTAAAAGGCAAGAAGAAAGTTTCTATAGTGAGAAAAATTTACCATTTGCAGGAAACTTGTGCCTAGTGCTTTTGAAAGTCAGGCCATTTATTTAAAACTCAGTGACAATTTTAGAGTTTAATTTTGTCCAGGTGTGATTTTTGCTTTTCTTAGTTTCTGTAGTAGAGTTCCTGTTAGTATAGTTTCTGACAGGTTACGAACTGAGAGATTGGAATTATCATCACCGTTTTTCTTTTATTTCTCAACTTGGTGCTCTCAGCTTATTGTTTTAATTTTTTCCCTTCCTATTTTTTATATGTGAATGCATACTATATATCTTTTTGGCATCATAATTTGTTTGATGGCATGTGAGGAGAATGAAAAATTAGTATTTTGCTCCTTTCTTCCGTTTTATACGACTGCTGCACTCTTTGAAGGCGTTTCCCTTATTGTTATTATGGGTCTCCTACTAGTAAATGTTTCTAAGCAACCATTATGGTCTGTTGAATGAAAGCTGAACTTAGTAAAAAGTCCCTGAATATTTATATGCTATTCTATAATGGCAGTATTGGCTAAATAATGTATGTATTTAAGAACTTCTTAAATGTAGAAGAATCAGTCAAGGACTGTTGGGTAAATAAGGTATTCTGAATTTTTCATGAACTGTTAAACTAAAACAAGGTGAAACATATTGTAATGTTGAGTGTTCAAATGGATCAATGACTGGAGATTCATTTAAAGCTTGGCTTTCTATGTTTAATCCTAGCTAATGCCTTAGAGCACAAGCTAGCCACATTGTCCATGTTATGAAATTATCCAGAATCAACAGGCAGCATCTAAACAGTCAACATCAGCCTCTGTGGAATATGAGCTAGATAGGCTTTTTGCTCTAAAACTTCACACTCAGTGGTGCAGGATTGTCTGTGAGATGGTGCTGTCAATACAGAAGTATAGCTGTGGGATGAGAGAAGCAGACTTGCTTTGTAATTTATACTGTAAAGTGTGGAATGATGTTGTTCTGTGTGTGGCTGACTGAAGAGGAGAAGACTTTCTCACCCAGCAGCTCTGGCATAGAATTTTGGAGGCCCACTGAGGAGAGTGTTGAGGGATAGTAGCATTCTTACATCTTCTCTGTGTCATGACATTTTTATACTGTGGTGATCTGTTCCTGGTACTAGAGATTTAGTGTTTCTGAGCTGCAGTGTTACTGGCTAAATAGCGAGAGTTCTGCTCTGCCAGGTTGTTGGTAGCTACTGGTAGGCATATGTTTCACAGGCAACCTGTCTTCTACCTCTGGAGGATGAATGGTATCTTAAGCACAGACATGTTATCTATACTAACTATCTGGTGTGGATCTCGTAACTGGATATGATGATGAGCTGTCCCTATCTGAACTTAACAGGAGAGACCTGTCATTGGAAATGCAGCTTCAGCCATGGCAATCTCATGTATCAACGTAAGTTACCATAAGGAAAAAAACCTGAAGTAGGTCAGGTAAAAGGTATTTGTAGAAGTCAGACTTGTGAGAAGGGTTATGTCTCAGGTGAAGGGCAGATCTTTCTTTTTTCAGGCACTTAAACTGACCAGGCTACTTACCTGACTGAATTTGGCCCCTGCTTTTGTAGCTATTGCTGAAACATTTGGCTTTAGGCGTGTGAGCTTTCAAAGTGATGGTTTTTTGAGTTAAATTTTCCTTTATGACATTTGTCTCATTCAGATACAAAGACTGAGATCTCTTAAAAGGAGGCACAAATGGGAAAATGAGATCATTAATTGTTGAAGCTGGTACTGTAACAAATTGACTAGAAATGTGGATTCAGAGAAATTGATGTACTTTATCCTTCCAAACTAAATGAATTCTCCATCTGCTTCAACTTCTCAACTATAATGAGGACGTTGGGCTGACTCTGCTATTGGTTTCTCTGTCTTCCTGAACTATTTTGGAAAGTTTAAACATTTCTTGCATGATTAAATACACGTTCAATAAATCAATCTCATAATAATTGTTGTTCAGGAGAGTTCATTATTCAGTTTAGTCTTTTAAATTACTGTTCTTCTTTAAAGGATTCTTCTGACGTAATGGCTTCTGCTAAATCCATTTGCCATGCTCTGGCTTGTAATTACTTTAGATTTGAAGAATAAAATGAATGGCTTTATTATTAATCAGTAGCAAATTTGTCTTACTGTTTTTAACCTTAGAGTGGCCTTCGCTCATGAAATAGTTTTAATGGTCTAGATAGCAAAACACTTCATACCTCTCTTTCAACAGAGATTTAGTGAAAGCAATCAGATAGGTTTGTGGTTTTTTTTCTTCCACTACTCCCTCATCAAACGTTTGTCACAGTGACTATCATCACGTGTGTGTTTGCTGTTGTATGCTGTCAGCTGCTGGCCCTCTGAAAAGGCTACTTTTGCTACCTGCTTTTAGACTGTAAATTTTTTAGACTGTAAATTTTTTAGACTGGGGTAGCCTTTATTTTTGTCTTATGCTGTGAAGAGTGCATTGTACTTAAACATAGAATTAATTTAAGGTTGGCTGTTATACTGGACATTGGCCTGTATGAACTTTATCACTGTTCATACATGATAAAAACTTAAAACTATTTCTTTCCTCCTTTCTATTGTTACGGGGTTTTATGGTTCTTATTCACAATGCTTTTGTAGTCAGATGAGTTGCGAGTCCGTACTGTGATTTTCAGTGGCAGAAGTTTTACAGCATCTGAGACTGGACAGATAACTGTCCTGTGTGAATCTTCTCCATTTGGCAACAGCTCTTTGTCCATAGTCTCTTGTAAGGTTGTTCAAACCCATCCTTAATTTTAAACTGCCTGTCAGTGCAAACTAATATAAAAGCATTTTCAGCCTTGCTAAACTTCTTAGGATCTAGTGGATGTTACATCAGTATCTTATTTTCAGAGACTGTGTACAAAATAAGAGTGGGTTGGTTGTAGACTTACAGACATTCAATAAATCTCAGCTTTTAATTTGTGTAGAGACTCATTGCCATAACAGCACAGTGTTTGTTTTGTTTCCTCTGTCAATTCTGATGTTTAACCAGGGCTGAGAATTTTTTGAATAATGCTGAGGAATTGGAGAAAATACCCCAAGAGGAATGAATAGTCCCTGAAGTCTTAATTCCATGGCTCTCTAGGAGGTCATTAAAAGTGTAAGTGTAAAAGTGGTTGGAATTTATCCAGATAGAAGAACTTCATAGAAGACATCCATCTGTACATTTATCCTTAATTCTATTCGCATTACACCTCCTTGCTCTAGTTTCAGGAACTGTAGTTTTTCATTTCACGTGTACATTTTTCAGTTCACATACTAGTGTGTATATGTTTGTTTAAATGCATTTTGAATTGTGAAAATGGTAAGGTTTTACTGATGGCAGTATGGTCACTTTTATTGCCTATATGTCAAGAGTTTTACGTAAAGGTTAGCCCCGTCTTGGGACAAAAAAATACCCCAGGGTTATAGCACAGGGAGTACAGTTGTAGTAATAAAGATTATGTTGCTGATAAGTTCCCCTCAAGGCCCCATGATGGTAATACCCCTATATTTTGTCTTTAAAGAAAACTGCTGAGAGGCAATAATTTTTTTTGTATGTGTCCCATTTTCATTAATGCATGGTAATTGATGGAGTTGCAGTGACTTGTAACAGTAATGAGTTCTAAACATAAGAATGCACTCCTTTCTAATAAGTGAGCACTGCTGGGGTTTAAAAGCGTACTAAATCAGTTGCTTTAGTATGAATTTATTAGTTTTTTTCAGCATTAGCTTTAATAGTAGTTATTTACATAAGCGTACATCCCATTAACCGCCATCAGGGCTGGAAAACATGCTGAACTGTTCATATTTTCATATAATTATTGAACATAATGGTTTCATTTGCATTTCTAAACAGTGATGTTTCTGTCAGGCTTGGAAATAGTGTCTTTACGCAGTCCCTATTTCACATCCACTTATTTGACATCGTTAAATTTTATGCTAATGTGCTTCCCTAGAATATCATCAGTAGGACAGATGCTTGTGCTTTAATATACAAATCAGAGATGCTTTTCCCTCCCCCTTCCCCTGAACTGCGAAAGAAATAAAATAGCATATCTGCACTTTTTAGATATAGTTTGTTTCATTCTAAAGAATCTGTAAGAAATGAAAGTTAGCTTTCACCCCCACTAGTCACTTCCAAATGTTGTAACAGATACCTTCTTCATGAAGGGTGGGAGACTATCCTCTGCACGAAGGAGGAAGAATTCTAAAATTCAAGGTAATGATGCATTAGAATAAAGATCATAACCTTGAGATAGCCTCATGTGTAAGGCGTGGAGCCTTATATAGCAAGTTGCCTGTCTAGACAGTGATCCATGGACTGGCTTTCCTGGCAGCGGACCATCACTGTAGAGAAGGTTCAGGGAGGGAGAAGTTTCAGTTGCTAGACTTGGTGCTTGTCAACAGAAGTGCATTTGGAATTGTACATTGTCAGGTTTTCAGTTTTACATTTAAAATAGAGTTTTTGTTTTGTATTCTGCATACAGGCAGAGGTGTATGAGCCCTTGTTAACTAAGTGGGGATGGTGTTTCTTGTATGATCAGTGTTGCTTTGATACCTGTACTGAAGTTAACAGTGGAAGCAGAGCATCAAAAACCTAAGGGATAGTGCCAGTAATTGCAGTTCTGAATGTGGAAATGTCAGAATAAAAATAAATAAATAAAATCAGCACCACCACCAAAACCGCACTGCTTTTCTTCCATTTAAAAATGAAATTAATGCCTTGCATCTTATTCTGTATGAACTTGCAGATGACACGAAGTTGGGTGGGAGTGTTGATCCGCTTGAGGGTAGGAGGGCTCTGCAGAGGGATGTGGACAGGCTGGATGGATGGGCCGAGGCCAAGTGTATGAGGTTGAACAAGGCCAAGTGTCGGGTCCTGCACTTGGATCACAACGACGCCATGGAATGCTAGAGGCTTGGGGAAGAGTGGCTGGAAAGGTGCCCAGCGGAAAAGGACGTGGGGGTGTTGATGGATAGGCGAGTGAATGATCCAGCAGTGTGCCCAGGTGACCAAGAAGGCCAACAGCATCCTGGCTTGTATCTGAAGTAGTGTGGCCAGCAGGACCAGGGAAGTGATGGTCCCACTGTGCTCGGCACTGGGGAGGCCACACCTCCAATACTGTGTGCAGTTTTGGGTCCCTGACTACAAGAAAGACATGGAGGTGCTGGAGCGAGTCCAGAGAAGGGCACTGACGGTGATGAAGGGTCTGGAGCAGAAGTGTTGTGAGGAGCGGCTGAGGGAACTGGGGGTGTTTAGTCTGGAGAAAAAGAGGCTGAGGGGAGACCTTCTCACTCCCTACAACTACCTGAAAGTAGGTTGTAATGAGGTGGGGGTTGGTCTCTTCTTCCAGGTAACAAGCGATAGGACGAGAAGAAACGGCCTCAAGTTGTGCCAGGGGAGGCTTAGATTGGGTATCAGGAAAAATTTCTTCACTGAAAGGGTTGTCAAGTGTTGGAACAGGCTGCCCAGGGAAGTGGTTGCGTCCCCATCCCTGGAGGTATTTAACAGACGTGTAGATGTGGTGCTTAGGAACATGGTTTATTGGTGGACTTGGCAGTGCTGGGTTAATCGTTGGACTTCATGATCTTAGAATCATTTTGGTTGCAAAGGACCTTTATGATTCGAATTTTTATCTTAGGATGACTTGCCTACTGCTGTAAGTAGAGTGCCAAAGGCAGAGCAGATGAGTGCAACCTGCAGTATACAGTTCACAGGAAAAAGTAAATATCAAGATGTATAGTATGTTGCTTAGGAGCCAGACATGACCCATGTGAACAAGCATGGAAACCCAGTGAATCTCCAGCTCAGTTCTATGGTTTTACTGACTTACCGTGTGTGGCATTGGGCAACTCTGCTATCTTCTCTCCTGCTTACCTGTTTAAAAATTTGGGGTACTGCTTGCTGGCCTTCGTGTGACATGAAAAGTTAAATGTATGCATGTTGCTTAGTTATGGCATTTCACGGACACCCTCAGCCTTGAGAGATAGAAACATTGTATATCTCTGAATATCTCAAATAAAACCAAAAATGTTAGGGTAATGCAAAAGACTGAGAGAAGTGTGTCACACAGATTTGTCATTTTCCTTGTGATTTATACATAAATGTTAAAAAATGCCTCTCTTCTTGGACATGTCATAGGACAAGGTTCAAAGGAGGCACCTAAATGGAAAAGGGTACTTGAATTGAAATGAAAAGACGTATTTTATGCATAAAGGGCCATGTGAGCAAACTGGATGTATACTCTGATGGGTTCTGGGTTTATGGTGTCTTTAATTATAGATGATTAACAATTTGCTAGTTGCTTTGCAGACAAGTATAGAGACAAAAATCCCTGCTGGGAAATGCTTGCAGTCTAAGACCTCATTCTGGTGCTGTGTGTGGAGCTATATTTTAAGTCACGAGAAGTAGCAATATTAAAACAACAACAGAAAATTTGCTTTCATTATCTCAGTGAGACCATTGGCTTTTTGAAGTATTTCTGTTACAGTTTTGAGCTTGCAATAGTGCATGCAACCAGTTTATAGGAAACAATTTGGAGCACGGTGCTTTTTGGTAAACCTTTTAGTCGGGATTAAAATAGGGCGCAGCAAAGTGGAGTAGCAGTTGGTGAGGTGTGCTAATTTCAGCTGTGGAGTACTAGGAAATTTAAAGAGAGCACCTCTGGCATGCAGAGCAGACTGTTGTACTGCAGATATTCTGAGCTGACCTCTTGTCAGTTTCTCATTTGAATCCTGAAAAGAGGCTCTAGGTAATTGGCAAGTATCCTTATTTTAATATGCGGCCATAAAAAGGTGAAATATGATGATTTTTAACATCAGAAGATTAACATTTTACCTTTAAATAAAATATGATTAACTGGTACAGAATTAAAAGTAATAGAACTGAAATATTCAAACTGTGACTCTGTGGTGTCAGATTATGCATCAAGTGTGACAGTTTAAGTACTGAAGTGATTTAAAAATGATCCAGCTGAAGGATGTATATCCCAAGTATCGAGAATAAAATGGAGTAAAACAATCATGGCTATCAAAACTTTCTCAAACCCTCCTGCCTGAAGGAAGCAGGAAATCAGAAAGTAGCATTGTTTATGATGACTGTGTCTTGCCCAGTGCTGGTGCAGGTGCAGCGAGGGAATAGTTGGCGTGCTGTGACAGCATCCTAAACTATGATTTTAAGCTTGCCAGATACTGATTATGTTTAAATTTAATTGCCAGGCCAAGACTATTGCTTCTGGATTCATCTACCTCAAGCAAGGTTCAAATATGATTGATCTAGCAATGCGTCTTGTCTTTCAGCAGTTTGCAGTCAGCCAGGGTTTTTGTTACCCGTGTACAGTTTCATTTCTGGTAGATTGGCACATGTTTTGATAAATGAAACCACATATTTACCATCTGAACTACTTAGTGTTACTGTTTGGAAATCTGAAAATGTCATTGTGAAGGTTTGTCATTTGACTTCTGCGTGTTTTAAGTCCTTGTTAGTAAAAATGACTTTTTTTCCCCACGTAGTAGTTCTGTAAACTCAGCTTGGAATTTGACAGTAAAGTGGCACCTTGCTGTCTTCTGAAGACCTGTTAATGAAGTTTCTGAGTGCAATTCGGGCATTTAGTAATCCTCTTGTAGATGTTGTTTTCAGCACGTTGGTGCACATTAAGCTATGACACCTTGAAATTGTGAAGCATCGAGGAGTGGAATGTGGCTCATGTTCCAAAATGCAAAAATAAAAGAAGTGGTAAATAAAATGTTCTGTGGTCACAGTAACTGGCAGGTCTAGTTTTGTTTACATCCAGGGAACAGAATACTGAAGTAAGAGGGTGTTGCTTTCACATAGTTTCTTCAGAGTAGAACTTCAGTAATTATGTAAAAATGTGAGCAAAGCACTTAACAGCCTTCATAGTACATGAACTCTTCCCATTACACCGCTCAGATGCTTCTGTGGATTTCTTCATATTTCATTATATTCAGGGAGAACTTTTTGGTTGCTATAAATATTGTTAACAACATTGATGAAAGATCCTTAGATGCTTTTAAAGATGTTACTCATCATCTCTTAACCATGCAGAATGAGACTCAAGTGAGCACAGCTCTTAACGTCTAGCTGTCACTTCAGGTAACTGGACAAGTTGTGTGAGGCCCTGCTGGTTTGTTTCAATGCAAATAACCGTATTTGACTTGCCAATGCTGTTTGCTTTAACCTGCCAATATATCTACTGAATAAATTTGTCCTATGAATAGAGGGAAATTAGAAATTAGAAATATGTTTCTAATTATCTGTAGAGAGAAGTTATGGGAGCAGGTAATATAAACTTACCTCTAGGACAGAGTTTGATTGTGGAAATGATTGCATGGTATTATTTCTGGTAGTGTGAGACTGGATTTGGTTACCCTGAAAAGCCTCTTGGTTTCCCCAGAAAGCCATCTTGGTGCACTGCATTAGGTATATCTGCGGTGATGTCTGGGGATCTGTGCACAGCCCGTGAATCGCAGTTCATTTTAATGAACTGTTTATATTGAACTTGTCTCATGTTGGCAAGGTTCATGTTGTATATTACACTCCTCTTTCTGGAAGCAGCCACAGGACAGTCCAAAGAATTTAATAACAATATAATTGCATTGTTCTGACTGAACAGTGAATGCATCGGAGATTCTGCTGGCTCATCTGCCGGAGACAGATGACCATCAGGAACCTTCTGACTGTCTCGAACAATCCTCATAACATATTTCTGTTCATAAAGCTGTAAATACCCACCTTGGTTCACTTGTTCCTTCAGTCCACTGTGCTATTTTTTGAAGGGTCAGTGTTTTAAAAGATCGTCTAATGTTCTTTCGACACCTTTTTAATTTCCAAGCTAGACACAGTCACAGTTAGCTTAAGCATGCTTGTTCTTGTGCCAGCATTTTGCTTAAATAGATTTTCCTTCTATTTAATGTTTAGATAGAGGAGATTAGAGCAATAGACAGTCCCTGTCTCAAAGGGAGAAGAGAGGACAAGGTGAGAGAAGTTTCTCTTTAACTTGGGTGCATGTTGTATGAATGATGGGAACTGCTTGACTTCTGGATTAGAACAGGCAATAAATCTTGGTGAAATGGTACAAAGTTGAGAAGAATTGTATGACTGAAAGGTCAGGGAGCTTATCAAAGTCAGAACAGTAATGTGTACTAATTGGGATTTGTTTGGTTTTTCTTGCACATGGAAGTTGTCTTGATAAAGTTCATCTTTCCAAAGCTACATAGCGAAACTTCTCGTTGGTGTTACAGAAAGTCCCCAAAGGTCAAACTTAAATGCATGTATACTCTACGATTGAAGGTTGGTGCTTTTAAGTAACTGAGATGACTGAGCAGACAAATTATGGTGACTTTAAATGGGCCTCTAGACTTCCACCATGGCAATGGTGTCTTGTCAGCTCTCCTTGTTAGGAATCCTGTTACAGTCTTGCTTTATCATCAGCCAGAGAGGATGTGGGACACCACTGCAGATGTTCTTTTGGTAGTTGTTCAAGGACATCAAGCTGCTGTGAATGGTTTAAAGTTGGAGAGAAAAAGCATCGTAGCTGGATCTGCATTATCTGTGTAGCTACTGGTGTCTCAAATCTGTTAATGGTGCTGCTCACAACAAAGTCAGGATTTACTCCCCAGCATCATGATTTTTTTGCTTTTAAATACCAATAATAAAGTAGTCAGTACTTTGGGGCTTGATCTGCAACAGATTTATATTTCATGTAAAGCATCTAGGGAGTCACGTATTTGGTTTTGATGTGAGTTTTCTTCACTGTGCATGAGGAAATAAACATGTGGCTGAAACTATTCTGAAAGAAAATACAGGAAAATTGGCTATTAACTCAAAGCTGCTAAATTCTGTCCTTGGGTGTTTAGTTGGCCTTAGTCCTTGTCTACATCCCTTTTGGGGATGATTTGCAGCCCTTTTCCATTGGCATGTCTGTTTCTCTTTGTAGAAACTAAAATAGATTCATAGCTAATATTTCATAATAAACACATGAATGGAAAGTTCAGCAATTTGTATCTTATTGAAAGAGTCATTATTTTCTGTTTCTGCTTCTGTTTCTGTTTCTGAAAATAGGTGAAGTATGGGTAACTCTTGCATTGCAGGAGCTTTGCTTTGTAGTTCAGTTTTGACATAAAATTATTGTGGGCGTGCTGAATCAGTGATATTTTGTTTTCAATAAATCTTTTGTCCTCAAGAGCAACACAAAATGTGTTTGTGAGCTGTAATAAAGGGCGGTTCATTCCCTTCTCTTTTTATAATACTGCATTGCTTAAGGTGTTCTACTTTCTTTTTCTTTCCGTGTCAAGAATTTTATTTTAATAGGACTTGTGAAATCTGGAGACTTATGGAAGATTAGTAAATCTGCCAGAAGTTTATATGTATAACATTCATGAAGAATATATGAGATTATACATAAAGTTAAACTCTTCTTCGCTCTTTGGATCTGCTCGCTAGATGATGTGAAACTTCCTTCCCTAGAAAAGGAGTTTTCTGTTCAGGAAGACAGTATGGTAGGCATATTCTCTGAATTTTCCTGGAAGATAATTAGTCTAACCATCTTTGAAGTGTGTTGCCTAATGTGGATCTATATTTCAATGCTAAATGTTTGTTTGAAAGGGTTGTGTTGTGTGTTCGCTATAGGTTGATTCAGTGCGGCAAATGTGTAAATCACTATATTTGTGTCACTTATCTATATTTTGTATATTTTGGAATTTAACATCTAGTTTATTAAAGTTGGCTACTTGTCGTTGGACTGAAAAAAGTTTTTAGTCAGGAGAAGTATGAGTGTTGGAGGGGGCAGGAAGTTTCAAGAGACTTTTTTGAAGGCACATAATGGCTTTTCTTGTCAAGCTCTTTTAGTGATGCCTACAGGAGGAGTTCTGCACAAGATGTCCTAGGGATGAGGGTAAGCAGTCCTCTCCCTTGCGGACTGCAGTTATGCTGTTATATCACATGAAGAGAACTAGAGGTGACCTCTTGGAGTTTCTACTCCAGACATTCTGTCAACATCATGCCTCTGGATGCATATCTTTGGGACTTTCGGATATCCCTACTAAGTAGCAAAGATAAGCCATGACCCGTTTAGTGTCTCTGCAGTTGAAGCTGTGCTGAACTCATTGGAGAGATGTGCTGGAGCCTGATATGCTCATTCCTCCCCTTCGCCCTTGGTACTGTTTGCCTTGCCCACCTTGATCCCAGCCATGTCTATGATCCAGCGCTATGGATGGGCCTGAAGTCGATGTGTTCAGAGAATGCCTTTTTGATGTCCAGAAGCAGTGCGGTGATGAGTCACAGCACAAATAATGAGTGCAGCACATGGAATCGTTCTTCTCTACTGAGGAGACTCACCTATTAATTGATGAGAATGCACACAGTATTTCTTTTATTCCTGCTTGTCTCCCACTTTTTGTCTGTCGTGTAGTGCTGAATATGCAAAGAATTGAGAAACTATGAGTTAGTACTGGTCTATTAGTATTAGATATATTTCCTCTAGAATTTGTTAAAGTTTGTTATTCCCCTTTGGGATTTGAGTTCTTGGATCTCAACTTTATCTCAAGCAGAGTGAGGCTTCTAGAGTTTGTCTGGATTTATGGGTAACAGGCAGTAGTTCTTCCATGCTTGCAAACTTTCATATCAGAACTATCATCATCAAAGCACTTTTTTTTAAAGGGCTGTGAACATAAGAGTTTCATGTTTACACAGCCAGTTTATCAATTGTAACATCAAGCCTAGTGCCAAGATAAGTATTATAACACGAGAGTAATTCAAATAGAGTAAGTCTGTTATAACAGGAGAGTAAGTCTTGTGCAGAACTCCTCCTCTAGTCTTCACTAAAAGAGGTGACAAGAAAAGCCATTATGTGCCTTCAAAAAAGTCTCTTGAAACTTCTTGCCTCCTCCTACACCCATACTTGTCCTGACTAAAACCTTCTTCACTCCATTTTCATATGTTAAGCTGCACTGGATGCACATTAATAAAACAGATACATAGAGGGGATGGTGTCACACTGCAAGATGTTTGGTTGTTTTCATTGGCCTGACAGAACTCCAGTATGAAAGGTACAGAGTGTGGACAGACTCTGTAACGAACTTGCATACCAAGTAATCTGTCAGAACCCTAGTCAGCTAGGAACAGACTTGCTGACAGACATGAGACTCCTAGTATAACCATGTGGTGCTTTATCTTTTATTTAAAACTCAGTTGGCTCCTTGTTCTGTAAGTTTAATAGAGATGTAGTCTCCATTGCCACAACGTCAATTTTGCTATAGTTTTATCATGTGGAATGTTGAATGCTGTATGCCTCACTCTGTGAAAAGGATGCATTAGGAGTCTTGGAAAATTCAGCAATGCTAGAAAACAAATTCTGATTAAGATTCATTTACAGAAGGAGTTTCCCACAGTTTTTATGGTCTTGAGCCAACAATGTTTGGGTGAAATAAACTGTTATATGCAAAAATTACAACAGAATTTATAGTGGTTAGACAGTCTTGGTGCGGTGCTAAGAAGTTGTTAATTGATCCTAACATATGAGAGGATGAGAGGAAATGGCCTCAAGTTGTGCCAGGGGAAGTTTAGACTGGATAGGAGAAACTTCTTCACTGAAAGGGTTGTCAAGCGTTGGAACAGGCTGTCCAGGGAAGTGGTTTCGTCCCCATCCCTGGAGGTATTTAACAGATGTGTAGGTGTGGTGCTTCGGGACATGGTTTAGTGGTGGACTTGGCAGTGCTGGGTTAACAGTTGGACTTGATCTTAAAGGTCCTTTCAAACCAAAATGATTCGGTGATTCTATCTCGAGTAGAAAAGAAAACAACTTCTAATATGTTATAGATTGTATTGTTTGGCTTTCAGTTATTTCATGGATCAGGAATAGAAAACTTCTGTTAGCCTTTTTGCTTATGTAATATTACTTCTTGAGCAGCCAATGAAAATAAAATAAAGGCAAGCAACTGTTTTTTCATTTAAAGCTGATCAAAATTTTAAATTTCTGTTTTGCATTGATTGTTAATACTTTGAAATTCAGTTTTGTTCCACTAAAATGTATTTCAAACAAATTCAAAGACTTTTTGTGATGCCATGTTTTGGTTTTGTGTTCTTTTGTGACATAGTGAGAGATGCATGTTGTGATCCTTCTGTCCTGATGATTGTGCTCTGACATAATGGAAGTGATCTATTTGTTTTTTTAAAAAAAGTATGTCAGTCTTTCATTGCAACATACATGGTATGTCAACACTGAATGTCAGTCATCCTTTTAGACTTTCAGCTACTGCCATATCATTATGACTTTTCTTATAGTGAGCAAAACAAGACAATATCTATATGTGGTGATACAAAATCTCAGCAAGCAACTGAACACCTGATGCAAAATGAAAATATCCTCCTCTTTGAAATAGAGACAATTTTCTTAAGTTTCAGCAGCTTGGTGTTTTTTTTTTCCCTCTGGTGGAAAAGCAGCTTTCACAAAAGACCCGTGTTACGTTAGAAGCATACGTTAGGAAAACAGACCTGAAAGAGATCTTTAGGCATCCTGTTCTTTCCCAACAGCGGATGGATCACAGCCTGCCTTTATAGCTTCTAGTTCTTTGCCCAGATAAGCTGAATTTGAAGTTTAGATTTTCACTTCAGTTTGGAGGCTTTGCCATAGCTGTCAGTGTTTCTCTAGGCTAGGAATTTGAATTGTTTCTCACTCCAGTTAAGCTCTGCAGTGTCCACTGCTGATGAGCCTTCCAAGCTGTCACAAGTTTGCTCTGTCCTCACTTGTGCTTTGTGAAAGGTGTTGTGGTTTGGGTACCTATCCCACAGATTTCTGGCAGAGTTCTCAGAAATGGTGAAGTTGCGCAGATTTCAAAGGGCCATGAGTATATCGTGGGGAAAGTGGTGGGTAGGCTGTTTGATCAGCATGAGCTACAATGCCAGTAAACCTTTAACTTAGCTGGCATTAATGCAGCCTGACTGAAATAGCATTTAGAGTTAATGAAACTAGTTTTAACAGTATCTGCAGTGCTTTCTGTGTGTGAATGCGTGACATTTTACAAGCACATTGCAAAGACGAAATTGATTCTTAGAAGAATACATTTCTCTACTCCAGACAAGACCTAATAGATCTTTTTCCTAGATAGCAGACTTAACTTTTTCTTAATTTTCTCTCTTGATTAAAATCCTGAATGGAGCGAGGTTTCTACTAAACGTCTACTCAGAACAAGCTTAGAGAAAATGGAATGTCAGCCTTAAAAATGTCACTTTAATATGGTTTGACATTATAAGGTCCTAAAAGTCTCCTAACGATACATGTGCAAGTATGGAGTACGTATCCTTGCTGTATTTGGAATCAGTATATGCAGTAATGTATATTCACAAAATATTGATGACACTGTGCTGGGGAGAGTGCTTGGAATAAGGAGCACTGGCAAAGAAAAGGAGAACTGACTGACAAACCCAAGATACAGAGGTGGATGAAAGGCAACTGAATATTCAATACAGAAGGTTAAAAAAAAAAGTATCATACTGCTGGGTCAAAGAAGTATATCCCCTGTTAAAGGGGAAAAAACCCCCAGATTTCTCATAAGCAATTTGCTTATTAATATTTAGATTTTATAAGGGAAATAGTGCAATACTAAAATATATTTATGCTTTTAGGTATGAAATGGAAACAATTTCCTTAGTGTCTCCGTGTATGTGCACAAGCACTTATATTATTCTAACCTTCTTTCATAGTGCTGACTATGTATTTAGTACAGAAGATATTCTAGTTTTGGTAAGTTGTTTTTTGTCTGTCCATGAAATTCTGCTGACTTCTCTTTTGTGTCTAAATACTTGACTGATTATTGAATTCCATGCATTTATGAGTACATCAGAAGTCTTATTTAACAATTAGTGTGTGGAAAATCAAGGAAAGGCACATGTCATGCATGTGCCACATATTTAAATCACACTTTAAAAAAGCCATCTGTTCAACACTTCATTTTTAGGGTGTTCTTTATTCTGCAGAAAAGTGTACCCATTAATAAGGAGGGTTCAAATCCAACTTGTGTACCTATTAGGCATGGTGTTAATTTTACTTTTTTGTCTATAGATGTGTGTGTATCTATGTTATCAGCTGTCTGAATTTTCAAAAGACTTAACAATTTAACATGAGCTCCTGAGGGTGACATTTTGGAGCTAGTAAGAAAGCTAGAGTCTGGACAAAGACAATAGAGCTTCACATTGAGCTGCGGACAGTAGCCACTCATAAAACTTAAAGTTTTTATTTGCGATTGTTTTTCTGCTCTTATATAATTTGAAATTGGGTAACAGTTCTCTGGAATAACCTATAACCTCTTATGTGTTTTAATAATACAAGTTTTTGCAATATTGTCTTACAGTTTTTGAATTTATTTTTTTTGGTTCAGAGCAGGCACATTACAGTTGTACTTTGCTTATCTGAAACAGTTATCTAAAACAAGATTGTGGCAACCACTTATTCTGTGTTTAACGTTGGTGGGCAAATTCCCCAGACTATCTAAACTTGTTTAAGGTCCCCTTGCAGTGTTTGGAGAATAGACTGATGTTATTAGAAACTATGAATCAAAGTTAAATTGAGGGTATAAATCATGTTTAAACCACAGAACCAAATCACGTTGATGTGAAAGTGCAAGTAAGTAAAGGAAACCATAGGATAAAATTGCAGATTCTTGGTTAAAGTGGGCACAGACTAGTTAAATCTTTTATGGTGAATGTGAGACTTGCACAGATGATGCCTGCAATATGTTTCCCCACAGTTAAAGGTACCTCTTTTGTATGTGCACTGCACTGACGTGGTGAAGCTCAGGCTTGGTGACTCCATGTGCTGAATGCATCTGGTTGGCAGCTTGGCAGTTAGCGGAACCAGTGTATAGGGTCCTCTGCTCTTGCTTCAGACCTGAAAGAGAGGTAGAGATATTGGGAATGGTCAAAATATTCCTACCAGCAGGTGAGCTCTTTAGATGCAGTCTCGTGCTGTGGCCCCTTCTGCTAGTGTACGATCTCCTCTGGTGCTGCCTTTCCTACCTAAAGATGCTTGAGAGGATGGTGTGGATAGATTGTAGGGGTTTGCAGGAGAAGCGGTCAATTCTGTTTGTTAGATCGAGAGGCAAAAAGGGTTTAATGACATTTTTGCTACTAAGACTTCTGTGAATTTGATCAGTGGAGCTTAGGTTAGAAGAACAGAAGTAATTCTTCCTCAAGGCTTAGAAATTTCCATGTTTGCTTTCCTTTGAAGGTAGAGTAGATGATGTGGAAGCACTTCTGAATGAGCCCAGAGTTTGCTTTTCCTGAAACATGCGTTTTGTGTTTTCTGCAGCTGTGGAATATTTATGTTTTCTATTGGCTACTGAGTGATGTCTGAGTTCCTGCTCATACTAGATTCTGTAGTTTTAGTGTCCCACTGTCTTGTTTGAGACAGTGTTTGGTAAGAGTTGGTTTGAACCTAGCTTGACTTGAAAATGTGCACATATTTGAATATGCACTGGTATGTGTTCAAATACTTAGTTACCAGTCCCAGAGCAGCAGAATATATGTATCTCTGCATCCTTGGATATATCTGTCTCTGCATGCAGTTATGGATGCCCAAAGTAGATGCATGTTGGTGTAATGAGGATTTTTCTGAGCAGCACCAGCTACGTCCAAACTTACCCATTTGTTTTATCTGACTGCCACTAAACAGTGTGGGAAATGTTTAATGCAAAAGCATGGGAGTCTGCCTGGTAAAATATTAAATGTAAGAAGCGCAAGGAAGAGTAATGAGAAATTTAAGATAAGGATGGTAAGTGTAATTCAAAGCCATGCATCTCTTAAAACAATAAAACTTTCCTCACACAATCTATGTGTTATAAGATTTTGTGATTTCCAGTTGAACTCTTGATGCATGTGTGCTGACCTCTATGCAGAATCTTTTTAGTAATCCATATTGTTATCACTGCATTGATTTAAAAATCTTAACTCTCTGCACACTTTGAGCAGCTGGATGGTAAACAAGCCTTGTTACTTATCTTTACCTTAGACTTTATGTGCAAACTTTAATACCTTATTCATATAAGGTCTGACCTTTTCTACAGTTGCAAACAAGCTTCCAAATAAACCTTGAATTATTAAACTACCCTTTATGTGAATGTAATGCAGTTCTCCTACTATTTTATATTTCTGTAGCTTCCATTCCTGTCGTACAGAAATGCATCCAAATGGCAAATCTATCCTTCATAAGGAAAGCAGCTTTATCTTTTCCTAATTAGGCAAAAATTTCAGAGTCTAGCTTTTGTTTGAACATAACTGAGATCCTGTAATAAACACTATGGGCATAGAAGAAACTTCCATTCACTTGATAACAGGCATATAAGGATGTGTTTCAAGTCATATTACAGGACTACCATTATAATAAAAACTGGGGATTGTCTTCTAGAATAACAACATCAATCCTGTGACAGAAGCTCATGTTCTAGTAGCTGTGCTGTTTCTGTTTAATTGTGTGCATGTGTGAACCGAATATTTCAGGTTGCAGCGTGTGTGTATTTTTATTTGCATTCTATTAGCGATTTGTGATAGTAAGGTGAAACCAACAGTCATGGGCTGGGGGTCTGTTACGCCAAGCATGACTTTATCTTTCTTTAAAGACATCTGTTCTCTGGGCTGGTTGTCAGCCTCATGAGTTCTCAAGCCTGAATTGCTGCAGATCACAAATGGGAGTTTGGGTTTTGCAGGGGGAAGGAGAGGAGCTGTAGAGATCAGTAAGTGGGAGAGAATATGTAAGAATGGGCACACGTATTCTGTCTTAAAAGGTAAACTTCCTGGAGTTTTTTCAAAAAACTTTGGTTGGGGGAAGAAGAAAAGCCACATTTAAACGTATCTTTTTAAGTTTGCCCTTAAATGCCAGTCTGAAGCGTATTTGCAGCTGTTTCTGTTGAACAGTGCAAAGGTTTGACTTGTATTGTTTCCAATGGCTTTTGAAAGATTTCTGTGATCTCTGAAAGTGTGCTGCATTTATTTATGGCTGTGGTATATGTACAGGAATGGAGATGGCCTTGATTTATACTGCCTCACTGCATGCATCTCCTTACTTAAGTCAAGGTTCCCAGTTTAAGGATTCAGACAATCTCCTGATAGGGCAACAGAAAAGTTGTGGTTAATGTTTCCGATGTTGCTGTGACTTTTGTTGGAGGCTATAGGAGCTGAGATGGTCAGTTGCTTTTAAGATAACATTTGAAAGATTGGGACAGGATACATGAGGTATGGAGGTATTAACTACAGCTAATTGACAGATGTGAGATAGAGCTTGAGTAGTTGGTTGTTTGCCTTAATATGCAATAATGTGAACCAAAATGCCCCAAATGGGATGTTCGTTAGTGAAACCACTCTTGGAATTTTAGACCTGTTTACAGTGGAGGGTTTTTTTGTTTGCAGTGTTGATATATTTATTGTATATTTTTGATGTGTTTCCTTTTTCAGTTATACATTATTTTATTGTTTTTAGGGAACTATATGTTGTAAAACATACAGAATATGTGGCATGATTGGAGTAATGTTTGTACTGAAATCTGAATTTTTACAAGTGCCTCACTACTTGTTACTTTCTTACTGTGAGCCTTAAAGGTGGATTAAATTTTTTACATTTATTTTGCCTTAAGTTTTTATGTATTCAGTAAAGTTGACAACCCTTACATTATTACTGTAAAAGCCACAGAAAAAGTATTGAATGTCTTGGAAGAGACCACTTTAGTGTATCTCACCGAAATGCTTGAGAATATACAAGAATTTATATTCTAAAACTATAATTCTAGGCTTGTCATTATTGCTTGTCTAGGCAATAATTCTAGGCTTGTCATCATAGAAAGGCACCTTCACACATCTTTAATTTCTGTAACTAGTTTTAATAATTTCCCTGGGACCATCCTGAAAATAGACCTTTTCTCAGTTATATCCTGGTTATGCAGGTCAAATTGATTTATTTTTTGCTATCACTTTTTTTGTGATCTGGATAAGCATACATAAACATGAAATTGTGGATATTAAACTGCACCTAGCATTTTATGTTCTTTCCTATGCAACTTCTTCCTTTTTCAGAGGATGAACCATAAAACCAACCTGATGCATAACTTTACTTTCTGGACATAGTCAGCACTATGCAATTTAACTGAGTATAAAAACTTTGGTAATTCTAAGAATTATTCAGCTTGTAATAATGTTGTATAGAACTCTGCGTGAACTGGGAAGTTATTGTGTGTGTTGTTAAATGTGAAATTACAGCTAATTTTTTGAGGAAGAAGGGCAGTGTTGTCGAGGAGATGGGAAATCTCAGGGTTTTTTTTGTAGTCGATGAAAAAAGTACAGAACTTTGATTTGTATACATCGTGGTTTTTCTCTTCAGTGATTATAAAAATAGAAATGTGATGTGTATGTGTGTCTTTATATAAATGTTCCGTGCTTTATGAGAACGTACAGGGTTACTGTATTAAAATAATGTAGTTGAAACTTCATTGAATGGTCAGCTGCTTTGGAAATATAATTAGGAGATGCGGTAACTTCTATTTAGTGTGTGCAAACAGAAAATGTGTATGGAGCCAATGGATATGCGTCTGTACTAAACTCTGTATACTGTCTTTACTCAACGTTTCGACTGTATTTGAATCATCTCCTCCTAATTTCTACTTTCTTGTAACTAATTTACATAATACTGCTGCTCACTTAAAATCAACTCATTCTAAGGACTGATATAATGTGTTCTGCTAATCTAGGTCCTTTCGTTCAAGGAGATCAGAGTGGTTTGCAAATGCTTGTAATTCTGTCCTTATTGTATGAGTTAAAATATGTTGCTGCCTCTGATCTTCATAAAAATGAAGAAAATGAAGTAGAAATTTGTAAGAATTTGTTCAACATATTAAAGGAAGACTGTAGCAGAACTATGTTTAAAACTCAGATATCTTTATTCTGGCACTTGTGTTTTCCTTTTTTTTTTGTCTACTTTCTGAGCTTGCACAATAAGGACTCTGGGTGAAAACTGCACTCACTGAAGGCAAAAGGGGTAGGAGTTCATTTAAAAACATTGGAAGATGAGTTTTATTGCCAATTAGGGCAACCTGCAGTAGTCTTTAAAAAAAACTAAAAAAAAAAAATACCTTTTTGCTCACAAAGAGAGTGAACTTCAGATTCCCCATTCTGTATTTTTTTCAAGTCCCTAAGTTGTAAAGATGCTTTGGTTGTATTAAACCTGCTTGTGTCAAACTGTATCTTTTTGCCACTTGGAAGAACCTGTCTGACAATGGTTCTTGCAAGTTACTGCTGCTTTTGTCTTCCTGTATTTTCATTTCAAACTTGGCCTTAATCTCCCTGTGGACCTTATAGGCATTTTCCGTTTGTCTGCACATGGACATTAATTCCTTAGACAGCTTTAGGGTTTCTACAAAATCAAATGGTGAAAATTGAAGCAGTGTCTTTTGCCATTTCCATGTTAAGTATCTGTTTGGATGTGTGGATGCTGATATTTTATCTTGTTCTTGAACAACTTTATATTGCAAACTTGATTTGTTATCTAGCTGAGATACAGCAAGTGCAATATGGTATCTGTCACCTTTGGCAACACGGCCTTTCCGAACAGGTGTAGGAATTTACATCAGAGAAAATGTCTTAATATCTGTATGTTGAAACTTTCCTTTCCCAGGAGGAAAATAATTTTAAAGCACAGAAGAAGCTAAGGGACATCTTTTCTGGTTTCTGTCTAGAGATCCTTGGTAACTTTCCTTAAATTAAGTTACTTCAGAGTGTCCAAGAGCATGTCTGCAAGAGTCAGCCGCCTTTTTGTTTCAATCATTACATTTTTGCTTCCTCTGTTGAGAGGTGCTTTTTCTTGATTGGCTGCAGTCTGTATTATGAAGCTGCATACAAGCTGTGTCCAGAGACTTTCTCGTAATGGTATAGCTGTCCTTAAAATTTTGATCAATTAAGAAAAAACCTAGTTTTCTCTTGCTGTTTTTATGGGCTTTTTTTCTTTGTTTTGCTTTTAGAAAGTGGTATTCCTAACTCTGTAGGAAAATTATCTGTGTAAAATGATTGGCTTGTTGCTAATGATTATGGCTGCTCTATTGAGTTGCCCCTCCACCGTCCATGTTCCAAATATTTGAATTATGCTTTTGTAATTTTTCTTTGTATATACAATTTTGTGTTCTTGCAATGATTAAGAAGCATTACTTCCTTCCCTTCTGCCAAGGGAAGGAAAGAAAAGACTTAGGTACCAGGGGGGAGGGGTTTATGACCCAGCCTGCTTGGTTCATGGGAGGTGCACAGATTTCTGTTCGAGCTGTAATTATATAGTGGGAGAGCTGAGCAAGTAGATAATGCTAGGGCACTTTTCCTTACTTCTCAGAGGGGAGCTACTATTGGCAGGCAGATTTGAGTGAGATCCAGGACTAACAGAAGACCTAAATTGTAGGGATCTAATGGAGCACTTCTAAAATGCAAAAGTCCCAGTTTGGCAGATGGAGAGATGTAGTGGTCTTGGGGTATGTAGACAGTGAAAAATATGAAAAATTTGAATTCTGTTTTAAAATTGGAAACAAATTCTCAACAGGACTTTTTCACAATATCAAAACTTAAGAATGATTAAGTTGGCCTGGCCATCATGGGACCAGGGATCCAGTTGTGAATAAAAGTGATCTGAACAATATTCATCTTTCCTTGACATCAGGGAAGGGCCGCCTTCTCTTCTGATTGTTAAAGCTTGTTTGTATGGAGAATGCAAATGAATTCCTCTTTGTGTTTGCTTAAGCCATGAGGATGAAATTTCTGGCACAGAATGGAGCTTTTGGGGGTGTTTTAAAGTTCAAATGAAAATATGTCTGAATTCTTCTGTTAGTAGTTCATCTGTGCAAATGGTGGGGACAATGACATCCAACAGACTCCTTTCCAGTAATGGCATCCCTGTGATTTTTAATGCGAAAGCTGTATCTAGCTGCTGAAGACTTTGGAGTTGCTGTCCAACCAATCTTGTTTTGGAAGGGGGAGTGACACCTGAATATCGATAGAGTGAAAATGGTGAGGATGAAAGGCTATTCTCTGAACAGTGAGAGGTGCAGGAGAGTAGACAGTCCCTGTGCCCTCAGCCTTTCTGCGTAGGTTATTCTTACAGAAACTGTAAAACACCAGAAATGAGAGATTACTTTTGGGGGAAAAATGCTCCTGTTGCCGTGGTTAAAAGTATAGTTCTTTCCCTGAAAGTATCATCTACACTGGTTGAACAAGAATGCTGTGTTGTATGCTAAAGGCAGGATGTTCTATTCAAAGGAGCTCCTTTTTTTGTTTTGTTTGAAGTAGTCAGTATGCTGAAATACTAGTTTTGAGGTTAAATATGGGACGATGTAAGCTGTCTTGTGGTAGATGTTGAGAATAAGCACCATCTGAAGGGTATTTTATCCCTCTTAAAAAAAAGACATTCCATGCTTTCCAACCTTACCCTCCCTTTGCAGATGGGTGTTAATAAGCAATGGTAGGGTATTTAATCTTGTTCCTCCTATAATTTTCAAGACAGTCCTTTACCAGAGAATGATCTTTATCATTCTTTGTCTAATCATTAAAGACAACAGTTGTAGTTCAGGACCTTCTAGTAAACTCCAGCCTATCGTACTTTCATCTGCATCCATCCTTACTTTGAGCCAAATCTTAATTATTTACTGAAGCCTGATTTCCCATGTTGTGTGTCCTGATCTCTGAATGTGGCATATGCTTTTCCGTATGATCAGCTTCAACATTATTGCTTTAGATGATGATATCTTTTAGAAAAGTAAAAAGAAAGCTCTGCCATTCTTCCCACCCCAAAGCTGGGTCCTGTCCTTCACTCAAAGATACTGTCTTCAGACAGAGTTTAGCTTTCTGTTGCAATAATTCCAACTAGGATGTGTAAGGCTTTCTTTTGTGGATGTCTTGTCAGCCACACTTAGTTAAGATTATCCATGTCTTTCTACATCAAGTAATAACAAACATTACCTCAATGAAACAGTACCTTTATGAAACAGAGTTCGTCTTTTAAGAACCAAGAGAGCAGAAGTAGATAATAATACAGTAGTATTAAATTTGGAAAAAACACAGTCTAATACTGTTGGGAAAAATAATCCAAGTTGTGTAGCAGGTATGTATTAATGGTATCAAAAGTGTTAGATGCTTCAGACTGGTAATAACCCTGAAGGTCTTAGAATTTAAATAGATACTGGAGGTGAAACCTGGGGGCTGAAATGTGACAAAATATCCCAAACTGGGTAATGATGTTTATGATAGATCTTGTTAGTTCTGAGTCTGAATGAATACCTGGTGATGCTTATCTTCCTGGCTAAGTTAAGTGTTGCAGGACTCTCAGGAGAAATCTGTATTTTAGGAGTAACTTGAAACAGGATGACTGTGCTTTTAAAAAAAAAAAGGGATGTGCTTAACAGAATGCATGAAGATACTCAGTTTAAATGGAGCGCGACTTATAAAGAAGTAATACTGGAATATATGGATACATTAGTCATTAATCTTGGTTATTGACTAAGCTGAGAATGTTCGATGTGTTACTGCAGGAAAGAGCAGATTTTGGCATCCAAGGAAGTAAACTGTATGTGGAGTGAGGTGGTGGTCCTCTCTGTTGCTCTGTGGCAACATCTGGGAAAGGCTTTTCATTTTATAGCCCTGAAGTTCAGATTTGTGGTGAACAAACAGATAAAATAAACAAGCAGAGGAAAAGGGTAGAGAGGAGATGGACTGCCAAAAACAATAGGACAAGTAGGCGTTTTTATCCTGTCAGGATAGCAATTACAGCTCTATGGGCTGTTGTTGGTTTGCAATTTACTGTATGCATTGAGGGAGAAGAGAATTTCTGATCTTTATAATTTAGAGTCATGATGGTGATTAGCCACAGAAGAAATCAATACGTTTCATGTTCAAATTGAGTTTACCAACTTGATTATTACACCCCCTACTTGAGATTTATTTTGAAAGCCAATTGGAATATTCTGCTAGAGCACTGCTTGCTGCTTATTGTAGCAATGTGAGCTGTATTGAGCATGGCACACTGGAGATCTCTGATCTACTGCCTTGTTTCATCTGAAATTTAATTCAAAGTACTGGTGGTTTGCTTCTGCAGCCTTTTATTTTCTGGTTCAAATGTGACTTGCTTGGAACTGTATTTCAGCTTTTGTGTTAATCATGTGTATTTACAGTGTTTTACAAGTACATTTGCTGTCCAAAGATCTTGCAAATCAATATAATTAAAAACGGCAACTTAATAGATGAGATTGTAGAGTAACCATTAATGAAGAGGGCAAGCTGATGTTAATTCCTATGCAGAACGACTTTGAAAGCAGATGTAGGTTCTCTTTGAAGTCCAAAGAGCAATGAGAGTAAAGTCTGAAAACAATGTGGATGGCAAGGTAGAGAAGCAAAGTGCTGAAGTGATAGGAAGAGGTGGAGAAGCCAAGAAGTGACAGCTGAGACACAGACACAATCAAGATTGAGCATTAGATCGAACTAAGATAATGTATTCCTTTAGATGACTTAATTCAGGACAGGATTGGGGAATCTTGTTCAGAGAAGATACAAACTTCAGCAGTTGTCTTTATGATCATGATGATGAGAGAAACAAGGTGGAGAGCTTACAGTAAAGCTTACATTCAACTGTAAATTCTTTGGAGCAAGTACCGTCTTTCCATTTTGTGTCTGAATTTCTGAGGCAGTAGGTTCTTAGAGTGATACAGGCAGTGAACAGTGAGGAAAGTTTACTTGAGTCTGACTCTCTAGTAAAAGAGTGGACAGGGTAGTAGAAATCTGAGTTTAGTGATTGTGACAAAAAAAAAAATATGGTGGTGGAAACAGTTGCATCAAACTGGCAGACCCTATGGAGTAAAATGCTCAATAACAAGACCATAGCGGTACAGGGCCCACAGGAGTTACAGAAATGGGAGAACAATTGCTTGTCTTGTGGTTCCAATTAAAAACTTACAAATTGAAGAGGACATTACAGATTTAAAACAATGGAGAACACAGCAAGCTGAATGTGGTGTGGAGACCTGCTGAGGGAAAACTGATTTGATTTTGATTGTCCTCCTGACTTGTGCCATTTTTGGAAACGAAGGGGTGCCAAAATGAGGATACTGGGACGGTGTGCTGTATTGAAGGATGCAGTGAGTTCATAAGGAAAAAGTGTTCTGTTTCACTTAACCAAAGGGAGGATTTTAGTGACCAAGGTCAGCCTGGTTTTGGAGAATTAGAAGAATAACTAAATCGTTCAATACTACTTGCTAGTCATAAGAAACAGAAATCAGAATTAGAAAGGCCTGTATGGCCTTTCATATCTGCAGTATTTAAATTACTTAGAAAAATATGCATGTGCTTTACAAAGTCCTTCCCTCCGTACAGTTAAAGAAATAAGCCTGGCGTAAGTCATCTTAGTTGTATTTTTTGAAGCTGGAGCTAAATCACTGGATCTCCATTTTTATTATTTTTTATTTATTTTTTTTATTCAAAGTGCTTCAGGCTTACCAGGCCCTTTCACTTAAAATTGCAGTACAGAATAGTTGAAACTTAAAAGTGATACTTGCTTGGAGCCAAGCTTCGAAGAGGATTTTCTGGCTTCAAAGCTTTGTCATTCCTGACAGTTTTTGCGGCACCACTGCTGTAAAACTGACTGCATCAGTAATTTTTAAAATTTGATACTTCAGCTATGGTATAGTTCTTACTACTTTCTTCTTCTGACTTTTATTCTAAAGTGTTACTCTCTGTTGGCCAACAGGATTTTTAAGCAACTATCTTATAACTATGTTGTACTTGACATGAAAAGGTGCTGTGCAGAAAGTGGGAAGTTGGATCTAAGCATCGTCTAGAGAATAGGCCTGGGGTGCTGCTTAGCTGTTTTTTAACTAAGTCCTCATTTCATTTCAAGCCTATAGTACATTTTCTAAAACTTTAACAAGCTCTGGGTTTTGTAGGCTTTTGTTTCTCACTTCCGTGAGCAGGAAGGGTATGGATGCTGTGAATCTGGGAGGGTTGCATGGCTGAGTTGTCGAATCAAGAGGAGTGCTCCAGCTTTTCAGAAGCGCCTCTGCACAGGGAAGGGGATCCTACTCGTGCCCGGGGAGATGTGGTGAGGAGCAAGTATGTTATTGAGGTTAGAAACATAAGAGTACGTGGTGGGAAAGGACACTGATGTGGCTAGTTGAATTCCTTTGGGAGGCTGATGAAACGCAGAGTAGTGTAACATTCAGTTAAGTGTGATGTGGCTAAATGATACCTCTGAACTGCCCTTAAGCTAAGACTCTTCCAAGTAGGAGCTGGGCTATAGGGCTTACCAGTAGACAGAATGGCAATGTATAACCTTTCTTATAGGTAGGTTGAGAGTTGCTGTTCTTACATTTATAGGTTAGAGGCTGGAACCTGGCTAGAACCTCTCTTCAATCTGGTTTTGAAGTGGCATTCTGACATACACAGCTCTCCCTTCTTAATGTACAGTTCTTCTTGGGTTCTCTCTGTCCTGTACCTAACAAAGTATCTTTTTCCCCTGCTTATTTTACTCAGAAGAATTTGTTAAGATATGAAGCACTTTTTGTTGATTCAAATGGTTGTTTCATCTTGCTAAATTTCAGGTGGCTCTGTAGGTAAGGCTTGTGTGTTCATGTATATTCTCTTTAAATACTTAGAAATGATACCTAAATTCCTTGGTATGTATGTGGATAAGCTTCTCTTTGTTCAGTGATACTACCTGTGACTTTGAGGCATCTTTATTAATTGATCTTGAAGCAGGCTCAGTGGCTTTAGTTTGAATTAATTTTGAAATTGCTTTTTATCTACTCCCTAAAAATCATATGTGTGGCATTTTATTCTGTTGATTGTGTCTTGATTTTGGTGGTTTTTTTTTTTTCCATAGGAGAAACAGTTTATTTAAAACACTCTGGTACATCTATTTGTAAGAACCGTGGAAAGCCATAAATATAAATTGCAAAGGAACCGGAGAGGTTTTGTTTTTTTTTTTTTCAAAATGGTGATCCAGGAGATACTAGTTGTGGAAGAGAACAGTCTGGATAATACTCCTGAAAATTGTTTTTCACAGCCAGAGCTGCATTGCCATTACATGTAGACAGCAGATGGCAGCATTAGACAACGTGTGCTTTGTCCAGGTAGCCAGAAATCAAATGATTGCTTTTTGGGTTTCTTTTGTTCTCCCTCTTTCCCTTTTTTCTTTTATTTCTCTGTTACACAAAGTAACCGGGAGCTCCAAATTTGAACAAACTACGGGTTTCATCCTTCTCTTAAAAAATTAATTTATGAAAGGATCTGTGTTTGTGCATGGTGCAATGTGCTAAAAAATCGTTCTCTAGAGGGAAAACAAAATTTTTTGCAGGAGGGTGCAGAGTGAGGGGAGACACTGCTATTTCACTTGACTCGGCAGGTTGTGTCTTATCCCAAGTCACATATATCTGTCCTTCCTCTACCTACTTACAGTACAAAATGTCATCTGGAAAAAAAAAAAAAAATTAGTCATAATGTAGCGGCAAAAATGTTGCCTGGAGAGTGTGCCTGCTGAGAGCCAGACGCAATTTGGAAACAGTAATAAGTTTCCCTTGATATGATTATTTTCACTCTGCTTTAAGGGGGAGAGAGGATGGAGAAGTGTTTATTCCTAATGGGAATGCCCTTGAAAGAACAAGTAGGCGCAATCAAGGGAAAAATATACATATTGTGCAGTTAAGATTGCAGTTCTTCTACAGAGTAGAATAGATTCTGGTTAAATTAGAAAAGAGGTGGAATATGTGCCTAAGTTCAGTGCAGCAGTACTAGCCCTGCAGCAAACGTCAGCATCTGAGCTGTGATGAGCAGTGTGTGGTGTTTGTGGCATGAGATTGTTTTAGGGTGGTTAGTCAACGTCTTCATTAATGTAGCGAGAAATGCAAGACACTTGTACCAAATGTATACTATCCTTAATGCAAAGAATGCATTAAGCACCTTTTTTTTTGAATACTGCTTCTTATGAGTAACACAGCATCATTTTTCGGGAGGAAAATTAAAAATGCAGCTATGTAGCATTGCCTCCATTGGATGTTGAAAGTTGTATTTTGGTTTTGCTGTCTCCCTTGGCAGTATCCCATCCCTCCTGCCTGAATAAAACTGAATAAAATACTATTGTGCATTTGTGGCAGTCTATAAATAAGGTTGCTGCAAAATATGAGAAAATTCTTTTGATGTCCTAAATTGTGTCATTATAATTATATTTTTTTAGCATGTAAAGGGTAGTTGGGGTAGTTCCTTTTGTACTTTAGAAATATATCAGGACCAAACCAGTAGACTTTTGAAAATGGTTTGGAAGCTGTGAAATATCAACTTCTCCCTTCAAAAAAAAGTCCAGGTGGATTTGAAGGGGGGTAAAACTGCAGGTGTGAATGATCCTTCCCCAAGCCAGTGAAAGAAAACAAAAAAGTGGAGATAAACGGAGTGATTTTTAACTGTTTATTACTTGTTCACAGTGTAAATTCCCAGTGTCAGTATTGTACTGCGCCTGGTGGTAATGAACGTTGTAACATTTATCTTTGCTTTTTGTTACTTATATCTTTTTTTACTTTAAATAATTCCTGATGAGAGGATCCTTGGTAAATCAGGGCTGTGTATTCCAGGTTGCCTATTACGTTAGTGTGAGTCTGATGTATTATTGAAGCAAATCAGTAATAAAAGATTTAAGCCTTTGTCGGTTAGCTGTAACGACTGCTAGCCAAATTTCTAACTGTTGTTCACCCAGTGATGTGCTGATCTGCCTTGTCCCTTCCTCTGATATACGGAAGGGTTTTCCCATAAAAAAGAAAATAAGAGGAATATCTTCCCTGAGCTGTTGGGAAGGTGGCAGCAGTGCAAGTGGAATCTGAAGGGGTTTGTACTGGTTATTATAGTCCAAAAGAAAAGCAAGTTGTGGTTTTCAGACTTCTTTGAATTTGTGGCATGAGGCAGTAGGTGGTCATACATGATCCATTCTAGTCTTGATTAGCTGATATAAGTGAATCTGCTACCTGCTGCAGCAGTGCCAGCCTCCATACGTTTTCTGTGACGCGGTAGTGTGGAGTCTCCCTAACTTTCCTGCCAAGCACCGGGTCAGGACGTGCTGTAAACAGCTGATTCAGATTGTTCTCTGTTCGGGACCGAGGTTCAGAAGTCTGCGCTGAAAAGCGTTTATTCTGTGTCTGCAGTGCATTTTCTTTTGATTGTAGTTTGCCCAACTCTTACTTTTAGATCTGATCATTTTTAGAGTTCTGTCGCTGCCTGTGTATTCTGCAGCATATTTAGAATTTGTATGTTAAAAACAGCGCGAGAGCATCTTACCCAATATCAGTGTAAGGTTGACCAAATTAGCACAGGTTTAATTGCGTATTGCCTGTATATACTAGACTTTAAGAATATGATTTTTTTGGTGACATTTTCTTTCAATTTCAATACAGGCCACAGAAACAAAGAACAATTTGTAAAAACTTTTTCAACTAAGGTCAATCTTTGGTCAGTCAAGATGTTCTTTTATGTGTTTTGTTCTGCGTTGATGGCTTTATTGTTTGTGAATCTGTTATCTTGACTCTTGCTAGGAAAGAAAATATTATTGCTAGTTCTTGACTCTTGCTAGGGAAGAAAAGATTATTGCTACTTCTGAATTTGTGCTCAGACTCTACCAAAAATGTGATCATCCTTTTGAAAGGATGGGGTTTTATGAAGAACTGTGAGGAGAATTTCATACTTCAGATAGCCAAAAAAAAATACTTGTCATTTGAATGAGAACATACAAATCTGTTGGATTTGAGCATGATTTGATGAATTTGGCTTCTGGGTTGCGTGTTACGTGAGAAAAGCTGCAAGGACTGACGTACCATAAACATCAGAAAAGCTGGGCAAACTTATATGAAGAAAAAGCCTAAAACCCCAAATACTAATACTTTCCCAGTGCAGCAGTATACAGACTTAGCAGTGTCAATGAATATTGTTCTGCTAGTATATTTCTTATTTCATGCTTCATTTTCTCTTCTCCCAGAGCTAGAAGTGTCATAAAGTGTTTTGCATTATAAGTACTAGGGATATTGTGTAGAGACAGTATTTGCCATGTTCTAAGAAATAGAAGGTGCACAGTGAAATCTAAGAAATTGAATAGACAGTTCCAGCTCTACCATTTTGCAAAAGAAATCAGCAAGAAGTAAACATGTAGGCATCAGGAAGAAACTGTGTCTGTATGTTGGTACCTCCCCTCCTTTTTCTTTACCTTTTCTTTCTTTCCCCATGCAATAAAACTGATAGATGCGTTTGTTATAGATAGGTCTGTACATAGGCTTTGCATATTAGTGTTCACAGTGGTTAATGATATTTAGGTTCAGCCTGGCTATCAAGAGGCAGGGAAGGGAAAAAATACCATAAAGTAGTGGCTTAGCTTCTCTCAAATGGGTTTTAATTGAGCTTTTTGTGATGAAAAGCTAATGCTAGCTGTTTCCTACAGATGACTAATTCTCTCTTCCAGTTGTAAACCGAGGAGACAGGACTGTAGTCAGAGAAGGCTTGTAACAAATATGGGAACAGGCATTTGGTTATTGGCTAAATATTTAAAATACATTGAGTTATGCTGGGGGGAGGAAAAAAGATACCTATTTTTGTTACAGATTATACACTTAAGCGTAACAAATAGGAACACTATGGCTGGTGTTAGACAAATATTTCTAACAGGGCTGTTTCCTGCTGTAGTTCTTGGAACAGGAAGTAAACATCTGTATCAGAGAGGATTTGCTATTACCACTGATAATTGCAATGATTCTCTTCTGTGAAAGCTACTTAACTCCAACAACATATTTAACACCATATTTTAACATATTTGTATGGCAAGCATACAAATAAGGTCTATTTTCGGTAGTATTCTATACCTCTTTTCTGCATTGATCAGCTGTAATACATTCTGAGTACTTCTGTGTATCACTGAAATGAAAGATTTTACTGCATGTTAAGAATGCACGTTTATGCTGCCAGCTTCTTACGTTTTTTTTCAAGGTTTCTTTGATCTAGATATGGTGAGATGGAGAAAAAGGATAGTCCCAGAGACCAATGGTGTTCAAAATACCAGTGTCTGAAAATGTTGCCTTGGATTGGTAAGCTTATTCAAGCAGAACAAATGAGAACCAAAAATGCAGATTCCATCAATAAGTCTGCACTTCATGTCTCGCTGAAGCAGGGAACATTAATAGATCTTATGTTACTCTGTCTGATTAGCTGTATCTGGAAAAAACGAGCCTTTCCGGCTGATGAGTTAGAGGTATGTGCTTTAACAGTCACAAAGAAAATGTGAAGAAGTTGGACAATGTTTTCTAACTGTTCCTATTGTTTATATTCTTATTTGAGTACATTTAAAGAGGGTTGTAATGTTTATTTGTGAATACTTTGTGCTTAGGGCTGGGGAATCTCTCTTCTCACAAGGGTTTCAGGGTAGGAAGTTGTAATATTTGCAGTAGTGCTCAATTTGTTCTTATCCTCCAAACTGGAAAATATTTACCTCCTAGAACATGACGTAAGTGTGCTTTTTCCCACCCTTCATTTAACATCCTTGGAAACTCTGGCAGACTGATAGGCACAAAACAGTCACACAAGAGTCGAGTTTACTCAGAGTAGTGTAAATGGAAGTGACTCTGTTAGTGAAAAAGCAAAACAAGAAAATCTTTGTATCACTTCCTACATGGCTGAGTCTGTAGTGAGCTTCAAAGGTCTTGCATCTGAGGAAAGTGATGACATGAAGAAAGTATTCAGTGTGGAAGATCATGTAGAGATCAAGAGAGGAAAAAAAGTCAGCAAAGTAATATTTCTAAAGGAAGCCTTGTATAAAAGAGAAAAAAAGAAGATAAGTTGGAAACTATGTTTAATATTACAGGTTTTAGGAACAGAAGGCATGAAGGTGAGAGCTCAAGGAGGAACCAAAAGGAACAGTTAAGACCATAAATATGTGATGATTGTAGCAGGATGTGAAGTAAAAGAGAAGCTGGATTTTGTAGGACTGAGTGAGGAGTGGATCACGAACTTCTGCATAAGGTACTGAGCAGAGAAGCATTACATCACTGAGAAGATGAGGCTTCATCCAGCACTTGTTATGAAATCCGAGGGCATGTGTTTGTACTGGGGGCAGTTCTGCTGTTATGTTTCATGTTTCTCTTAGGGGTGTGTACACAGCCTTTTTGACTTGGTGCTGAGGTCAGTAGAGGCTGCTTTTGTAAGTGAAACTCAGCAACATCAGTCTCGCTTTGAGAACCAAGCCTCACTAACAGATCTATTTCTAGCTCTTCTAGTTGTGAAGAAGGTGGCTCTTCCTCTCTCAATCAGTATGCTGCTGAGATGCATGGCCTATGGCTATGTAGACTGAAAAAATATTGAAGAAGTCTGAACTTCAGCATTCATCTTTGAGAGGTGACTAGACTTCCTTGCCTCTGTCCATCCATTTCAACACCAGAACTTCCACTGAAAGTTAAAACTTGTCCTAAATATAATTCAGAGCCTCATAATAAAAATGTCATGTGGTTAACCTTTAATACAATGTAACATTTAAAGAATAGTTTGCATCTTTTGCTGGTAAATTACTACATAAATATTTAGATTAGGTGTGAATAGGAATGTGGCATTATTTATGGCTCCATATTTCTCTGGCATTTCAGATGCATGGTTGTTTTGCTCCTTAATAAATGCAGACATTAAAAGAACAAGCACATGCAAAGTGCTAATTTTAAAGCTTTGCAGCTCAGGGGAGAAAAATCTCCACACGTTTTGTTAGAACTGCTTGTCATCTCCTGTTGCATGATAGAGAGAAATCATTTAAAACACTTGCAGTTGGATTAAGCTCCTTTATTTCTGATACTTGTCATGGAGTGACACGTCTCACCTGCTAGTGCAGATTGGTAGCAGAGCAACCTGTCAGATCTGAAGATGTTTTGGCGCTGTCTGTTCCTTCTCACTTTAGAGGCAGATGTGTTATGGTACAGTTACTGCTTTAATTTTTGCCCCTATCTTGCTTCCGTTTTCTCTCACCTTAATCCTTGGAAGGGGAAGGCAGGAATTTATGAAATGTCTTACTGATGAAAATTGTCAAAAAAAAAAGAAAGGAAAGTGTAGGTTACTTTTTTTCTGGTTTAGCTAGAGTTCAGACTGTTCAGGAGACTGACCACAAAGCTACATTGCCAGTACAGGGCACAAGAGTTCAGAAAATGGTCCTGAACTAATAGCATTGCAAGCTGTTTTGGAAGCACTCTGAGATCTGACACGTGAATTCTCTTACTTGCGCTGAACAGACTTCTGTGAAGTTACGTAAATCACGTCCCTTTTCCATATCTTGTCTTCCCCTTTATGAAATGTGACCTTCCTTGTAGAGTGAACATACAAGGATGATGAGAGTAGGTCTGTTGATACCTGTAAGCTATTCAGGTACTGCAATGATGAAGCTTCCTAGCCGTTAGCACAGGAGTAAGTTTCCACTTGAGATGGAAAAGGAATGGGTGTTTCCTTTATCTGTTGAAATTAAGGAGAGATACTGAGCAGCTCTGCTGCAGTCTTGGCTTTGAAATTAATCCTGCACTTCAAAAGTTAATTCTTTGGGGGCTATCAGTCCTCCATGGTCTCCATGATGTTTATCAGTGAGAACACCTCACTGAATGTTCATGCTTTTGTGCCTTGGGCTTGTCACAAGTATTACTTGAGACCTGTAGGATCTTGTGTTCCAGTTCATTCCTCTCTTGTGTATTGAACTTCTGCGAGCAAAGTAGCTCTCTAGATTTATTATTTTTTTTTAATTTATGGTCTTCTTTTTGAAAGCCAGTTACTTCTAGTGTGGGGCCCTTGCAAGGTATTCACATACACAAATTTTCCTTTCCTGCTTGTTGGCAAGAAACAGGCATTCCCATATGGCTTGGTGTGCAGGCTACCTTGATGACCTGTTGGTCTGGAAAATACCCCTAATTTCTTTGATATTTATAGGCCTGTATTATATAAAATCTTTTAGTGTTGAATATTTTTTCCAATTTCCTTATAGTGTCTTTGGTTTGATGGCTCAGAAATTTATTATAATCATGGGAATGTACTTTACAAGAAGGCCTTCTTAGTACCTGATCTGACTAAGCTCTTCTAAGCATGTGTGGTGAGCCCTGCATTATCTGCCGACCCACTAGATCACAGATTTTTCTGGTTTTGTTTATATGGAGAGTGGCTGTATGCATGGAGGCATCTGACTGTGATTCTCACTGTATTGCAATAAGTAAAGAATTTGCCAAAGAACTATTTGCTTACTCAAATATTAATCCTGTGAGAGTAGGATATCTGAAAGTACCATTTTCTTGCTGCCAGTAACTGTCTTTATGCAAACTCTTTTCAGCTATTTTTTCTTCTCATGAGCACTTCTGAGTTTAGATTTTGGAATTCCTGTCTTCTGGAGTAACAGCCCTCCAGCACTGATATCCTCAAGGCTAACACTTACCCGTGTTTCTCTAAGAGTAATGGAGAACTATGAGGAAAAAAAAAAAAAAGTCATAGCTATGGAGAAGAGGTTCTCTCTCTTCCTCACCAATACATTAAACTTCCTTATTTTTACACAACTAGCTGGTTATCTTGGTATGCTCCAGGTAAGAAGCCAAGAAGACCTCCAGAATGGCAGCTATTCTTCTGTGGTAATAAATGTGAGGATATAGGGATGAGATGAGTGTTTTTTGTGCAGGATATAGAACTTCCAGAGCCTTGAGAAACTTGTTTTTACCTCAAGGCATGTGAACTTCCAAAAAGACAAAAGTAAATGTGAACGGGTTAGTGTCACTCTGGGGATAGGCCTGTCCTGGCAAGACCCTTTTTCTAATACAAAACTAATGAGCCAAAGTAAGCATCTTTATCTCCAAGAACAGCAGAAAAATCCCAGGAGCTGTACGTTTGACTCCTGGAAGTTAAGCCTTTGCTATCAATACTTCCCAGTAGAATCATACCAGGTCATACATTTTCTTCCTCTTCAATAAATATTAACCATTTAATTTGGAAACCTTTTTGTTGGATTAGGGTAGCTTCAGAAGGTCAAGTGTGCGGGAGAGGGAATTTTGTTAACATGCTTTCTAACAATTTGAGTGGTAGCAATTCTCTTCAGATGGTTGGAGAAGAGGTATCTTCACTATATTTAGCAAGTTTTAATATATTTAACCTGTTAATTGTGGTATGATGAGAACATAAAACGTGTGTACCATGTGAAACGACCAAGTTTGGTGTCTTAATGCTGACAGTGGCCACAAGCATGTGGCAAAGTATAAGGACAGGATAAGCAAATAGTAATACTTGCCCCCAAAAGTCTCCCCATGTCCAGAAACCTGTAATTAAAAAATTCAGTCAGAATGTTTCTCTGTGTTTGATAGCACTGGATGGATTTTTTCATTGTTATGAATTTGTTTAGCTGAGTCCATGTAAACTTTACAGCCTCCTGCGGAGAGCAGTTCCACAGCTTAGGGGAACGCTGTGAAAAACCTCCTCCGTTTCTTTGTCTGGAACCTGATGGGTAGAAGTACAGAAGAGCTTGTAAACAACTGAATCTGTTTGTTCAGTTGCTGGACAAATGCATGTTCTATGTCCTGAAATGCTTCCAATAGACATTTTCTGTCTTGCTGAGTCCTGTATTTATCGGGCTCATAACAGTTCTCCTGTTTGTGCAAGAATAAGGGCCAGCCTCGTCCCTTTGGTCGACTGAGAATGTAAAACTGTATATTTTTCCTTATCTGATTCCCTCCCCTTCATATAATATTAAGGGACATTGTTCTCCTCTGTCCTGGTATATCTACAGACACAAAGTGGTGTATTGTTTGTACCATACAGCTTCATTTTCTTTTCTGATGATCCAGATCTGAATAATTTTAAAATGCCTGTTAATTTGAGGAGCTGTTGTTCACTTTACCTCCTCTAAATCTCAAATTATCAGGAGGAAAGAATATCATTGTTCCTTAGGTAGGGAAGGTAGAAGTTTCCTGTCTTGTGTTTCCAGTATGCGGATGTGTCACCTTTTGATCTGGATGTGAGGGAACTGAAGTCAAGAAATGAAATCCAGAGTGCTGGCAAAACAAATTATTTTTAATTCCTCTCAGTTTTAAACAGCCTCGTGTAGTTTACATAGCCATATCTTCCATTCTGAGCTGTGAGGCTTATTGTAGAGTACTGTTATTGCAAAAAAAAAAAAAAGCCTACCCCCAGGAAGAGCAGCAGAACACGCCCTGTTTCAGACAATACTATTTGAGACCTTAGTGCTGTAAATGATGGAGAAATGTGCATGTATTAATAAAGGGTATAATAGGTTTCAGTGAAAGTGGGAGATAAGATGTGTTAATCTTGTATATTAAATAGTCCTACAACAATGAACCTTATAATGAGGCTGTTATTAAATCTTTTCTTCACTGGCTTCAGTACAGTGAAACCAGTGCTTTTTAGTTTGGCATGTTTAAGGCCAGCTTTGACAAGAAAGGACCAACTTTGAGGCCTTTGGTGTTGTTCTGAAATGCTTATCTAATTAGAGATGCGTACAGCACGTGACGGAAAAGAAAATCTCTGGAGCGCTCTGGCATGGAATACTTTCCTTTTTTGGGTTTGGGGACACCTCCTTTAAAATTAGTATTGGTGCGCTTGTATGGAGTTGGATTTGACCTCAGCTGCCTTTTAGGAAAAGGAGCATTGCATTTCTCTCGTCAACAGCATGCAAACAGATTGTGTTCTAACAAGGTTAGAAAGACTGTCAAAATAGCAATAGTTTTAAAAGAAAAAAATTAAATTATCTAGAATGATATGCGATTTTTACATTCTGTGCTCTTCTAGCTGTAACACTGAAGGCAGTTCCATAAGAAGGGCAAGATTTCTTGGCTTGTTGGTATTGTGTGTTTTTTTTTTCCTGTTTCCATCCAGCAACATTTACAGATTTTCGTCTTGGTACTTGCACCATTTGCAGATAGTCGGATTAAAATCTACATGCTCCTGTCTGAGTAATGTTCTAGTTTAAAAGGGTGAAAAAAAGAAAGTTGGAATACCCAAGCCTGATGCAGACCGGTACAGAGAGGCAACCACGTGAGGAAGTGGCAAACAAAAGAATTCCCCGTAGCGGCCAGGTTTCCTTTCCCATACAGACATGAATGAGGAATCTCGTTCTGAGAGTGGTGGGAGCTTGGCTGAAGCTCCGTCAGCATTATTCCCATTTTAGGGCTGTAAGGAAAAGGTTCAGTGAGAGACATCAGGTATATAATATTAAGAGTGATGATTGATTGTTTCCCGCAAGGAAGCACCAAGACAGACACCACTGGGTATTCTCAGGTGATCCCCATTCTGATAGTAACCGAGGCCAAACCTGATTAGCTTTGTTATAAAATGAGTTGACGTTTTGTGATTTTACATTCTCATTCTCTGCGAAGCAGACACCTTTTTGATTTACTGTGCTTGTTCTTTAATTGAGATGGAGGTGCTGTAGCTCTGCTCTCGGTAAGTTCAGGTTTTACATTTCATTTCTCTTTTTACCTCTTCACCCCCTTCTCTCCATGCGTCTGACTCTGAGCTCATATTTTTATCCTGTTAAATAACTCCTCTTACTGCGTCTAAACATAACAGGCTGAGCACCTTTTCTCAGATACCTCAATTCCCACAGGGGCTAAAAGCACCTTATCTCTCCTCAGGCTTTTGCCAGGAGCTCCGTTGTCAAATTAGAGTAAAAAACATGGCTGTTTTAATATAGAGTAGCGCTGATATGACAAATGGTTTTGTGTAAACAGTCACAGTGACTGCTGTGAAAGATTTATTTTTTTAAAATTCTCACCAAGGCCTGAAACTAAAACAGCAAGTGTGCTAAGTACAGCAGTGACCGCCTGTGTGGATGGAGGGGAGCGTCGTTTGAGGAGGAGCGGTGGCAGGAGGATTGCACGGTGGATTTTCACGTCTCAAAGTGCTGTGTTAGAGCCCTCTCAGTAACAAAATTAACCTCAAAAGGTGGCCGGGGCTGGTACTACCCAGCAGGGTCACTAGGTGGAGCGGCAGGTCCACGTTTGCCATCGCAGGGGCTGACCAGTGCTTGTGGCGGCTTTGCAGATGCACATATGGTAGAATATTATCATTTTATGGTTACAATTATGAGCAATTTGATAGAAAATGAAAGCTAAATTATGCAGTGTTCCTTTTATTTGTTTAATTTTGCACTCTAAATATGTAAAAGGAAAAACCAGCGCTCTTTTTGTGTGGGTGGTGATAGGTGCGTTACCTTCTTTTGGCTTCATATTCTCACACGGCACAGGTTGAGATTATTTTCTGTCATACGTGATGAAACATGTGGTGTTGTTCTCAGATGCTGGGACTGTTTTGCACAGAAATTGTGTATGGCTGAATCTCCAGGCTCCTTTTTTCCATAAAAAAGGATCATACATTTACAGGCTGATAGACAAATACGTAAGAAACAAGTTCCTTAACAGTTTTCAGTGGAAGAGACTGGGTAGCTGTGCCGTCTAAGCAAATGCCAAAGGAAATCTTTAAATGCTGAAAGTCGCTATAGAAGTTGGCAGAGCTCCTCTGAAAGAAGCGAGTATGTTCTGAACAAACTCTTTCTTGCCAGTGAAGGAAAATCTCCTGCTGTTGCAGTTCATAAGACTCAAGTAAAAAATTTTTATGGCCAGTGCCAGGACCAGTAGCTTGTTCCGATGATCTGTGGGGTCTGTACTTTGCGTATTCAAGTTCTTAGTTTCTGTCGTCAGATTCCTTATGTTCTTTATTATGAAAATACGTGTTTTAACTTGCCTTTTGTGTGTTGCATTCTTCCCTCCTTTTCACTAGAAGAAAGTTGTTAGCAGAGCCAGCCTGCAGAATAAACCTTTATTTTTTTTTCTTTACTTGTAAGTATCCTTTTGTTTGTATTAATGAAGGTAAGGCTGGAGATTTGTTTTCCACTTGGAATGGAAAGTGCAAGCTCCGAGATGGTATTTGCATTTATTGATCCAGGCAGATCTGCTGGCATATGATGGCGTGTGATATTTTTGTCCTCACCCACCTTTGAACCAGAGAACATGGCAGATAAGCTGTCCAGTTTGATTGGCATATCCTGTGGAAAGGATTTTCAATACATAGGATCAAATCCTGTACCCTAAACTGCTTTTGCATTTTGAAAGTATGATAGAGACATCTCTGAGTTCATGTGTTATGTTGGGAATTAGTTTTAGGTTTAAATGCTTTCCTTGCTCTCTTTAAATCATACTGGCTATCTTTTTGTTTTGCCAATTTTAGATGCACTGTATTTACATTATGCATCTCAATATTTTTTCAGTTTGTTTAAAGCTAACTTGGGAATTTCATCATCTGGATAGAAGAGAGAATCTTGGTAGATAGTATAAAACTCAGTCTGTCTATAAAAGAAATTAGAAAAATTACAAGTACTAGGAATAAATCATCCTGGAGAATTTAACCAGGGTAGGAAATCTTGTATCTTTTATTGCTCTTTTTTTTTAGGATCAATTTTAACAGTTGCCCTACAAGTGGTATGGGTGGAGATGGAAAGATTATTTTTTGAAAATAGCTCATTCAGATGTTTAGGAAACTGTGTTTTTTATTTCTGTTCTCACCTGACATCAGTAAGTCCAGAGACTAGGTTTGAATTTCGTGTTTTACATATGCTTCCTGAAAGCTCCAAAGGACTGCCCCGGCTTTGTCCCTAACTCTGTTCGTAAATCTGTAGCTTTTCTTTAGGTAGGTAACCATAACTTAACTAATTTGTATGCGCCATATGCAGTCTTGGCTCACTTCAAAGTGTAATCAAGTCATGAACTAATTACAATACCATATTCCCAAAGAATGTAAATTTAATTTCCCTTCAAACAGAATGGGAATGTATTAAGCAATTCCTTTATAGGAGAGCTGTGGCATTCAACAACATAATGCTGATGCTTCAAACAGAAGTGAAGTTCTTAACTTTTGTGGACCTTGTGACCTTTTTCCCCTATGCATCTTCCCTTTTTACTCTTGCATTTTGAGTTAATTTACTGACTGGATAACAACATTAAAATATTCAAGTGTGAATTAAAATGTAACTGTTGGGCTTCAGATTAGCGATCACTCTTTCTTATTGTATGTGACTTGCTTCTTTCTAGTGTTTTCAGAAATGAGCTTCCTGAGGATTTTGGATCAGAAAGAGATTGTGTTTTGAATTGAAGGCTCATGAGGTTCAGACCTGCACAAGATGATTTCTTTTAACACATTAAAAAGTGAATGTGCAGAAAGTTCCCTACAGGTTCTTAGCATCACTGTGCCAAGAAGTCCACATAAACTCAGTTATATAAGAACGAGCGAAGTGAAGTTGTTCATAAAACATTTTATTACCTTCAGTCTTTGCAGCATCTTAGAGTTTAGATAATAAACCTTCATAGAAGTTACTAGTCTTTACCCTTTCACAGAACAATGATTCACATAGGTTCAAGCCACTTGTTTTATTTCTCTTAATTTTAAAGGCAGAAGAAACGTGTTAGGGTTGACTTTGATCCGTGCCTGGATAGTTTGATTTCCGAAATGCAGTCCTGTTGTTGCTTTTCTGAGATGAGATTGTCAAAGCATGGGACTGTATAAGTATTAAACACAAGCTGTATTTTAAAATTAAATGTGGGTCAGCTTCCAATGAAGTATGTAATTGTTTAATGCTGAAGGAAAGAGCTTAGCATATCTTAGTTTATATTTTAAAGTGTTCCTTTTAGATGTTAATTCATTAATACCAGCAGTTTATTTTTATTCATATGACTTTTCATATGTAAGTAGTTGAAGCTGCATTATTTTAATCCTTTCTTTGGTTAGGAAGAAGAGAGCCTGCAGGTGGAAATCAGAATGACATACATATTGCTTCTTTCCCAAAAGGCACGGTATCTTTCTCCTATTGATGTGCAAAATATTAAGGTAGAAAATAAACCTCATTGCCTTGTGTCAAAATACTGAAAAATATATGCTTGGGTGATGCACAGAAAAATGTGGACCCACTTCAAACTGAGCACACTTGTAGTGGGGTTTGCCACGAGGCTGTCATGGGCCTTTGGGGCTCTGCAGACTCTGCAAATTCTGTTCCCTTGTGTTATGAGCATTTAAATGTAGCTTGAGCCATATTGTAGATAGAGGTATAGTATTATTTGGAGACCCAGCTATGCTGGGTCTTGGCCTTTGCTTGAGTTTGGTGAAATGCTTTCTTACTCTTGCAGCAGCATTTTAAGGCATTTTTGGGCTACCGAGTAGCCGTGCAGTGGGATGCCATACTATTACAAGGTGCCAAAGTTATAGATGCAGAGAAGTGTCTATTAAACAGATGTGAGCTTGCTTTGACATTGTTCAAGTTGCCAGAAACAGTCCAGCCCACATTCTGGAAATGGTGTAGTGTTGGTGTTGCACCAAACTAAAAAAAAACTCTGCAAAAACATCAAAGCAAGGTAAATTACATCAGGCATGAAGTGCTTGATGCTGTGTACTGTGGCTGTGCACAGGTCCTTGAGTAGGTCTGGCTTATACACCCCTAGTTGGAGGGCAGGCAGACAAGCTCAGGTCTGCCTGCAACTTACCAGAACAGATTTTTCTTTGGAGACCAAAGACCTCTCTTTCAGTGCTATGCCTAGCTTCAGCAGCCTAGTGTCAGTGGTACTTCCTCAGCATCTCCTTCTCAGTTTTTTCACAGCCTTTGTCTTGAAGGGACTACCTGAGGCAGTGAAGAGAGTTCGGTTTTTGCTGAAACTGCCCATGTGATGATAACTAGTCAGCTTTCTAGATGCACATCCTTAAGCAAGGATTAAAAAAAAAAATGTTTTGTGGCTACTAGGTCATGATTGCAGATGTCAAAAAGCATTCTTCATCATGTGCTGAAATCACATCCCTGAAAGTTTGTTGTATCTCTACCGCGAAGTGTAAGTTATTGCTATCCTATTTAAATTTAAATCTAACTTCTGCCGGTTTGACTTTTTCCTTCCTTTGCTTGCTTTATTCATCTTTGCATATCTCTGTAATAGCTCTGAATCTCTAAAGAATCTTCCGTTGGATATAGAGGCTGATGGGACTGGAGCATCTTGTTGCTGAGATGGAGATTTAGCTCTTGCGTTCTCGTCCGGACATGGATCAGAGTATGCAGCCTTGAATGAAAGGACGGCCCAAGTCTGAGCTACAGTCAGGGACTGTAGGAATCAGTCATCCCTGGGCATCTTGTTCGATGCTTGGGAAGTCCCTTAGGGCTTGTCTGCATGGGTGAATGCAGGCAAACTTGCACTCTAACCGAATCGGGTGCAAGATGAATCTGTTCTGTTAGTGCTGTGCCTGAGCTGTGCTAACTTAGGAGCTGGTTTGTGGAGTGTGGGACTGCTGGGCTGCACCTGTGTGCACAGATGTGCACGAAGACTCCCCATGCCACAGTTTTTCTGTGTGTAAAAAGGGAACACTAGAGTTTATGACTGTCCCAAAAATGCTTGTGACAAGCTATTGAGGAAGGAATCACTAGGTGAGGAGTTCTCATAACCACTCTGAGAATACAAAGCCTTTGTTATTAGTTCAATTGCCAAAAAAATCTCATTAGTTTTGTTTTCCTCCCTTGATAATAGTCTCTAGAAAACTTTTTTCCAGCCTCAAATTCACGTGATTGGAGGTGGCTTTAATTTTTTTGTTTCTTTATTTTAAAGGAAGGTAAAACCAAACAATTGTCCTTGAATGATACAGGCTAAAAAAAATTCTTTCTTTTTTTTTTTTTCCCCCTTCGTACACGAAATGATTTGAGAAAGGCAGAACTTCAGCAAATAGCCCTTGCACAGTGGCCTGGTATTGGCAACATTTTGAAAACCTTGACCTGAGAAGAAGAGACCAGTGGGTGTTAGAACTGCTGTAGTGTGAACATTGCTCACGAGAGGATGTGGAGGCTGATGTGTAGAACTCAAAAGCTTTCTAGGAAATCGCTGGATGCTCTAAACCACAACACTTCAGATTTTAAGCTTGGCTTCACTTACAGTCAAAGAGGCAGTGGAAACGGTGTACTGGGAACAGTACAGGAGGTCAGTGGGTATGCTAGAGATTGGCACTTTTTCTCCCACTTTTTTTTTGCCCCCAGATTCTGGAGAAGCAATGAACTGTAGCTGTCTGTCCTACTTCAGCTTGAGAGGGCTAAAAATATTTCAGCAATGAGTAAGGTGGGAGTAGTTGGTGTAGTCATAGAGCAGACTTAAAAGGCTGAGGCTTAAGAGTGGAGCTGGAGAGAGGGTAGGCTTTGTAAGGTGGATGGACCCTACCAGACAGGTCGCTGCTGCTGGAAGAGGTGCCCCCCTCTCCCAGCAGCCTATTTGCTCTGCTTGCTTTGTGCCAGCTCTTGCTCTTAACTGAGCCTTTGCTCGCTGGTTCAGTTTGCTGAGCCCTCAGGGTGAGAGAGGTTTGGGAGGGCTGCAGAGCTGGTGCAGGTGAAGGTAGTGAGACTCTGAGGGGTGAGTGGGAGTGTGTCTTTGGCAGCTGTTGAGCATTACATTGACTGTGCCTTCTCATGAAACCTCACCTCTAAGAAAAAGCTCTTTGTTCCCTGCCTAATGTCCCACTCCCTGGAAATCTGTTCCTGGCCTCGGTAAGCGTGACACTGCTGCAGGCTAGCAGTCCTTCTTCTCAAAGCCAACTCTATCTCCACTGAGGTTATTATCTCTTAAGAGCCATAAATGAACTCTTAGTTCTGTGACTTACATTCAGTGACAACATTAACTAATTTATTCTATAAAATATGTAGTACTTGGAGTATAACATGTAAATGTGGCTGTGGAAATCTTAACCTTTGCATTTCTGATTTTGATTTTTTTTTTTGGTCACCACCACCCCCCCTCCCCCCCCCCCCCAAACCCTTAATACTTTACTAACAAACTGCATAAAATTTACTGCTTGGGTACGTTCGAATGCATATTTCTTGGACATAAAGCTACCATTCAGTGAAATGCCAAGTACCGCTTCTCTCGGGTAACTAACATCTTGTAAATCCAATATTTGTGCTCGTGAACACATGAAGAAATATCTGATGCGAGCATTTAGGCACATTACTTTTCTCTGGAATGCAAATCTGTAGGACTTGTTGTCCTATAGGTTTTTTTTCACCTTTCTAACATTTTTTAAAGCAGATTATGAAAATATTTATCATTACCTATGTATTTGTCTAGAGTCTATATTGCCATAGTGCATGTGTGCCCTTGTTATATCTGAATGACTTAAATATTTTTGTGGCAGTGTTGTATATTGCCTGGCTAATTTGTAGGGGAAAAAAAGGAGATCATCTTGCTGCTTTTAGCAAAAATTCAATAGTATGGAAGAGTGAGATCTAATATTAAGGCTTTTTTTCATAAGAGCATATTCTGCAGTAAATGTACCAGCACATTATGGAGAATTATCGTACTTAAAGCTATTCTGCCTGTGTCTTAAATGAACAATTTTTTTTTTTTTTCCTATTTGAAGCTTCTTGTTTACTTACTTACTAAGCAAAGCAAGGCTATGGACTTTTAGACTATGGTGGCTGTAACAGTATGTTGCTTAGTGTAGAGTGATTGTGTGAATGAACAAGGTTTTAATCTTTCGGTACAGGAGGTTTTAACAGTTACAGTGCTGGCTGAATCTTAGTTCTGTTTCAGGGATATCTCGTGTGCCGTTCAGGCTCATGTTGGCTGCTGCCCTTCCCACTCATGATCACGTAACTGACCCTTGGACAGTCAGGATTTCCCTGCATGCTTTCCTAATGTTAATTTTGCATGTCATGTTTTAAGCTGTATTTTAAATAAATTTGGCAGCTGCAAGTAAGAGGTGGTGGCATCACGTGCACAGCGAGGGCTCTGTAAAAAACAGTTTGGGCATCTCTTTTATGGTACACTTGCACCTGGTATGTGCTAAGCTTGGGAGTGAGGGCAATCTTGCCTAGCCTTCCAGCAGGACTGATCTTAACGCTGTGGCAAGAGCGAGGATGGGTGCATGGCCATCAGTCGTGTGCCCCAAGGCCATTTAGGGTGCTCATTCCTTGTGCCAGCAGTGTGCTAGCGGGAGGGAGACGAGGGTAAAATCTGTTTTGTGGGGAAGGGGTTGCTGGAAGCAAAGTGAATTAAGAGGCCTGTAAAAAATGTTAAAGATAGGACTGTCTGTTTTTATATTCTGCCACATAACATGGGTTTAAATGAATTTCCCTATAATTTGTCTTCAAATACTGACATTTAACTCTTGGGCTGTATAAATGAACTGGCTTTTTCTAGAGTAAAATTCATGCCCTGCGTCCAGGCTAATATGTTCACCTACTATAAACATTACTGCCTATGGTTACAACCAGAATAAAAAATTCCTTTTATATACATCATAGCTGGCAGAGACTCCTGAGACCACCACAAATCACTTCAGCCTTTGGTGCTCTCTGACGAAATGAACTAAAATGTAAAACAGCTCAGGCTTGAGGCAGGCTGGCTCTGGAAAGCAATTAGCTTGTTTAGACCATTGTTTGTACCCTCCCGTATTTCCAGGTGCTGAGCAAAGATGTTCTAGGAGCAGTCCTGATTGATTTAAACATGGGGGTTTAATAACTTCCCATTCCTTCCTAAAATGTTTTGCTTATTCTCCTTTTATTTAAAGGAAAGAGAAACAAACAAACAAAACCCTGGCAAGGCCCCCCCCCTTCCCCAAAAGAACAAGAAGAAGAAGAAACAAAAAAAAACCCCAACAAAACCAACAAAAAACCTCAGGGTCATAACAGGGAATAACAAAGCAGTGAGTTATTTATGCAGCCATGATTGGCAAAAATGATTGCAACATGAATTTGCCCAGAAGCAATGATTAGATCATAAAAATGTTAAGGAAATCTGTAACTCAACACCATTTTATAGATTGAAGAAGTTTTTGTTCCCTACCTTAATTGCGGTGACTTGTTATTAAAGTATTTATTCAGAGTAATCTCTTTGGACAGCGAGCCCTTATCCCATCTGCATGCATAATTAAAAGTGAGGGGGGAGAGAGGGGAGCATAAATGGTTTACCATGCTACATGAGCAAGGGAGGGAATTACACAATGACAGGTGAAGAGCAGATTTATCTCCTGTTGGAATTTCAATGCTGCAAGCAAGGCAGGACACTGTTGCTTGCTAATATCCTTGCAAACACCACAGTTGCTGCTTCTCCGGATCACTGTCCAAAAATCATTGCTCCTCTCTGAAAGGCCTGTAGTGCTGCATCTGTGGCCGTGGGTTTTGGAGCCATTGTTGCTCAAGCAAAGAGATTGGATTTGGGTGTGTGGGCTTGTGAATCCATGTCTGTGCTTAAAAATGGACTATTTACTTACTCGGCTGGCTATTCATTTATTTATAAATAAACATTGGTAGTGTCTGGCTTTGCTGAATACAAATCAGAGGATTGTAATTGTTCCAACTGAAACAATGTCATCACCTGCCTCCTGCTGCTGTCCCTTTTCCAATGATAAAAGAATTTGGTGCAATTCTTCTTTTTCCACTCTCTGAGTAGAAAGAAGGTTGTACTTGAACATTCATCTCTAGGTAGATTTATCATCATTAGGCAGTACTCAAACACACAGTATCTGTTTTTAAATTGAACTGTTATGGATTTAAATCAGATTTACACAGAGTAAGTTGGTATATATTTGACTCTATTCACTAAAGACTATTTTTCCCTTAACTTCTGATGTCTCACCTCTGCAGCAGCAGTACAGAGAATGCCAGGAACTTTTGAGCCTTTATCAGAAGTACCTAGCTGAGCAGCAGGAAAAACTATCGTTCTCCCTTTCTGAACTCAGTGCTGCCAAGGAAAAGGAGCAGAAGGTAAGCTCTTTTCTCCCATCTCCTTTTTTAATGACATCTTTGAAACATCTTTTCTCTTTTACTTGAATTGCAGCTTTAAGAGTGTTGTATTACATTATACAATGTTGAATACTGTTTTGTGATTGGCATCCCATGAGTGCTTCCCTTAATACATGGACTGCAGGAAAACAAAAAAACACCCAAGTTTTGGGTCAATAAAATGGGTGAAGTTAATTGACCGTGTTGTAATGGAGTAGGAATTATAGGAACCCATGCCTTTGCTAAGGAAAAAGTTAAGATGCTCTTGTGTTTTCTGTCCTGTTTCTTGAACAGTAAAATAATTGCAGTCACTATAGATACAGCATTTCAAATTTTCCCTGTGGCTTTTGATGATTGAAAAGGACATTACAGATGATGTATTTGGTCAATAAGTGCTTTCTCAAGTCTGTAAGGCAGCCCATCTGATTTGAGCTGTTTATGGAAGACCTATAATTACATATGCAGTTTAAAAACAGAAAATGTGGACTAGCGATACGACGTGTTAAATTAAGTGGTAAAATGTTTCTCAGATGCGTGCACCCAAAGACTTGAGAACATGGTTGCTTGAGATTTTTTTCTGATAGCTCGGTACTTGATTTGCATCCCTGCTGATAGCAGATTATATCCTGGAAATGAAGGCTACTTATGCAAGTGCTCTGCCTAATGTTCTTACCTGCCATTCTCTTTCAGTAGCTTCAATCTGCAGATCTCCAGGGTCTATCCTACCTAAGGCTATGCCTTTTTTATAGGTTGGACCCTTGATCCTTTCTTTTGCTGGAGGAGCCTGAAAGGCCTATAACAGGGCTAGAAGTGAAGTCATCGGCACAGAGTATCCAGAAGGTGGCCTGGTTCTGGCCTCCCAGTGGTTCTCTACTAACAAAATCGCACAGACAGGTCCTATTTCTCAGGGGCCTTTGAAGGAAGGGGTTCATTTTTAATTCTGTTCAGGAAGCAGGTAGCAGTATTTCCCTGACTTCACTGGCATCAGGAATCTTTTTTTTTTTATCCTGCTGATGTTGTTTTTTTTTTTTTTTTGTAAAATATGTTGTTGGACATTGAGCCATTTATCAGGCTTTTAGCCTTTATAAACATTTCATTTCCATTCTTTTGTATTTTTATCTGCCATCCATTCTGTGATGGTGTTGAGCTCAAAACAAGTACCTTCTTCTCTGAGAATGGATGATGCCTGTTTCTTGCCTGTGATACACAACTTACTGGACATCTCTGTGGAAAAGTCCAGAGGAGCCCGTGTAGTCCAACAGCACCATGGCAGCTGTGCTTGGGATGATGCCAGTACTTCTCCCAGGTTTTGCTGTGCTTCACCTTTCACCTTTAGCCTTTCAACTTTAAATACACGTCTTGTACTAGGTTAGCACCTAGTATAAAGGTATCCGGTGTAATCACATCTACAGAGCTGAAGTATAGAAACAGATAATAGGAAACCTTCATCCCATTAACTGTCAAATCAGCATCTGATGGTACAGCAAACCACGTTCATCCCTTCTTGTTCTTCTCTCTTCTTAATCACTCCATCACTGTATACACAGAGACTTCTCTGAACTTGTTCTCCGATTTCATGTGCAAAGTTCTATCAAGCTTATCTTTGATCCTGATATTTCTTTTCTCTATACTTACAGGTACTTTTGTCCACAAATGCAAGTTCAGATATTATATTGAGGTTTGCTTGACATTTAATTTATGGTTACCTAGTCTACAGCTCCAGCCTAGCAGGTCTGAAATTACCCTAGCCGTCTTGCCCTGTGCAAAGCTTTGTAGGCATAGATAAAAACCTGTCAAAGTATGTTTCGACTGTTTTTTTCTTATAGCTTGCAAAATATTTCTAATGTTTCTAGCCTTCCTCTTCAATTTTCTCTTTCTTTGCAGTCCTAGTAGGCATAGAGGTGTTTATATCTTGAATGCATTTGGCTTTATAAATGGTTACCTTTTTTTTCCAAGGCATGTTTCTCCTTACAGCTCAGAAACTGTGGAGAGATTTGCAGGACTGCCTCGTTTTGCCTATTCTTTCCCTAACACGCTCCTTCATGTGATAGCTATCAAAACCGAAGAAAAGTCACTGGGCTGCTTCGTGTTGGACTGTTGTGTTATTTTCACATACCTTTTTTTTGTTGCTGTCTTTTTGTCTCTTGTCTTAATACCTGAACTGTGACCTCTTAGGGTTGTGATAGGTCTCTTTTTGTTCTGTTTTAGTGTTGTTTTAGCACAGTAGTTCAGGCTGGCTTAGGGCTTGCGTTCTGGGTGTCTGCCTCGATGGGGAATGCCACGTGGGAATGCAGCAGGGAGGCATTTTTGGGAGGAGGACAGACCCAGAAAACTTTCCTCCTGCTCTGAGTGCTGCCCAGGCCAGCTCGCTCTGCCCTGCTGAAGCTCTTATGCTCTCCCTCTTTTTGTTTTAAGCTGGACTTTGGAAAAAAGCCACCTTGTTTAAATATTAAGCTAAAGGAAGTCTTCCTGAGTTTTGTTCGAATCCAGATCCATTGGGAATATTTTCCCTATTGTTTGTTTTTGGCTGGGCTAAGGAAATCGTGGATCTGTCTGGCTTTAAATCAATGGATACTAGCTTTCCACCACATTTTCACTTCTTTGAACTGTCTAGGAGAGGTAATCAGCATTTCCTGTTTCAGATGACTGCTGATGTTACTGGGGCATCTGTGCTGCAATGTAAGATGTTGTTCTGATTTTCCTATATCTTCAGAGGCGTAGGACTGCACAGTTATACTCTGTACTGAAGCACTTCATTGTTCTGCCTGTTATGAGCTGTTCTTTCTTGTTTCTATTAATTTTCCACTCTTTTTCCTCCTTGTTTGTTTTGATTCATTTCTAATGCTACACCTGTATCTTAACATCACCTGCTTTTTAGCTGTCTGGCTCCCTCATTCTTAATGGACAATAATACTGACAAAACATCTGTGGCATTGCTGCACAAAGAGGTGGAGTTGTATGGGAGGCGAACGACTGCAGTAGCTGTGTGCATGTGGCTGAAATGCAGCCCTGGTTCATAGCTATATTGAACTCATGCAGCTTCTTTGGTGTTAACTTTTATTTTTGTCTGTTTTAGCATCCCCTAATGGTAGCAATAATTCTGAAATCACGTTTTCCTCTTACCTAATATTGCTTCTTTGTAACGAATGTCAGCCCTCAAAATTTAAAGAAGCATTCTGGTAGCGGTGAAATAAAATTGCTGGGAAGATAGTGGTGAGATGATTTAAGACAGAACTCTCGTGGAGTCAATAATCAGTAACTGGAACATGGAGCTTCCTCTTTTTGTGAGATAAAGTTAATTCCATTTGAAAAGATACTTAAGGTGACATGAATTGAATTATTCAAACTGGCCTTCTCAGCATTAACTCTAGGTTAATATCTCATGATGCCTCTGGTTTCATTATAGGAGTTTTAAGTACATAACTTTTTATAATAAATTCAATACCTAGAAGCCGAACTGAAATTGGTTTACCTTCTACCAACTCATAAAAAGAAGCATTAATTGTAAAATGAATATTAAAGTGGTCACTAAAGTTGATTCAGACAGATTCAAAGAGATAGCTCTTGCGTAAAAGAAGTGAAGAGCTCTGCTGAACAATAGGCTTCTGCCCTGATGTTAATAGAAAATACCATCCATATTAAAATGTAGTTAAACTTTGTCTATCAAAAATCATTTTTGGATGTTCTTTCTGCAGCTCCCAAATGTTCAGTCTTTGCCATTTTCAAAAGCTTTACACAGAGATGTAAAGAAAATTGCCCTTGTTCTATGTAATCAGGTCTGACCTAGTTATGTAGTTGCTGCTTCACTGCCATCTCAAGCAGTTTAATTTGTCAAGTCTGGCTGATGAATCTGTAGATGTTCTGCAGCGTAGTGTAGGACTTGAGTCACAAAGTTGGACAGGCAGCTGAGTTTCTGCAGGACTGGGATTCTTGAGCTACTTCACGTAAAAGAAAGATAATACCTGTAGTCTCAGCATTGTCTGTTAATGTTAATCTTTCCATTTACAAGTACAGCTGTCAGCTTTTGTTTCTTATTTGTGGAAGATTACCAACACATCTGCTAATTCCCTTGATTTGCATAGATTCTTGTTGTGTATGTGTTTTAAGCTTGGGTTCTTCCCCCTGTGTAGAAATGGCACAAATATGTGGTGGGATTGTAGACAGAAAGCAATATCAGGAATTTATTTTCAATGGGATATCTGTTCCCCCCCTTTCTTGTGTATTATGTCGTCTGCCTCATGTTTGGTGTTTATATTTCAGTAATGCCAGAGGCCCTCATCAGGAACGAGGTACTGTTGCGTAGTAAGCACTGTGCAAGCATACTGAAAGACATGGTCTGCTCTGGGAAGACTGTAAAATCTTAAGTTGATTAACTTTTGGGGAAAGGATAATTTTTTTTTAATGTTACTATTTCTCTTGAATCACTTGTTCATCTTAAAAATTGTTGACACAATTACGGTCTCATTTCACAGTAAAGTCCAAAGAAAGCCACTTCTTGCAAGGACTAAAAAGCTTTATTTTCTTTTCATGTCAGTGGCTAAAATTCTTGTCCATATCATTGTCATTTTTTGCCTTAATAAGGGTGATTACATACTAAAGCTTCAAACATTGGGTGTTTGATTTATTATTATTTTCCTTTGTAAAAGATGTTGAAACAAGACAATTTTCAGAAGCCCTTATTTGCTGATTGTCCCCAAACTTTCCCATTCCTCTTTTTTTTCAACACAGGTCTCCTTTAAACACATTCTTACCTTGCTTAAAGAAAAAAAACAATCCCACATATGCAAAGAGTTTCGAATGCTATAAGGTAAACCTGCATGATAGAATTGATTTTGTCTGTTTACCCAGCTGTACAGGAACAATGGATGAGCCCATCTGAAAGATACTTGAGAACTGGGATAATAAATAAAGAACTAATTTGTCTGTAGACCCAAGGGTATTGGAATAATTTTACAAGGCCGGACAGAGACAGAGTTTTCGCACGAGTAAATATCGGGAATAGCTTTGCCTTACCTGTGTTACTTTTGGCAAATCCTTTGATCTCTCTCTGTTCCTCTTCTCTCTGTAAAAGGGAGATAATGTTTTTGTCCTCATTCTTTCTGTTTTCTATTGAGAATATCAGGTTTTGGGTGTTTTTTTCATGGTGTTCAAAGTGATTGGCAATGGTATTTCAAACTTAGGGTTGTCTGGAGTAGACTACCTTGTAATAGGATGAAGAAAAATCATGTTTTTTCCTTTCACCTCTAGGTTACTAAGTCATAGTTAATTTACCTGCCTTTTCTAAAAAATGCTAACACCAAACAGCAATGCAGATGGACATAAATATTTAAACGAAAGGCAAACATCAGAATTGAAATATCTGCGTGTTGCTAACATTCACAATAGAGCTCCATCTGCACTCAGTCCCCTGGAAATGTGCGCCATAGTAGAACCGTTTGGCTTGCATAAAAGCCCCATCTACTTGCATGCTGTGAGTGATGCTGTATTCGTGGTGATAAGCACTTCCCTCTCAGCTCACTGCTTAAGCGAGGTCTGCGCATTTCACTGCTTAACTGAGGTCTGTGCCAGTTCACTGTCTCTTTGTTCTATTGTCTTTAATCAGCCTTGTGTCTAGTCTCTTTAGGGTCTTCTGGTTTTCTTTTCTTTGAAGATGCCTCTTTCAGTTTCATCCACTTGGCTTTAAAAACTGTCCCTCTTGTGGAAATCTTTTCCTTAGGTGGACACTCCTTTCTGGTATGTATTTTTCTGTTGCGGGATAAATCTGGAAAGACAGTGCCTTCCTTTGCAGCAAAACATTCTCTTGGCCTTGTAGACTTCTGATGGTACTGTTACTATTGTGAAATGATATCTCTGGATGTTTATGAGAATTTAAGAAATTCATAGCAGGGCAGCCTGTCCTTGAGAAGTACTTTACAAACTCTTAGATCAGATATTGCAATTTCTTCGGTACAACCCTCGTAGTGGCTCTTGGGGGACGACACCATTGTGACTGTACTCAGCAGCATCCTCTCAATCTCCCTCTGAAGTGAGACTGAGGCTTCTTCAGTGAATGCAAGGATTCATAAGACTACACTTGCAGTCAAAGATTTTGTAACACTACAGGCCTTGAGGAAGAAGACTTCTGTTCTACCCTTTGTGGAGTTGCCTGTTTACCTGACAGCCATTAGGACTGCAGACATCCCAGCTTCCTGCCCATATGCTGGGACTTTTGGTTGTATAGTCCATTTGACCTATGTATTTGCCCTTCGGTTCTGCTCTCCTTGGCCTTTTTCAAAAGTTGAGAATCTTGATCATTTTCTCATGTACTTCCAACCTCCTTGATTCGCCAGTTTCTGGTAACAAACTTCTCATATTCCTCTAAGTGTGGCAGGTCCTATATGCTGCGATTGAGATTACATTCCTGAAGTTCCCGACTTGTTGAAAATCGGTGCTGAAGACTTAGAAGCCTAACTCAACAAGCAGCCTAATGTAACTTTGAAGGTGGCCTTGTTTTGATGAGGTTTGGACCAGATAACTAGCAGAGTTCACTTCCAACCTAAATTTTTCTGTGACTCTATTCTGTATTCTCTCTTCACCAACCCTATTCAAGAGCGATCATCCTGTGAGTGCCTGTTTTGGTAAAAAGTGAAAATGCTTCTGGGCCAGTAGCAATAGTACAACAACTGGACACTTATTTCTTAAAGTGGAAACAATTAGAGTTGCTATTTCTTGCTATTGAAATGAACAGAGGCTGTAGACTATTCTAGCACTTCATAACCTAAATATCTTTATTCATCAATTTAAATGCCAGACAGTGTGATACTAGTGATTATTATATTGAAAAATAAATTGCTTAACATCTCTTGTCTGCAAAGCACACATTTTTGTGTGTTGATCAGGTTATTTAATTACAAATGTCTTTGTTTAATGAAAGCCAGGTGATTATCAGTTCAGGGCACTATAGGTTGATCTTTGTATGGCAGAAAGATTTTTCATGAGAGCCAGGGCTGTAATTTTCTTTCAGCTAAGAAGGTGGGAATTTGTTATCTGTCTGTACCAGAATGATTGCCTGCAGAAATATCTCTTTGAGTTAGTTCTGAGTACTGTAAGATTTAGCTTGAGTTTTTCATTTTGAGCTGCAAAAAGTTCAAACTTAAAGTTTTTCTGATGCATAGTTTGCTAGTTGAAGTTTATAAGGACTCTCCTCCTGGGATTTTATCCACCATAGGACAAATTTGTAAAGTTCTTAAGACAGCTGGACTCATTTCCCTATATAAGCAGAATATATCTAGTGAGGTGACGTCAGCGCAGGCTGTATATCTACAGCATTTATTGCAAGACTGCGTACATGTTGCATGTGATTATGGTTTAGAACAGCCTGGTTACCTGTCTCTGATCCAGTGATGTGTTAAATATCATTGCATAACAATTTTTGGTTGCCATCTATTCATGGCAGATGCCAGAAAATGTCTGAAATGTCCCACTTTCAGATGTATAGTAATACACATTTCATTTTGGAAATTCGCTCTTATGACTTCAGAACTTGGGACGTGGGTAGAAACAGACCATGCAGACATTCAGGCCTGTCATGTGCCAATGATGATTCATAGTACCATCAACACCAACAGGGATACATGAATTTCTCTTGTCTATGCAAGAAACTGTCAGACCGAAGTAGTCAAAGCTAACCACATAGATACATGATGTCTCAGGCTGGCTGAGATACTTCCTAAGATTTAGAGCAAGGGAAGGCAAATGATGTTCTCTGACCTGTCTCGGCAATCTGGGTTACCTTGAGGTTAGTCGCTGCCTTGAAATAAAGTAATTTCTAGTCAGTCTGTAGCAGATGCATTTGACTCCATGTTCCATCTTTCCCCATCTATTCTCTTCTCCATAAGCAGCAGCAATCCTGTTGGCTGGAGCAGGCCAAACAAATTTTCAGGATGTCTTCTGTTCTCTGGTGTGTAACTTCAAAAAACTCTTCTTACTCTCTGGAGATGGATCATGAACATCAGTACCTTAGTTGAAGACTGGCAGTTTACAGTGCATCTGATGAATGTCTGTGTTCTAAAACTTCAGACAGAGGACTTTTCACAGAGAAGTAAGGACCTTGGTGCCTTCTATGGCTAGGTCAAGGACCCACTCTTGCAGGCTAATGTCACTTTTAAACCTCAGCAGAAAAGCTTTTATTCACAGTCATTCGTGAATATCATTTGAGTCAGGAACCATTTATGTTCATGGTTACAGAAAATGAGACTGAAAATTTTAATAGAGAACTGGTATCATTACATGAGCTTGTGAGACTGCAAAGGTAGAACAGCCTGTGAGCAGTTGAGGTCACTTTTTTGGATTTCAAGTGACAGGTGTGGAGACCACTTACTTTCCTGAGATCCATCCACTTATCACATAACGCAAAACACTCCACTGTTAATACAGCTTATTGGCACAACTCTTCCTTTTGGATACTTATCCTTCCGTGCTTATTCAGTTAGGCACTCTGGGACTCCTGGTGATTTGTGGTTTTGGAGTATTTGATAGTGTCCGTTGTAATGAGTGTGTACGTTTAGGCATGGGCTTGAAAGAGACAGAACAATTATTTTGATCTGTAACACTTGTATTAAGTGTGGGTACACTGCCTTGGAGTCCCTAGAGGTTTTGAGGCTGAGAGGAACAGAGGTCCTGGGATGCACAGTATTCTTCAGATAGCAGCATGCATGTCCATATATGTGGGAAGGACTTGCTTCTGACCAGCATTGCTAATACAAAAATCCTCCTGTTCTGTGTGCCTGGGAGTATGTGCAACCATTATGTGAATGTATAGACAGGCTGACTTGTAAGTAACCTCTTGTTTTTCAAACCAATGTGTAGCATCTGGTGAAGACAAACCTATGGCTGAAACACCAGCACAAGTTCAGCATTCACACTTGAATTGATATACATGTAAGCAAGCTTTGAATATAATACCGTCTCTGGTTCTGCAACTGTATTATTTTCTACTTTTTCTAAATCTTAATACAGAATTAAGTGCCGGTTTGATTTTTTTTTTTTTTTTTAATTTATTAGTTTTTAACTTGGACATTCTAGTTAATCAAGAGATGTCAGCCTTCTGAAACGTTATCTTAGGTCCTTTGTTTTCTGAAGCTTCAGGTAAAATCAGAGCCAGTAGTATGTCTGGAGGAAGTCCTTTTTACTTGAGGAAATGAGAGTTCAGACACACATGCAGAAAGGTCTTTAAATATTTACGTGCTTGTTTTTCATTTTATCTGTGGGAATGTCATGAAATGGACATGAGAAGTTTTGATTAACATTTTTCATTACTTGTGCTGACCATGAGAATTCTGCATACAAGTGTGCTACTGGGACTGCTGCTGTGGTCTACCAGGTAGGTGAGACCTGGCAAACGGATGAATTGGGATCTAATTCTGTTCTGTTACTGTCTTGCCATCAAGTTATTTAATTGCTTTCTGGCTTAGTTTCTTGCTCTTTAAATAGAAGATGCCCACAGTTTGTTAGAGCATGTAAGCTCAGTGAATTTAAAATGCTGTGTAAATGCAAAGATGAATTGTTAGTCTATTTATGAGCTTAAGATACTGTAAGGAGAGCTCAGTTGGTCTGGGACTTCTCCGTACATAAGTTAATTCTTGTAAAAAAGTAGTCTTTTTGCCTGTGCTGTGTTAGAAAGAACAAGTACTCAACATGGGGAAAAACCCTCCAATACTGTATCACACAAGGCAGATACACGTATTATATGATTCATTTCATGGGCGTGTTTATTCATCAGAGGTAAAAAGGATCACATCATCTGAAATGAAGAGTCTGCACTTCTGTAAGTAAAACACGAGAAGAAAACACTGGAGTCCTGTCTTAGCTAGACGCACTCATGCATTCTTATTATCTGTTTCTTTAAGCATTAATTCTATTATAACGATTTATCCAAATTACTCTTTTTGTAACAACATGCTTATTTATAGTTTCTGAAGTAAATGTAGAGGACTACAGGTTTTCTTTAAAAAAGTATTTCAAAACTTGTAGAATATTTTTTTTTTAGTGCTTTGTCAGTCAGGCTAAGTAACTCAGTGAACACTAGCATAGTAGAAGTTACTCCCTGATTCCTTCTTCCTAACTGTGTGTGTGATTGGAGCGTTAGTCGTTCTTGGGTTCCTCTGTAGAAAGCAAGAGTGAAAGTGCAAGAGGTCTCCAGAAGGAGACTCAAATCCAGCTGGTGATTCAGTTTAGAAGAATCTGGGCATCTTTTTTTTCTGAAATCCTCATTATTTTATCAAAAATCAAGATACTCCCTTTACTTCTTCGTGAATGATGAGATGGCATCATCACTAAGATGATCAACACTGAACACAAGTGTACAATCCAAAGTAACAAGTAAGACCATGTTTTTCTTGGTGTGGCTTGTTGATGTTCAGACATATCATTAAAGCTGTTCACAGGCTGAACTAATACTTTGTGTTAAAATTAGTAAATATTTTAAGTATTTGTTTTAATTTGTCTTCAACCTTTTGGACCCATGTGTCTAAACTTCTGTGTGGGAGCATATTCCAGGTGGCAGGCTGCCAAACAGACCTGGCAAAAATGGGGATGTTCATTAGCCCTTTTAACTTTTTTTCCTAATAAGAGAAAGTTAATAGATTGAAATAAGAGACAAATATCTCTGTTATAATAAACGAGTAAGAAGGAGTTCAAGGATATTATGGAGATGTTTTGAAATGTCAGAAACTGTAAAATGTGAAACTGGTTGTTTTTTAAAAAAAAGCCCAGGAAAAATCTCTCCTTATCCAGTGAAGGTGCTGGTGAAATCACCAAATTTTTATCCTCTGTGTTAGTGAAGGAATCTTTCTGTATCATGGTTTGATGGACAGGATGACTTGAGACACTTGAGTGAGAGCTACAGTAGGACTTTCCAGCCATCATGGTAGATGAGCTATTTCACAGTGGCAGCGGGAGGAAAAAAGTGAATCCTGCTGTCTTCTGGGAGCAAATGAGGTTCAGTTATTTGGGTGGCAGATGCTGCTGGAGGTAGGAAACATCTCACTATCTGTGCTAGCAAATGTGAGCCAGTGTAAGACCAGAAAGTTGCTGGTACACGTGACAGCCCCCCTGGGGATAGAGGCCACTGTCCTCATGGTGCCTGCATGAAGCCTGGAACAGAGCTGGGAGGTGCTGCCACCAAGACAACCATCACCGTGTGGGACGAGAAAATTTCCTGTGTTGGTCATATTCAAGTAGCGAAGATTTAGACACCCCTAACAGAAAGCTATTCCTACCAGAAACTGGTCCTCACAGTTATGGTTTTTACATGTATTTATCCCTTTTCACAAAGGGGCAATTAAACTTCCATAAGTCTGCCAAATTTATTACATTCTGTCTACCTAAATATTTCCTGTCATTTCAGTTGAATGTGGCATTTTCCGGTTCTTTTTATCTTGCCACTGCTTAACTGTCACACGTTCTTTCTGAGCTGGCTAAATGTCAAGGGTGGAATAAATTATTACTCGCATACTGTTATTTGTACAACTGTAGTATTTGGGTTGGGGACCAATATCCTCTTGTCCTAGGTAGGCATCCGAATCTGAATGATGGTCTCTGTTCCAAGGAAGTCACAATGTCAATGTATTGAATCATTTTTTTAAAATCAGTTGGAAAGCTGCTTTAAAGATAAATGTAGGATGATTATATTGAGTATTACTTACTGATACATATTTCTTGCATAAATTTGATTTTCTATTTACATTCCTTCCTGAAAATGCCATTGTTAATAGAGTTCTGACATCTTATTTCCCTTATTGCTGTCGTGGTAGCATTTTATTTCTGATGCTTTAATAACTCAATATAGACTGAAATGATAAAACTGAGGGAATTGACTGAACTAATTAGACCCTGATTTGTCTGGCTGTCCAGGGCCTGACAAACATGTCTGTAACATAAACAGAATAAAACATTTTTGCCATTAGTCACTTACAAATAGCTATTTTGGCAGAGCCTTGAAACTGTTCAATTCTCAGGGCATATTGTGCTGGGTAAGGCGCCAATTCAGGATTTTTCTTTTGTCATTGTGACTCCTCCTTCCTGTCTGTGTTGAAGTAGAGTCATATTTAGTAGCTTCACAAAAACTCTAAAGCAGTTAGCGCAGTTATCACCCTAACAAACTGAGTATTTCTGAGAAAGTGGAAATGTTCCCATTTCAATTTCTGGTTAATGACACACTTGAGTATGGGATCTGAAATGTCAGTCTTTGTATTTTCAAACCTGTAGAAACTTGAATAAAGCTTATACATAAGAGCAATCAACTCTGATAGCAGTAGGCTAAATATCGGTTTCTGAAAATAAATTTTATATGAATCTATTCTTCAGACAATTTGACTTTTAAATGTTTAAAAATGTGACATCTTTATATAAGTGAATACAGATTGAGGCAGGAGCTATAAAAACTTGAAGTTTCCATGCATCACCTACTTTTCACTATCACCTGTTAAACAGCACAACTAGATACAATGCAGGCTTTACTACTTTCCATTGCAATAATTTACTGCCCTTCTGACCTATAAACAGATAACCGTTAGCATGACTTGATACTGTTAGATGTTTGGATACGTTCTCGAAAGTAATTCATGGTTTTAAATATTGTATGTGTGAAAGGTTTTATAACCCAGCATTTGGAAAACGGCAGCATTACATTTCCTTGAGCAGTGTTCTGGGAGTAATGATTTGTCACTGCAGCCCAGTTCCAGGGCTTCCTGAGCAAGTGTCCTTTCCTCTCGCCTCCTCCTGCAATGCTCTATCCGTATGTCAAGACCACTGAAAAATTCATTAAGCACCTTCCTTTTTGTCAGTGCTTTCCTAGAGGGTGACTTCACTACAATCTGCATGCAGAAAGTTTTCAGTGACCTCAATTATTGATTTACACTTAAAACTTCATTGCAGTAAGGGGGGGATGCTCCATTAGAGAATTTGGGAGTGAAAGTAAGTGGCTTCTTGTCCTGCCTCTGCTACTGACTTACTCTGTGACCTTTGGGTAATTACTTCACCTTTCTGTGCCTAAGCTCACTGTTTGTACAGTGAGGTTAACAGTGCTTCCCACGAACGCTTGTAAAGCTTTTCAAGTCCTATGCATGAAAACCACAAGTACAAAGCACTGTCATAATTCATAAAGCACTGTCATAATTCATAATGCCATTACTCCTTTGCAGCAAAGCCCTCTACTGAAATAAGCACAGTTGTGCTGAAGTAAGAGTGGTGAATCAAGTTTGTTAATTTTTTTCTACTTACGAGATATAAAATAGCCATAACAAGCGCTCATGCAAAATGGCAAACCATTTAAATGACAACAGGGTCGTTAGTCTCCTGAGTGCTGCTTTCGAACACTGCTTTTCGTTTTGGTCAGAAATAAACCCAAGAACCTCAGGTGAGAACCCAAGTGTTCACATCTCAGCAAAGTGATGGTGCAGTAGTGTGCCTGAATTGTGCTTGTTCATGGAAATTAAGGTATTAGCAGCAGGTAGTGGTGCTGGCTAGGTAGTGAGCTAATGACCAATGAGTACTTGGTCAGGTCCACTCCATCATTGTTCCAAGCAGTTGTTCAGAGAAGGTAGGAGCAGGGGAAGTAATCCTGAAGCATGCTGGCTGATAGTGGTGTCCCCCTTAAAGAAAGGTGCATGGAATAATCTTGAGTGACTTGCTGAAGACTCCGTGTTAGTGAGACCTGATGTGCTTAATCCTCATTTCTTTTATTAACTTAATTTTTAAAGCTTGTTTTAGGACACAAGTGAGAAGAGGGCTAATAGTAGTCGGCAAATAATTTACTCGATAAGCCAGTATAGAAAGAGAATGATTGAAGATAAGCAGAAGACCTCTGACATTTACATATTGTTTACCTAGAGCACTCATTGTAACTTGTTTGTTACAGAAGTCATTATCTGGAGATTAACAGTGTATGGGGAAAATTGGAATATAAGACTAGAATGAGAAAAAGACAAAGGGTAGAAATAGGGAGATATGTTCAAGCAGAGGAATGGGGAGATGATGTAGCCATGCTCTGTTGATGATATTTATGGACTATTATAATGCTATCTCAGTAGAAACTCCCAGGAGAAGAAGAATTCATCCAGGTTATTGTTTCTTGAGAGGGTAATCTTCTCTAATAAGCATTGTGAAGATTATCTATAAGTGCATGTAATGTTGGTAAGAGGACTTTGTGCAGATCCAGAGTTGATATTTCTCTCAAACTTGGAAGAAACTGACATTTACTTTGTAAGTAAAGGGTAAGTATATGCCTTTCCTACATAGTGGGTGTCATGAGTTTGCCAAGTTCAGCTGCCCACTGAAGATGAGAGCATTTAACATAAAAAAGACTTTTGTGCTTTTGTGGTAGGCTGTGGAGGGGATGTGTGTAGGGAGTAAAATGATTGGAAGAACAGTAGAAAGTTTGCAGCACAAGTCAATGAGAGGTCCTCTGTAATGACAGTAATGGTTAGGAACATTTTAAAATACGCTTAATCAGTACTGGGATTATAAAGATTTAATATCTGACAGGCAGAGATTTCCGCATAGCTGTAATTAGAGAGCTTGTTTAGGCAGTGGAAGATCTCTGCTCAAGCAGCAAAGGGTGGGTTAGAGTTTGACAATGGCCCAATTTTATGTCTTTAAGATTTTGGAGGCATGTTGGGATTTGAGGATGTAGTTATGCTGGATTACTGAGTGGAAATGAGTTTTTCCTACATCAGAAGCAAGTACTACACACTCGTAGTTTTACTGAAATATTAATAAAAAGAAGTCCTTTTGTTCTTCAGACACTCTTAAAATGCTCTTTCTAACAAGATAATAACTGTAACCTAACAATTTTATATGCATAACCTTTTGTAGGCCATACAGCGTGTGCAAGCAGAAATGGCAGGTTGTAAAAAATTACCGTAGTTGTTTGTATTGTAATAGTGCTTAGAAGCTCAAGCTCCATTCTTTCAGGTGTAGCATGAATCTTAAAGGCAGATAGAGACTTCTGGTCCGTGCTGCGGTTTTGCAGAAACACAGCTTGATGCTCGCACCGAGCACTTTGGCAAAGGAGCCGGTGGTGTTCTGCTGCTAAGCGTGGTGCCATTCTGGGCGACAGAGTCCTGAGCCTGGAAATACGTACGAGCTACTGAGAGAACTGCAGGGGTTTGTGCACTGCTGTAATAAACTAGTAACAAAATTCAGAGATTTTTCTAGTTTATTTGTGTCACTGCAGAGATACTGGGAAATGGAGGGACCACAATCGTCAGTCTTGGAGTCATTTAGGCAGATGCTGCACAGGTAAATAAAACACAGTTCCTGTCCTGTAAAGCTTACAGTTTGGGGTACGGGCAACAGAGAAAGGAAAGAAAATATGTAGCGATGATAGCAGATATGGAAAGGGTGACCACAGGAGCATATTGCCATATGTGCTTGCTGAGTGCACAGCGGTGCTCTGTGCCTGCCTCGCTGTTATCTTCTAGCAGTAGTAACCAGCAGTTGCCATTAGCCCTAGCAGGGTTTGCTATTTTGATTACAATCTTGCTTTTTTCCCCTCAGCTTAGATTCCCATGTAATTTTAGCGGTATTCTTATGGAGAACTGTTAGAGCAAGATAGGAAGTGAATGTTTTATGGCAGCTGAAATCTGTGCTGGAAAATGGCTTAAAGCATTCTCTTTTAACCTGAGCACTTAGTATGATATTTGTGGCAATCAAAAGCGCAGGAAATGAGGATGCTTTGTTGCAGAGTTAATGAAGAAGATTTCAGTGTGTGCAAACCCCCGGTCGCAGTTACGCTAGCGATCAGAAGGTGCTTATTTTCCTGTCTTGCAGTAAGTCCTTCCCTGCTCAGGCACTCTTGCGAGAGTGTTTGCCATGTGTGTCAGATGAGGCACGGAGGAGGGGTCACGTGGGAGATCACACGCTGGGTCACTGCTGAAGAAACAGAATCTTTATTTGTTGTTTGATATCAGAAATGAATTACTTAAGGGCATGCTTGTGCCCTGCTTTGCTCAGGTACCTGAGCCTGCTCCAAATGGGCTGATATGTTGTACTGCATAGTGGTATTAGCTCAGCTCCCAGAAGCAGTAGAGCTGCATCAGTAATTAGTTCTTCTCAGCAAGCTTAATTGGCAGGCTCAAGCAGATACTGCACTGACATGGATACTTAGCTTCCTGGTTCCTGAGCCAGCTTAAGTATGTGTGCAAGAGCCAAGCACTGTGCAGCGTGGACTTAAAGTTTTGCCATCTCTGCTTTATTTCATTTACAAAACAGAGCTTGAATCTCTTTTTAAACTTCTTTCCTCAAACTGTTGCTACAAGCAGTGCCTTTAAACATCGTTTGTACCTGTGATAATAAGTACTGCTTTAAACAAGGCCCAAACATGTCTGATTAGAGAATACTCTTTTTGATTAAAATCCGTTGGTTAATTTTTCAAACTAGTTTTCATTGTTTTTATTACTTTTTATTAAAAATCAAATCCCATTTCAGTCATCTTTTTAGGCAGGAGATGATTTATAGAAAATGATCTTAGTGTTTATTTGAACATCCAAATGCAATAAATCCGTTCAGTATTTCGATAGCATGCTTATTAATAGAACACATTATTCTGTTCAATATTGCGTTGTCTTTAAAATTTAGCAGAGCATTAGTAGTAATGAAACTAGTTTAAATCAATATATCCCTGTTATGAAATAATCTACGTGAGAAATAAAATTCAAAAATTTGCCTGTAGCACACCAGCCGGATGATAATTGCATAAAAAGATCTAAAAGGAAGACTTTCAGGGAAGTTTAAGTTTCTAATTTGGGATGTGTGCAGATCACAATGTATTAACATTAATTTTAATAGAAATATTTTCAGGACTAAAAAAATTTACCAGAAAGTACTTCGATTGCAGAGAATTAAATTTTGGTCTCACTGGGAATAATGAAAAAGCTCCAATTCTTTGTAGCAGGCTTTATAACTACTCAAAATGCAATGACTGAAATGAGTATAGTGAATATGGTCCAGAAAATATCACAGATATTTTTCTGTTCAGTTGCAGAAATTGTGTGAAAAAAAAAGTATGCAAAGAAAAACTAAAATTAGATTTTAACATTCTCAGCTTGGCAATTGCGCTCTTCCATTAAATGTATGGGCCAGAATTTTTATACTTAGATGTCTAAAATTAGACCCCTGAATAAAAGACCTGATTGTAGAAAGTGCTTAAGCACAATGTTTGTAGAGAGATGCATGTCCTAGTTCTGACAGTTTAATTTTGATTTTCTTGGTGGGTTACTGTCAGTTTGTTTAACTCAGTGTTGCCACAAAACGTCTAATTCTCTTGACTTAAATGTGTTGAGTGCTACTGCAGTGAGTGCAGGAACACGCCCTGTGCGATGTGCCAGTGAGGTAGGTGGGACTCCTACCTCACATTGGACCTTTGTCTCACCACTGAATATTTAGGGGTAAGGAAGCAGAGAGAAGACTGTTTAAAGTTAGACCACTACTACCATTTAAAGAGCTCTTAAATGTGAAATAACCTGATGTTGCTATGAAAGGCTGTGGGGAGAGCTGCCTGGTTTCCACTTTTGAGAACAAGGCTATGCTTCAACACAGCTTGGCTCTCCAATTTCAAAAAGGCAATTCTGGTTTGGATCTCAGTAGAGTGGCTGCTAAGAATGCTCTCATATTGAAGACTCAGTGGCTTTTTAATGTATTTTTTATGGTGTATTGACCACAATTTTCTGCATTGATTTCAGCTTGCTTAAATCCTGCAAAAACACCTGCTGCCCCCCAAAAAACCCAGATCAAAACAAAAAAACACACACCAAAAATGACAATTCCAAACAAAACCTCCAAAAACCCTCTCCTGAAATGTAAAAGATACTGTGAATTAGAGGAAGTAATTTGGTCCTCTGTTGTCTATCATCCTCCACCCATGGAGCTGAAGCTCTTCAGAAAACATTGCCTCACAGTGCTTTCATGAGAGGGGTAAGTAGTAAACTGTAGCAAATAGGTATCTTGATAGGTTGAGTGATTTACTGTTGAGATATCAGTGGAAGAGACAGATGAGTGACAGCATTCCTGCTCGTGAACTCGCTAGCTCTTTTCCCTTCTTAAGATGTTGAAATGTAATGAAACTTAAACGTTTTTAAACAACTTCCAGATTAAATTTTAATAGGAATGAAAAATGAACAATATTCTTACAAGTAAGAAATGGTCTTCATTATTTTTTAAAGTCCATATCATAAGGAACAGCACCATTAATAAGAGTTCTGAGTTTTTTTTCTATTATGTACACTGTTCAGATAGAAATTTAACAGGGAATTTTAATGAAATGATGGCAGAAATCACATTTTTATTACATCCCTTTGCAGAATATTTCCTGTGAGACCAAGATAGAGAGAGGCCAAAATTAATGGCTTTTCATAGGAACTGAGTGATAAGTTATGGAAAGCTTATAGAGATAATAATTTTAGGCTGCTGTTTGGATAGCTAAACAGCCTTATGGAGAATTGCTGCCTAATAGACCTATCATGGGAATTAAAGACATTTGGATGTTAATTTGTATACATATTTTTGGTATAGGACCATAAAGAGAAATTAATTTTACAGATACTTTGTTTGCTGCTCTGTAGAGAGAGAGAAAGAATTCACTTACTGGATAGTTCCTGTCATTCAACCACTTAAGAGAACATGGAGCGTTGTCAGGGGGCTGCCTCTCTTTTCCTTTTTCTCCCCTCTTGTGGTTTTTAATCTGAACGTAAGAGAGCATGATAAGATCTTGCCATGGTTTTGTTCTCATTAAAAATTAAAGAAATTGTTATTTTGGGAAATGAGAGTTATATTTAGGGAAAATAAGCACCAAAAATATTTATGAAAATCTAAGCAATCTAGCATATTATGTTGACTTAGAGTCGCGCTTGTATTGCCCACTTGGCAAATATATTTTACCATATTGCCGTACAACTATAATAATAAATGAACATATACTAAAGCCCCCTATCTACTATGGCAACTGGCATTTTAAAAGCACTTCACGTGCTCGGTTTCCTGTATTTTAAATGCAGATGTTCATCCAACTTTTAATACCAATGGGAGGCCCTGTTCAAAACCTGCATTAGAGTGAAGCACAGGGTGGCAATAAACTTAATTCGGGCTTTTATCTTTCTTGGTTCCACCTCAAAGCTTTTAAATATTGCAGTTCTGAAGTGCGAATTTCTTTTGTGTTCGTCATTTCTGTGAACACCTGTGAGCGGCTGGGTTTAATTGGCCTACAGCTGGCACTGATAGTGTGTGCAGGGGCTGGGGGAGGCACTGCCTGATCCGCTGCCGGCATCATTATCTTCTCTCCTTCCTTTTCAGCTCCTTTTTTTTTTTTTCTTTTTTTTTTTTTTTGTTATATGCAGGTTAGAAAGGTTTAAGGGTTAGGGACTGAAAATAGAAGGGGCTCCAGTGAGATCTGATGCCTCTTGGATGAAGTCATTTCGGCAAATATATCTGCATGCATCAACACCTTATTGAACAAGTCAAGCGCAGCTTTTGCTAATCTTGTTAGTCAATTTGCAATACTTCTGTAGCTTTCACAGAGGTGACTGTGCCAAGAGCCAGGGAGGCTGAAGTGCATAGCAGTGACAGCAGCGCAGAAGAAGGGAGTAAAGATTTTAAAACTCTCCTCTCCATGTCAACTGTTTAATGGAAGGTGTCACCCTATGTATGGTCGAAATGAAACTAGTACAGGTTTGTGTATAGACATTTTTGATGGGATGACTTTACTTTAGTCATTGATGGTCTCATTTGCATCCAGACTTGCTCGATCTCAATAACTCAGTTTAAATTAGCAGTCTTTTTGTTTCCTTGAGTGTCTCGTGCACGTCCGTCTGCTTTGGAATAACTGTTGCTTCGATTTTTTTTTTAAAGTCGATTTCAAAATTAGGTACTGGCATTACAGACCCTCTTATTTCCTACAAGAAACTACTGCAGACCACTTGTTTAGAAAGTATGTAGGAGGGAATAAACAGTTCTTTACCCATTGTTGCTTTGTAACAGATTAGTGTGCTGTTTTCTACCTGTAGGCTTCCCTAGGCTTTGCAGATGAAGATGAATTATATAACCTTCAAGGAAGAAGGAACGAGGGAAGGGAGAAATGCAGCCAAATCACTTGAGCTAAGCCAGAGTGTCCTAAAGGTCATACTTCCAGTGCTAAGGAGAAGAAAATAGTCTTTATATGGAATATTTTATTTGCAACAGGAGTGAAACTGAAACTTTCTAAATCTAAATTGAAAGCTGTGAACAGACGCAGCCCTATAAATACGCCTTTTGGATTATAATAGGCCTCATAGTCTTCTTGTGTCCCTCACAAATGGATTGTAATTCAGAGAATTGTGTAATTTGTGAATCCACTGAGTTTGCTGCATTCTCTGTTGCCAGGTGTATTTCTGTTAGGCATTCATTTTATGTGGCCTGTAGGGGCCCTTCATGCCACTGCATTGTGAACCCTCTGTGCTTTGGGGCTTAATAGTCTTCTGCTGGGTGAGACTTACTCTAAAACAAAAAGACCACTTAAGAGACCATGAAAAGTAAGGAAATGCCTTTTCACTTTAATATCAAAGCAGCACAGATCTGACTCTAGCTAAATTTCTCCTTTTACATGGGCCACAGTCTTGTTGATGATTGACTTTGTTCCAGCAAGAAGCATGCAAGTCTTATTTTTGAACAAGTGGAATTTCAAAAAATAAATGCATGCTGGGTGCAAAGTGAATACTAGAGAAGTAAGGTAATTTAATAACCTCTCCCATCTTTAATCATCTTTTTTTTTCCCTTGCTGCTGTTTATCTGGGATCTCACTTCTACTGTTTATGTCAAGCTTGTAGCTTCCCTTTAAAATGTTTTTCTCTGCAGCTTTAGTAAAGTATCATGCTACAGAAAGCAGCATTACTAAACAGAAAAACAATGCACACTGGAAGAATGAAATGACAACTGCTTTGGGACTCAGTCTGTATCCAAATACATGGACAGTATTGGTGAGATAACATGTTGGGGAGAGCTTATGCCTTCCATCCTTCAAGTTTTCTGTTAAACACAGTCGGTGTGACTGACTGCATTCCCAAGGCAGTGTAGCAGCAGCCCCCTAACTTCAGTGCAACTTGTTCAAGTTTCCTATTTGTGTTTCTCAATTTTGTTTAACTGGAATACATTAATATAGCAGACACCTTGCCTTCGTCTAACCAGATTTAGGGCTGAGAATGAGTGGAAAGGTCTTGTCTTAATTAAAATGAATTTTCTTCTGTCTGAACAATAATGCAATAAAATGATCAACCTTCTTTTTTCAAGCTGTTAATTGTCTGCATGTGTAATGCTATCTAGCGACATTTCTAGCAGTGCTGTGCGAGGGCCCTGCTGTTGGTCAGAGGTTTTTGGAGAGTGCTGAAAGATAACATTATTAGTAACAATTAAGACAAATGTTTCTTTTGTGGCTTGAAGAAGGCTCATTTAGCAAAATCTCTCAAAGGCAAGGCACTGAACATTTGCTTTGTTTTATTTATTTTGTAGGAAAGTAAATTGTTCGAGGGAGGGGAGGGACTGGAGTGTACATTAGACCCTGCGTAGCAGCAGTCAAAGGCACTCCAGTAATGGTACCAGTGCAGGTTTGAGTGCAGAGTGATGGGATGTGGATTTCATACACTGTAAGGGGTGAGAAACAGCTACCTCAAATATTATTCTTACAGTAACTGAAAGCCTTAGTTCCTGAATTAATTAATCAAAGGCACTAGACTGCAATGTCATTATGAATAGTCAGAACATTTTCAGCTTGGTGCTTGGCTCATCAGTCTGGCAGGCACTGAACTCTGTCAGTCCGTACTGAAGTTGTGCCAATCTTCATAGATGAAGCTGATTGATGTGAGCCCTTTCCTCACCATTCATTTGGACAGCCAGACTGTGTGTGACTAAATTTTTGGCCATCACAGACATTCAGATGAATTCATTTTGATTAGTTCTAGTTGAGACTTGGGGAAACATGAAAACTGAATTGCTGTTCTTTTCCTCCCTTCCCCCATGTATGTTCTCAAGCTCTTCCCTTCTCCGTCCACAACTGCTATGCTCATGCATGCGTGCATGTGAATACACATGCAGACATTTCTGTTGCTAGGCATTAATCCATGGGTCCAGGCAGAGTTCAAGAGCTTTTTTATACTAATTGTCTTTTACCAAACTATTTCTGTTCTCTACATAACAGGATACTGGAAAATGGTGCTGTTTTCTCAGTCACAGCATTTTAATGCTCGCTCTGTCTTCACTGAGTTGCTTTGCTTTTTTCTGCTATCTCGTACAAATTTAGTGTAAATTAAATGACCGGTTCATTTTTTGTGCTCCGTAGGCTGCAGCAAGTAATAAACATCTTATGTAATCTCCTAATCATGAACTCAGCCAAAAAATGTCATAAAACTGCAGTATACAGCACCTCGCAATGATTTCTGTAGCCTGCAGAAACCGTATATTATGAATATTGTTTGCTGTGTTTTTTTCATTTGAATAGTCATCATCCTCCATTTGCAGGAAAGAGAAAGACTTTCTTTTCTTATTAGATGTTCCACTTTTAATCCATATTTATTGCCTCTGTGTGTGGTTGTTAGTTCTACTTGGAGATTGTTGCTTTCTTTCATCGCATTGGAGATATAAAAATCAGAAACATTAGAGACAAAGAAGTTCTCTACCCTTTTCCTTCTCTGCCCCCCCTCCCAATTTTCTGGGCTTCTCCCAAATTTCCAGTTTTACTTTTGGTAATTCATCTAATCCCTGCATTCTCAATCTTTGTGTGTGTCACGGTTTAAAGCTGGGCCAGCTATTAACCAGGTGGCAGATGCTCTCTGTTAACCCTCTCCCCTCCCCCCCCAAGGGAAAGGGAAAGGGAAAAGGGAGAGAGACTTATGGGTTGGAAAGTTAAAACAGTTTTAATAAACTATAATAATGAAAAAGAATATAATAACAATAATAATAGAAATAACCAAATATATACAAATATGTACAAAACCAAGATCAAGAGCTTGGAAATCCTCCTCAGGCAGAGTTGCTCCCCCCAGTACAGGCAGAGGGGAAAAGGCAGTACCTCCCCCCAGCACAGACAGAAGGGAAAATGCAGTAGCTCCACCCAGCACGGGCAGAGGGCAAAATGCAATAGCTCTCCCTGCCATCACACCTGCAGGCTTTTAACTGGAAAATTGGCAAAGCTGGTACCAATCAGTGGGAGACAGGAGGGCCCCTCCCTCCTGGGCCCCACCTCCAGGAGGCAGTGGGTTAGTGATAAATAGGAAAGTGAGAATGACATGTATGGGATGGAATACCTCGTTGGTCAATCTTGGGTCACCTGCCCTGTCTGCTCCCCCCTGCAGCTGCGACCCCCCTTTGGCTCTTCACTCGTAAGCAGTGAGGAATTTAGCAGTGACCTTGGTTTCTCTAAGACTAATTGGCCTGGTTTGGGCCAAACCAGAACAGTGTGTGACCAAACTTTTCATCTTCCCCTCCTTGCTACCACTGCAGGATTTTTCTCCTTCCAGATCTTTCTTTAAACATTTTTTTCCAGCCTAAATAACATGAAAGTTGGCTTCCATTGCTTCCCATGGAAGACTTCTTTTGTGGTTTGCTATCAGAAAACATTTTTATAGCCCGTATTTCCTGTTTCATCATATTACATCCATTTTTAGTATCCTGTGTAACTTTTGCCTATTAATTGGTGTTAACCTGTTAGTGCATACTATGATGTTTTGCTTCTTAAGTGTTTGTCTTTTAACTGGCTCACTGGTGTTGTAAATTACTGTCTATCATTAATACATCTTGATTTTTTTTTAATGATAGTACTTTGAAAGAGGATTATAGAACAGCATGCTCTGTTTCAGGCTCAGTGATATGCAATACAGTGTTGCACATTTTCTTCTCAAACCCTTTTAGAGGTAATTTTTCAGTTTTCGTGGTGCTGTCATTGATGCCAGCTGTACATCAGCCAGTCTTCCTTAGTGCAATGCATTGAAGAGAACTGATTTGAACAGAATGATAGATGTAGTCTAAAAGTTACTTTGGGGAAACTTCTTAGGGTGATCTTACAGTATCAGAAGGGTTAGAGACATAGAGACAAGTTTGTGTCCCTTCGTGCGTAAGGGAATACTGGCTTGGGATTCTTCTGAAGGACTTCTTGGTTAGTTCTTGGAAGGGTGATTTGCTACTCCCTTGCAGGTGATCCTCTGCCTTTGGAAACTGGATCTCTTAGGTCTATTCTATGCACGTTGCTATTTTCAGTTATATTTGTAGCCTACTTTATGTGTTTAAATATATATTCAGATAAAGTGATTTGACATGGGCTTGAACTAATACTGCTGATGCTGAGTGTTCTTGACTCTTTGAAATTGGTGAAAGCTGAGAGCACTCAGCTCCTCAGCACCTTTCAAAAGTACTGAGTTGCTTTAATGTCAGACATGTATTTTAAATGGCCAGCAGAATCTGTCTCTTGGTGAACCTTTTTCTTTCTTTATAATTTGAGCTAAGCAATTGCTCAGTGCCATTTGTTCACATTGTAGTGTATTATAATATTTTTAGGTGGCAACTGTGTTTTCGGGCACAGTCATTTCATGAAGGGAAACAAGCTTTTAAAATGAGCTGATAGGAGTCTGAAATGCAGTACAACATAGCTGGTGTTCATCCAAGAGAAGTAATGCAACATTCATTGAGGGCGAAGTATAATGGGAATAGTTTCTGAAAAGATATTGCAAAGTCCTGCCTAATGAAAGAAGGAAGGAGAGAATCCTGGATGTTCTTCTTGGGGTGCTGTAGGTACTAGCAGAGAGATGGAAAGCAGCTCTGCAGAGAAGGACCTGGTGGACACCAAGTTCACCATGAGCCAACGATGTGCTTTCGTGGCCAAGAAGGCCAATGGCATCCTGAGGTGCATTAGGCAGAGTGTGGTCAGCAGGTCGAGGGAGGTTCTCCTCCTCCTCTACACTGCCCTAGCGAGGCCACACCTGGAGTAACTGTGTGCAGTTCTGGGCCCCCCAGTTCAAGAAGGACGAGGAACTACTGGAGAGAGTCCAGCGGAGGGCTACAAAGATGATCAGAGGGCTGGAGCATCTCTCTTATGAGGAGACGCTGTGGGAGCTGGGTCTGTTAAGTCTGGAGAAGAGAAGACTGAGAGGGGATCTTATCAATGCTTCCAAAGACCAACCCAGGGGGTTGGGCTAGATGATCTCCAGAGGTCCCTTCCAACCCCAACCATTCTGTGATTCTGTGAGATCCACATACCAGTTTCTGGGTCATCATTTCCTGTGGTGCTCTTGCTAAGTTCCTTAATAAAGCAGTGTTTGTAAAAGGGTAGAATTTTAAATGCTTTAGTAATCTAGAGAGAGAGATTGAAAAGGGGGAAAATGTGGGTGTTCTAACTACCTACAGTTTTGGCACCCTGTCTGCTTGTTTAATTACTGTAACACATTTGACACAGTTGAAAACTTTTCAGTTAAAAGCTTTGTGTGTATTTTATATGGAATGATGTCTTTTATATTTTCTCCTCTGGATTGATCAGTCATTTTTATTTAGGCTTGATTGCTGTAGTACAGCTGTTGGTTATTTTTCTTTTTCATGCTTAGCCCTTGCCTCAGGTGCTTTAAGGGGAGGAGGAATAGATCAAAATAATTATTTTTCTTCTCCTAACATTAAGATATGAGTTTTTAAATGACTCAAGCCAATTCATTGCAGGGTAGATTCATTGTGCATACACTCAAAATCTATTGGATTGATTGATGATGCTGTTCTATTGATGTGTCTGTTCCAAAAGAGAATGTGGGATAATAGGTTGAAGACTTGATGAATACCATTTTATTTAGAGAAAATTATATTTTGGTGCATTTAGTATATTTGTAATATAGGAAAGACTTTGAAAGTTACCTTCAAAAAAGTGACTGTAGGAAGGCTTCCATTGCTGAGATCGAGCCTTGTGGGAACAGAGGGTTTTGGCACCACTCCAGTTCCAGGAAGATTCTACTGCTTGAAAAACACAAGCAAAATACATCTCTATGGGTTTTGTAGTCTGAAAGTTTTTTTTAAAAATAAAACAAAACCCAACCCCAAAACTTTAATTTGAACTTGGCTTATATATAAGTTGTACATGCTCCTTTCAAACATTAGTGGATTAAAATTTTCTTTCTAAAAATGTTTATGATTTTTTAGGTCTCTTTTATAAGCAGGCAGCCTGGCTCACTCATTGCTCTTATGAAGTGGAAGGTGATACTTATTTTCAAACTCTTCCCATTTATGTAGCTATTTTTGTGGCTTTTATGAAATAAGACATTTTAAAATTAATGGAATTCCCTGAAATCACATGGTAGAATTCCTAATAATGCATGTGAACTCCTAAAATTCACAAGAAAATAAGCTAATAGATTCCCCTTACCACTGGCTTATTGAATCACTTCCTCTGTCTCTACTTGGGAGGGAAAGCCTGTTGTATTAGGTAGCATGTTGAAAGTTCTTTTTGATCTTTTCCACATTAGTTTTACTTTCTGAAGCATAATGTCCCCAAGTTTAAATCTGAATTTGGAGCAGAGGCATATTCTGAGTTCATTAAGATACAGAAGAAGGAAAAGCTTAATTTCCAATTCTACCTTTACAGTTAATGTATGGCAAAAATGAGAGGCATCTCCCAAATTAGGTCTGTTTGAGGTGTCTCAGAAACCACTTGAAACAAGCAGCTTGCTGATTTCAGGATGAAACCTTTCTGTCCCTGAGTCTTCTGTGGCCTGCCCTGGCATCCCGGCTAGCTAGGTTAAATTGGCTCTAGGCTCTCCCTTCAGTATTGTGGGGGACTGTATGTGATGCCTTAAGGGGATGGGAGAGGAGCAACAGCTAACAGTTATTTCAATGCTCTTTCCTTGGTCATCTGTTGGGCCACTTCCACTGTAGACTGAATCTTAAGGGGTCCCTAAGCTGCGGCTTACTGCAGCATTCAAACCTCGGTAACTGATCAGCCTGGTATGACAAAGAGAAAGCTACAGAAGCTGTGGGGTTATGTTAGCAAGCAGAGAGCAAAACTCTTGCCCTGTTCCTATGTACCTTCAGTAAGCATTCAGTAATAGCCATAGTTTTGTCTAAAAAAAAGAAAATTGACCAGATGAGATTAAATGACTTGCATAAGGTCCCATGTGCAGTGTGTCATCGGGGCAGGAAACGTAGCTAGTTATCCAGAGTCCCAAGCCCCACTGAGTTTGGGGTTTTGTATCTTTTTTTCTCTTCAGTTATATAAAACAGATGATATTTTCAAGGCCCTGTGGTTCATCCTAGCAGCACTCTTCTGGGGTGGCTGGAAGGCCACGTGGGAACTGTGGGCTGTCCCCTGGGTGGTGGCATCTCTACGCCAAGAGCAGTTCATTCTCGTTGTCATCATTGGGGCTGCTGAGAGACACCGGGCTAGAGACGAGCTACTCAGCTGGACTGATGCCTGCTCTGACCCGGTACGGCAGTTTTGTATTTCTGAACAAACTGTTGAACCAGATTATCCTTGGCTTGTCCAAAGGTTCAGGTCACAAACAGCTACGGATCTACACCTGCTTTGAAGGGATTGGTGCTAGGTGTGGACCTAAGCGGTGCTAGATGTAGCAATTGCAGAGAAACTAATGTATTTCAGAGGCTTTTAAACAGGAAGAATAATGTTGAGTAATAGTGGGTGATGCTGAAAGACTAATGAAAAAAGGCCTTTCATTCAGTGAAGTCAGGCAGGATTAATGGTGAAATATAAACGAAATGCCTAGAACAAATGTCACTTGAGAGATGGACTAGCTCCAGGCAACGGCCAGAATCCGTGTGTAAAGATTAGGGAATCGATAGATGTGCGTCTGCATCGCTGTAGGTAGCTGGATAGTAAATATGTAGCACAGTCTACCAGCACATACACTGGATAAAAGCCAAGATGAGTAAATGCTAAAATCTAGCTGCTAAACAGGCCCTGTGGTTGAAGCTCAGACAAAACTTGCCCATTTTATGCTATTTTGCTGCTTATCGCAGATGGGGTAAAAGTAACCGAGCTGAGGTGAGGCAAGAGCAGTGAAAGGGCCTGAAAGGTAAATTTTGAAGTAAAGCTCAATTCCAGTTATTTGTTCTGAGTTCCTTCTTTATGCGGCCTAAGAAAATCCTGCATACCTCCTCAGTCTCCCGCTGCCTTGAGCAGGCAGTGCCAGGAGAGAGGTGTTTCCATTCCCCATGCACACAGGAGAATGGAGGTTTTGGGATGGAATAGAGCTCTCCGAGAGAGAACAGCTTGAAATCATTATTTAGCCCTTGTGCCCCCCTTCCAGCAATTATCATAACCTCATTTATTTTCCACCCAATTCTGATATGGGGACTGTAGTTGTCTGTGCTAAAAGAAATTATGACTATTACTTCGATTATTCTACTTGGGTACTGCCATGAGTACAGTACACACAGGTGCCAGTTTTTTTCAGTTGGAGAATTGAATTCAGAGGTTGATATTGATGCAGTTGAACACATACAAATTTCAGTACAAAATACGAGACTCCTAGAGTTCTAGTTAGTTGCTTTTGATGAATTGAAATAAATTCATATTCTCTTTTTAAAAGCCCAGAGAAGAAACTGGAATGCAACTCTCTATGCATGATTCTTTTTTAAAATGAAGGCTAAGAAAATCCCAGTTGATACATAGAAGACATAGCTTTTTAATTTATTGCTCAAGCATATGCAAAAAAGGCATTAATTTTCAGTAATATAAAATTCTCGATGTGTAGTGCCTGGGGCTATGGTTTTGAACCTAAATTGCTTGTATTTACTAAGCCATATAGCTCTGCAATGTGGAAAATGGAAGTGAATTTCAAATGTGTGCAGGGATTGCTATTACTAAAACTAGTTGTAATTTATAATTGAGAAAAATAAAGCTTCAGATGGCAGATGAAGAGGCACCTTTTTTGACTCCATATGCTTGACTGCATGAGGTGCGTTCCTGAAAATGGGAAGCAAGTACCATATTTTAAGGAATTTCAGAAGTCAAGCATCAAGGGGTAATAGAGTTGACCTCTAATTTCAGAAATCACAGGCTAACATTTGAGAGCATTTCACTTCCAAACTTTATTTAAAGCTCTGCTTAGCAATCGGTTTTATAATAGTAAGGATTTTTGGCTGGGAGACACATTGGTTATGCTGTTACCTAGCAGACTTTTTGAGAACCAATGGACTCTAGGAATGAAATGCTGGTAGTTCAGACTACGTACAGGTGTGGTTGGACTGGCCTTCTGTCCTTGGTTTCACAAGTATGGTTTTGCATCCCCTGTTCTTTTTACCTTGGGCAAAGTACAATGTAGTTGGTCACTTATGTTTCTAACAGATTTTTTCATTCTTAAAGGTTTACTGGCTCCTTGGCACTGAAATATTTTAACTGGCATTTTTCTACCAGCTTCTTCCTAGAGTATCCATTATCCATTGCTGCAGTGTGTTATCTAGAGGCTGTGTCTTGGAATTCTCAGTGGGTAGTTCTGAGCATGGGTGCTGCTCACCTTACAAAGGTGTTAAGGAAATACAGGTTTGGGATGTATATTTAGTGTAGAATTGATTCCAGCCTGTGTTCCCTCCACCTAAAAGTAAAGATTCAATATGAACACAACATTGCTCTTTCCAAAATGATAGATCTTTTGCTTTCAGTACAGATGTGTAAATTCTTAGAAAAGTGAAAGTTAAAAGTATCAGTGTTTTCCCATTAGATGAGAAGCTTCAGCACAGGTGAGATAAAACTATGACTTCCACACAGCTTGCTACCTGCTCTTAACTTGACCGTGTTCTTGTATGTTTGTTGCTTTTGGTATGAATAGAAAAAGTTTTGTGAGCGTGGTAACTGCCACCAATAAGACACATGAACACAGTTAAACATCACTTTGCATGTTCAGAGTGGTTACTAGCGTAACAAACTGCCTGTCATCCTTTATAAAAAATGGAGGGAGGAATTTAAATGTATTTTCAGTAAGGCAATTTTCTTTAGGTTATTCATAAATATCTGTACCTGCTTTCTGAATATAGAATTTCAGCCTTGTTAATACATAATACATACATTTGTACAAGAGCAAAACATTCTTTTACCAGCTGGACTCTGAAAATGAGAAGTTTAAAGAAGATGCTCAGAAACACATCATGGATGAATAAGGCTTTTATTTAAGAAAATACAGCATAGGTACAAAAGCAAATGCAGGACAAGATTTCTAGGACATAATATCTTTTATTAAACTGGACTGGTATGCCTGGGAAAATTAATAAGGTTCTGGGCAGCCAAACCTTTTTTGAGGTCTGAAATGGAAACAGCAGATTTCAAAGCTAAATACAACTTGAGTGCAATTACAGTTTTGTTTAATATCTAGTTAGGATATTTAGGTGTTGTCCATCAAGTGTAAAATCCTAGGCTAGCCTCACGTTATTCTGTGACTCATTTACCTGAAGTCATGAATAAATGTCATACATAGTACTTAGGTTTTTTTTTTTGAGTGTAATTGTGCTGTACAGATACACAGACTATTATGTGTTGCTAGCAGTCTGCTCTCATGCCTGTTAAGTGTTTAAAAGCTAGAATGGTGTTTATAACTCTGCGTGTATTTGTTTCAGGTTTGGAGGAAAGGCGGGGGGAGGTTACTTCCACAATACAAGGTAATTATTGCCAAAGCCAAGGAGTTTTTTCCTACTGAATTAACTCCTTTGTCAAATGGCACATTTATTTACAGGGTGGCCATTTGGACAATTTAAATGAACTTGAAATAGTCTTGATACTTCAGCACTGTAAATCGGAGAAGGGAAAATAAGAGGACAGAAGGCACAATTTTCGTGCTAAGGTTCCTCCTCTACTTCACTGCTGAGGAAATGAGCTGCCACATCTGCTGTGCTGTGACAAGATCTGGACAGGATATGTCCAGAAGACTGTATAGGAACTAGGATACAGGCAGGTGATGGAATTGTTTGAGCTGTAGGCTATCTGTGCTGTCACATTTATTGGCATACATTCAGCATCATCACAGGCAATAGTGAGGCAGAACACAAGTATGTGAAGCACCAGGGTTTTTTACTCTTTCAAAAAATGAGTTTCTTACATATATTAATTAGACTGGTGCAGAAACGCCAATTTTGCTGATATGGGTATAGCAGCAGTGCCAAGAACATGGCAACTTAACCAGATTACAATTTAGCGCTGCTTACACATAGTTGAATAAAAGAAGAGACTAGAAATGGAACCAGAAGAATTTCTGGTAGGTTTTTTTTTTTTGCAGCAACAATATAGTGTGAGCGGTATCAGTGTAGCTGATTGGATTTCTCTTTACATATTGAGATTCTGTTGTTTTAGATCAGGATTGCAGTTTGATTTTGTTTGTTTGTTTTTCCCAGTGATTGCGTATTGGCATTCAGATTGATAGCTAGAATCAATTTCTGACAGATTATTTTATGAATGATTTTTTTAAATATAAAAATTGTTCATAATTCTCTTAACTCCTTGGAACTGCTAACCCAGAGTAGCCCTTCTGTAACAGTGTCCCATAGGACTGTCACCCGAGCTATGGGTTTTCTGTTCCTCCAAAATTTGGGCCACTTCAGCTTTGAGTATTTTAATATCTATGTCTTGAGCCATCTGATTGTGACTAAGATTCAGGGAGGTCCCATGTATTCCTTGACCTCAGTGTCTTCATCTATAGAACAAGGATAACAGTGCTTAGTTACTGCCAGGAATATTCAGGCATAATGTATATAAATACCTCTAAAGGTTACAAGTTCTCTCAAAGTGCCTCGTATTTCTGCTGATTTCATGTTAAGCAGAAAACTGTGTGTTTGTGTGGTGGTGGCGGTGGGGGGGTTCAGTCATCAGGTGTCAAGTTTTGTTTTATTTTTGTAATGATTTATGCAGTTGTTAATCAGCAGCTGACTCCTCAGAGGAAACTTCAGGGAGATCATGTATTTAGAAACAATCTGGCTTCTAGTATTTTCTCTCCATTGTATTTTTCTCCCTTTGTTCTTTTGTTCTCTATTATGAAGGACATTTGCATGAAAACAAGATTTTTGTTTCTTAAGAGTTCATCTGCTCCTGCTTCGTATTCCCCACCTGGCCATAATCCTCCGTTTGTGACATCTCAATTGATGGCTGTGCAAATGATTATGATGTCAAAGACAGGATTATGACTTCAGGTGAGAAACAAACAGCAGGAACTGGTGAACTCAGGAGAAATACACATCTAGATTTTTCTCTAATCATTTTTATGCTAAAAGCACAAGAGAAATGCAGACAAAGATTATGAATGCATGTATAAAATAACTGATGTATAAGCAAATTGTATCGTACTAGTGAGTAACATGAGAAATCTATTTTTTAAATTGTCTTCAACTGTTCTTATTCTCTAGTTTCATCTACAGAAAATTACAATGGTAGGATAAAATCCAATGACAGTGTGGTTAGGAGATAGTTATTTGGTTTTTACCATGTTACAACTCTTGTAAGAGACTTTTTCTGTATACCTCTGTTGTAACGTGATGTCCTTAGTTCGATTATAATAAGGTTTGAATAAAAACATAGAGTCAGACCCAAACTGTGGACTATCAATGAGTTAGCTGGGGTCCCTGCTGAGAGTGTGGTTTTGAACCAGATCAAGCTGCTTTGTGATACAATGGGAGGTTCTTGAAATTGCCAGAGTTCTCCTGCTTGGGGCTTTTTCCCCTGTTTAGTGTTGCACTTTCTTTTTGTTCCTGAGGAACCTCACCCCGCACTGCCCCTGAAAACTGTTTCCATGAAGGTTTTCTACGCAATGTCTCCTTTTGAAATTTGTCTGAAGTTGGAGTCCCGTGACAATCAATAGCTTGTATGGCTCTGCAGTCAATTGCTACTATGCATTGAATAGTGGGAGAAATATATGTGCTAAAAAAGCTTTACAGGTATGACAATATAATGCAAGGAGCTTGTGTGTGTGTTATAACACTAGCTGATGCAACCAGTACCTGAGATTCTCTTCGGTAAATTAGTGGTGGGGTTCTGAAGAGATTGCTCAACAGAAACCTCATGCAGGGAATCAGCTTGTAGGCTTCTGCTCTTGAAGTTCTTACAGTGGTGGTTGCCACTTCTGCTAGCTAATCCTAAGGTCATTACATTGACAATTTTGGGTTAGGAAATAATTTTTCCCCTTCTGCATTATTTCAAGAATGTCTACTTATAGATGCATTATGGATTTCTTTTGAGGTATTCAGCATTTTTTTGGTGTAGTTTGTGAAACGTAATGGAATAACTTATGTTATCCTATATGCATATAATACTGTCCTGTGTCAGGATGAGTAGGTGACAATAGGAGGGAAGAGAGGAGTTAATAATCATGGAATTAAAGACATTGAAAGTCATCCAATCCACAAGTTTGATATTTGAAGTACTACCAGCTTCAGAGAAACCATGGGGAGTGTTCTTTTTTTTTTTTTAAACAGAATTGAAGTAGTTATCTTCAGGAACCCAGTAATTAAAATTAGAAAGTTGGTAACATTTTCATTGCAGGCAATTCTAGTGGTGAGATTAACATTAGATAATCTTATCATAAAATAACCAGGCACCCTATGATGATCTGACACATGAGAGGCTGCACAGAGCTTCTGGTCCCCCAAGGGCTGTGATTGTTTTATGGTTTTATCTTATGATAACTGTGCTTTGGTTTTGCCCTTTTCTAAGAATTTCATACAGTACACATTCCCCTCCCACCCCCCTGTAAATTTGTAATTTAACACCACTCTAGGAAATGGCAAATCAGCATGAAACTATTAATCTTATCTCGTATCATGAAACAGACACTGATCTAAGAGATCTGATTACTTTGCTTTTGGTCATTATCCAGACTGAAAGCTGGGCTTGGGCATTTGTATCATCAACAGTTCTGTTATCAGAAAGCAAAAGATTTCAAAAACAAAGTTAAATTCTATGATCAATCCCGTTTAACATTTAATGCCAAAAATACCATGTGGCACCAAACTCCTTTTAGTGGTCACTTAGCGATCAGCTGTGGTATTAAAACCTTCATTTCTGCCCTATGTCTACAGCTTCTTTTCCTAAGCATTAAAGCGTAATAAAGGACCTGAATGCCAGGCATGAGGGCTTTAAATAATCTGTAGTGATTTTAATGAGTTCAATCACAATTGCCACAGGTTTGTCTTGCTTTGTAAGTATTCCTGAGATGGAGCTTGCAGTCAGACTCTCTGCTGCCAAGTTGTTTTTCGGTCTTTTGAGAAGGATGCAAGCTGGCTCCTGTTCAGTCCTGCAGAACTGAGGCTGTTTTAGCTTGAACTCCTCTGAAAATAGCCAGCTGCATCCCCTCCCCTCCAATGAATATATTGTGAATAAGAAATTCAGTTTTAATTTGTAGTACAGTTCAGCTAATTAAAGAAAACCCATTTTAAATACCTGACTGAACCAATGTGATTTGACTTTCTTCTTTTCTTTACTCTTGGCCCTTCTTCCTTTTTTTTTTATTCTCACTCAGTTCTTCTGAATACTTGTAACTTCATATCTTCTTTCCCATCAAGTTGTGGCACTTGAAAAGATGCACTCATTTAATATGTGACTGCGAGGTAAGCTCAAACTCTTTTTGCTTCTCCAGTTGGATAGAGCTTTCTGCTCTACAACAGTATTTGGAAATAAGTTGGTGGTTTTTTTTTTATTTTTTTTTTTTACTATTTACAAATCCCAAGCAACTTTGCAGATATGGAACCACATGGTGAGAATTCCTTCTGTGGTCAACTGGATGGTTCAACTCTTTTCCTTGGAGGGGGTGAATTTTGCTGTTGACCTAATTTTGCTCCCATTAAAGTTGGCACTGAGTGATTTTAGAGATTTTCAGCCTCAAAGCATTACTATTCTTTGTTGAATCCAGAGTTTAAGAAGGAGAGCTGAAGTGCAGCTCTTTCATATGGAGTAAGGAAGGCTTAAGCCTTGTACACAGAATACATGTATTAACTCACTCTATCCAAGAAGTTGCCTCGGAACCCAGACAGAGTAACCTTTCACTCTATATTAGGATTTTGTCAGAACTTCCAAAATTCATACCTTTTGGCATCATGGGTGGTTTCTGCTTTCTGCATTTGTTCAAACTTGTACAGATCGAATTCATAAATGGGGGAATGATATACCAGGACAAAGGTGAAATATAAAAAAATTGAAACTTCTACAGTTTTCCCTGGGAAAAAAAATCTTCCCTTCAAAAATTGGTTCCCTACTTGAGAATAATTAATGTCAAATTTGGGATGGTGTATATCTGCTACATGAATTGTTATCAGGTGGGGAGCAGATTTTTTTGAAAACGGACAGCTGTTAGGTCACTGGTTAGAAAGAGAGCAAAAGAGGTATGTAAAGTTTGCTCATAGCTCTATAGCCAGTGCTCTTAGATTGGCACAGCACGATAAAGTGATGGTGGTATATTGAAAGGAAGGTCTACAACTCCAGTGTAACCTGGAGAGACTGTACTGTAGGGGTTCATAGTTGGAAACTGTCCATCTCTGTCCCCCGTCCTTCAGCTTGTAAGCAGGGCATAGTGTTTTTCTTACTATTAATGTAAGACTATAAACACATTTTTTTTTCTTTCATACTTTTGTGTGCCTGACTTTGTGCAAGGATTTCCTTTCAGGCTACTGCAAATGCTGACACTTGTGAGCTTTTTTAAACTAAACTCTGTTTAATAAACCTGTGGGTGAGTTTTACTTGGTCTGTCTGTCCAGACTGCAGTGTCTCAGAGTGAAGGCGATTGCCTCACAAGGTCACTGCTGCCCTGCAGTAGTGGAGGGCCTTTCAATTTATGCTTGGTCATGCCCTTTTAACTTAATGTTCTCCTTCACACAAGCTTGTAGTGATGGATGTCCATTCAGACAACCTAATGGCCTATGGTAACTATAGAAGAGCCTTTATATCAATATTCTACAGCTGAGACCCATCAGGATGGACTGTCAAACTGCTCTACACCACATCTAGGACCATTTTATGCAAATAATAGCAGTGATACCATTGCTATACTTTATGGTGTCAAGCAGGACTATAAAAGATAATTTCCATGGGTCAAGAGGAAGTTGATCTTTGTAGCTTGATATATCAGAGGTCATTTCCCTCTGACAGCTGTTGCTACCTTCAACAGTGCTAAACCCACTGCAGGATGACCTCAGCTCTTAAGGAATCTCAGCCATAGACGAAAGGGACATCTTCAGTGGCATTTCGAGTGTGGCAAGAGTATTCTGAGGTCAGCATCGTCATGGTGGGCTTCAAAAGGAAACAGCTGACTTGCCCCCGGGGAAGGAGAGATTGCCATTTGCTCTGTGTCTGCTCCTATTCCTTGATCAAACTTTTCCTGCAATCTTTCATTAGTTAATTTATATACCTGTTTGAGATACTGCAAGTCTGCCAGATAGAAAACATTTCATTTCTCACTGAAACCACAGCCTGTATGACAAGAGGACCTTGAATTCTTACGTTAGGGAACCAAGCCTTCCAGACTCAAGTGAGATAATTTGCCTCTGTTGCTCAGAGGTCTCAGGGGACACCTGTCCAGTATGGACGCTGTCAGGTTAGGTAACAGATTATGAGATATCATGCTGTAAATCTGCTTAGGTGGAATTTCTCCAGGGGTGGTTATATTTTGCACAAAACTCCCGGCTACGTGTGTTCTTAGTAAAAAATGTTCATGTCCTTTGCATTTGAGGAGTGCCATTTGCAGTTTCCTGGACTTCCTATGTAACTGTAAACTAAGATGTTGACTTATGAGGAGAAAGGGAGTGCTTGCTAATGCAAGAGAATCTGACAAAAGTCTCATTGAAGAGGTATATGAACTAACAGTGGAAAGACTGAAGCAGAAACTGGAAGCATAATATATATGTAATATCTGCCCATGATGGAGTTCTGCTGCCATGCAGAGAAGACTCAGCCTTTCAATCACCTTGATAACAACTCCAGTGCTACCTGTGTACCAGTTCATCCATCTATATGTTGCATTGTACCCTTCAGTGTGTTGGGAGTATACATGTTTTTTCAGTATTACTGTAAAATAGAAATAGTCTGTGCTCCCATTTCTATGTACTCGAGCAGGTTAATTTGTCGTTTCCTCACTCCCTTATTTAAAGAAGTTGTTCCTGGTAATTTAGTCGCCTTGGCCTGACAGCAGGTTTCTGCATGTCAACTGCTCTGGACTGGCTGTTTTATCTCTTAACATCATTTCTAGTGACAAAGACATAAGCTACCTCATACATGCTGTCTTGTATTTGCTGTGGGTTAGTGTCGGGTAAAAGCATGCAAGCTGTGATCTCAAAGCTGATGAGAACATAAGCAGTCAGTGTCTAAGCCTTTAGACAACTGCTTTCTAACAAAGGGCGTATATACTTTTTTGAAATGTGGAGAGGTCAAGTACCATGGTTCTGATTTGCACCTTCTTGAAAATTTTCTTAATTTTCTCCTGTCAAGACTATTTAACACATAATCACGGGGCTGCCTGTTGTTCTGTATTGCAGTAGCTTTTGGCCAACTAATGTGAAGCTATGTACCAGTCAGATGCTGGTGTGTTGGTCTTGTTCCAGTCTTTGTTCTGAAGAACAGCATCACTACAAAATAAAATAGTCTTTCTAAAAGGCTTTTATTTCTTGTTATCTGAAACTTCTTTGTCAAGATGATGTGAGTCAGCCTGTCTTTAATGGGATTGCATTGAAATGTCTGCTTACATGCAACTCTTGTTGTCATTCCTTGGCATGATCGTTACTTGAGGGGCAGATTAGAGGTCAATCAGCCAGAGCCACGGGGGCGCCCACAGCTAGCCTCAGGATACTCCCTACAAATGTAAGATCAAAAGGGCAGGCACATGAAAATTACTGTTTACTTTTTATGAATTATTTCCCAGAGATGGGATCATTAGCAGAATCTAAATGCCGTCTGGCTCTTAATGCAAGGACACTCCTCAGTGAACGTGCTCGCTTGAGCACAACTTTCCACTCTTTTAAAGTCAAAAGATTCTCTGTTTTTGCCTTTGTGGGATTTCTGTATTATTTAAATAAGTTTCTGGTTGTTTTTCCCCAGAACACTGTCCCTACTTACGAATGTGCTTTTAATTCTTAGATGTCACCCATTTTTTTGGCTTATTTGTGCAGGAAAGGCATCTCAAAGCCTATGTCCATACCCCGGGAACTCTGCAGGAGATCCTTCTGAAGGAAGTAAAACTTTCTGGTGAGCTTTATGAGTGAACAGTGGCTGTTAGTTAAAATTCATCGCTGGGCAATGGGTACCACAGTTATCCCTACTGTAAATACAGGGGAAAGGTGATATTGGCTGTCATGGTGAGTTACACGTTGGCAAATGCTGATTCAATGTCTACTCTGCGGTAATCTTCACACATCAAACTCTACACGTTCTTATCCACATAAGTATCAGGCTTCTGTTTGATCACAGTAATCAGGGCTATTTAGAAGGGTCATGGTATATTTGCCCTTTTGTCTTGTGTCTGGAGCTATGAAAGCATGACTTTGGAGCAAATGCTGATTGAATTCTAAAGAGACTGGCAGTAGCTGGGAACATGTGTAGCCCCTGATATGCTAAACTTGTGATTCCAAGTAGAAAACTGTTTGCTTTTTAAAATAACTTTGAAAAAGTTACCTTGAAGGACCAAATACATGGTGGATATTACTCTTTAATGAAAACCAATATGAACTTCCGTCTTATCATCCAACATGTTACTGCCCTTAATGTGAAATAATCAAATGCTGACCAGCATAGGAATGAAACTAAATCTGTCTGGTAACCAAAATAAAATCCCTTATAGCTATTTTTGTGTGTTCTTAAAATGTGTGCTGTGAGATTAGGCAGTTGTCTTTTTTTCCCCCTCTCTGCTATTTTTCTTTAAAAGTTTTTAAAAAATTTGCTCTCTCTCCTCCTATGATAAGGTTGGGGGCAGAAATTCCGATGTTATATTCTTTTGTCTAAAACCTTATTCTTCCTAATGTGGCTAGACATTTTGGATAGGTGTGTTTTTACTTATTTGGCATGATGTTTTCTCAACATCTTTGTTTTTTTGGCATTCATCTGGACAGCAGTAGCTAGAGAACCTGCTAGTGTTTAAAAGGATAAACTGAACCTCTCCCTTTCCATCTTTTCCTCTTGCTGTTGGATAGAGCTGAGGAAATTTTTTAATCCTTGCAAAGCGGTGAGAGTGCAAAGGAAACGTGTGTGTGGATGAGTGGGGTCGCTGGGTCCTCCAAGACAGGGGTCTGCAAGTGACCATCTGTGGGAGTAGGTCTGGGGTTTATTACAGCAGCATTCAGAAAGTTGAGGCACAGATACCATGAAAGTAAGTCACTTTGGTGCTAGGCACAGTTTAGGCTTGTACTGAACTGCACCCAGTCTCAAAAGTTTTCCACCATGTGTTTTGAACTTCTTAGTCTAGCTCAGCAGTAGATAGGGGGTCTGCACACTCCTTTCAGTCATGAAACCATGCTCACAGGTTCATGAGATGTTGGAGGGCAACTGATTCGGAGCCACGATGTGGCATGCTTGCTGTGTGTTTCTTGCAGACTTTATATTGAGGCAGAATGGAATATATGATTGTGCTGTTCATCTCAGGTACCTTTGCTGTTGGTATCTTCTTCTTGTTCTTGTAGTCGTCACGGAAAACAATGGCTTTAAGATGTCTTTTATTGCATTTGTGCTTCAGAGGCTGTTGTATCCCTTCTTTTTTTTTTATAATGTGCCACAAAGATCCTTAAACCTTTCTTCTGAACATCTTGAAGAAGATACCCAAATCTGGATGGGTTCCTAGAACACTGGTCTTCCCAGTGCTGTTAGAAGAATTGTGGAGGTCCCTTCTCCACCCAATTGCTAAGGAGTGCGAGGTATATCTGTCAACTGATAGCTGTTAAATTAACATTTCCATTTCCCTGTGTGTAGCCTTATCTTTACAGACAGGTGTATATGTGTTGGGAGAGGGGCTATTTTTGGCTATACTGTAGGAGAGCCTGAAGGTAATGAGTTGTGCATAGTAAATCTTGCTTACTCCATAATTTCCACTACATTTCAAATTAAGGGCCTAAATTAGGGTTAGTGTCAGACTTGCTCTTTTGCTATGTCCTAATTTTGTTTTAAAAGCACATAGCTAAGGACTTTAATATGTTTTAGATTCAGTGCTTGTAAGTTATACTAAAATCCCTAAGGGAGCCAAAATAACTTATTAAAACCTTGCAAATGTTTTTGACTGCTGCATTCTATTATTTTCTGTTCCAGTGGTAGCATACAGCCTCTGCTGCTGATGGGCGGAGGAACGCAAACCTCCAGGGCCCATTAGACTTAACTTGTTTACTGCATTGATATCTATATGTTAAATGACAAGAGAGTTCAGGTTATTGAATAATTTAAAATTCAGCTCTAATTGGTGTCATATGACCTGGAAAAGGCCATGGATGACGCCAGGAGCATGCTGTGAAATTCTTATAAATAATTCATAAATTAGATCATTCATTTGCCTGGATGTCTTGTTAAATGCAGAAGTTTGTAAGTAATAACTGATGATATAACACCTGTAAGTATTTAGTTCATATGCTGGAAGGTAATCTACCTTGATGATCTTCTAGCAAAACCTGCCAGAGTACGAGAGTTAATTGCACTAGGGAGAATGCACTACATTTATTTGGGCTGGGCTTTGGCAAGGCGTACCGTGCAGATGTTGCATTACGCATTCTCTATCAGCTAGACAGCTATTCTGTGTAAGCCCATGTTAAAAATGCAGCTCATCACTCTTCCGCCCTTATTTCACATGAACTCCAAGTGCACTGGGAAATGGTAGTGACCTGCTCTGCTCACAAATAGTATAGTTTTTGAAATATTTATCTAGGTCTTGAACTACTGATTCTTCAGTAAAATAAAGGGCAGAAGTAAAAAATTGAAGTCAGAAGATTGTAATTTTTTGTTTTTATAATGTTGGCAGCACGTTGAATGTTAATAGTTAGACCTGGTGCTGTCAAGAGTAGTGTAGTGGCATTTTTCTGTAGCGCAACCAGGTCCGATATAGTTTTCTTTCAGAAAGCAAACATGTTTGCTTAATTGTAGTGGTCAGGTATTGCATTGCATGTAGGTACTGGTTGGGCTTAGTGGGCATTCTGCTCACAGTGACTTCCAAGACTGAACACACAGACGCCTCGCTTTAGTTTTCTTGGAGCGCTGTATTATTAATGACTGCCTTATCAGCCAGCACAAAACCAGTTCGCTGATCTGAAATGGAAGCGTTTGTTAGAGATTACAATATTTGTGTAGCTGGAGAAGGGTGGCATGTTTTATGAATGCAAAATACACACTTAAAGCTGAGTGCCAGCAAATGCTCACATGCCACTTTGAATGCAGGTTTTTTGTGCACCTGGCATGCCACCTCAAACCCTCTTAACAAAGAGGAGTAAAAAGACTGAAGGCAACACAAACATAGGAGGTGTTCCTCTGCTGTCAGCTAGCAGCTATAGATTCACTTTTTTTTTGTGATGTGATCCTATTTTATTATTTTTACTTTTTTTTTTCGCTACACCTGTTCAGTATATTGAGTTCAGTAGACTTTTACAGGAAAAATACAGGCTTGTGACTCTTGTTCACATAATTTCTTTGATTTGAGACCACTTGTTTTATTCAGTTGAATATGGCAATCATAGCTATACATAATTTCTGCAGAAAATGGTGCTTTATTTCTTGCTTGAAAAATGGTCAGCTTACCTTCCAATTTATCTACTGTATTTGTCTGAGGTAGTAACAGGGACAGTTGCTGAACTATTATATGGGCACTTTGTAATGACTGATATTAGGTTACTTATGGTAGAGATTTTAATAAAGGATTGTATGATATAAAAAAAAAAAATGATAGACTTCAGTAGATCCTACTAATTTACTTTAAAATCTTTACCTTTTTACATTCTCCTTGATAAATTCTTACAGTCTCTTGGAAAGAATAGCTCCTTAATCACTAGTAATGCACTTCAAATAGTCCTATCATTTGCAATAATTGTTCTTAAAACGGCATTTCTGTTGCCCCGATATCCTGGCCGAGCTTATTTGTAATATATTCTCCTCGTTCTACTGACAAGAGCAGGTGCTTATACTGTCGATAGACCTGCAAATCCAAAGCCAAGCTTTATTTGGATGAGACCCATACATCAACAGTGCATAGTGGTGACTGAGTTCCAGGTTTAGGATGTATACCTTAGTGAGTATGTCAGCTAGGTCACTAATACATGCCCTTGGTGCTCTTTAACGTGTCCCAGTGTATGCTAGCCTCTCATTTCTCCATTTAGAAATTTTTGCTTCATCTTTAAGTATCTTTAAATCTCTGTTTTTCTCCTCTGGTTGCTGCTCCTGTTTGTTCTTCGTGGCTTCCTCCAGGGTCCGTGCTCAGATCAGCATACCGGACTAGTTCTGAACCTGCATGTTCCTCCTGCTGTTACTGCTCCACAAAAAGAAACCCCAGAGCTGAAAATCCAGGTTAGAGAAATGTTCTCAAGATACAATTGAGAACAATGTTAGTTCATTGTCTCTTTTTCTGTATTCAGATGTATTTCAGCTACAAACGACAAGCCCAGGTGCTATGGGTTAAACTCTAATGCTGTTAACAACTATAGGAATTTTGCTGTTCACTGTAACAGCACTGTATTTTGCTAGGACCCTAGGTTTTGTCCTCTGAATGCAAGACTTCTCGAGGTGATGATTTTGGGCTGTTTCTTAAACATGGTTTGTACATGCAGAGCTACCAGTGAAATCTGTCAGGACCTTGCCTGTGTTGAGATTGTAAGATATGATCAGTTACTAGTTCATCCCTTGCAGTACAAAGCCCTGTGTGCTGGAGTCAGTCTGTAAGTGTGTCTCCTCTGCCAGCGCTGTGAATTAACACTGCAGAGCACACAAATTTCATTTAAGAAGAATTTGTGGAGATCATAATGCTGCGTGCGTGAAACTGGTGCGCCGTTTGTCTGTTTGTAGGAAGTTTTAAGGACTGGATGTTTGTTTAAGCTCTGCTCTGAATCCCTGAGCAAAAATTACTGGGATTGCAGTAAAGATTTTGTAGAGCTCCCCATGTGTCTTCCTCTTTAAAACCTTCTAAAGATTTTTTTGAACTATTTTTTAATATCTCCTTGTTTCCATGCAAGAGTTTCACATCTGATCAAGTCTTACTAACTCCATATGTTGCAAGGAGCAGTCTGAGTTTGTTTGTTTGTTTAAGCCTCAGTTAAAGGAAGTTGTATCTTTAAATATGGTACAGCAAGCCTGGAAGAGCTCCACAGAGGGGAAAGCACAGCTGTTCCATCATGGTCCGTCATAGTTTCCATGTGTCCCCTAGGCAACATCTTAAACTCATCTTGTAAAATTACCCAATTCCTTATGCTTGTGCATCTTTAGACTCACGGTAGTAGGTGGGTCTTTGGAATTTTTTTTTTCTCCCACTTTTCCCCTTTACCTGGCCTTCATCTTACAGATTTGTCATGGCATGCTCCGGTCTCATCTGATCCCTAGTAAGTGTACATGTCAGTCCGTTTTCCCTGCAGCCTCTACCATCCAGCTGTAATTTTCAATTAAAGCATTAACAAAACAACACAAATCGCTAAAAAAGTTGTTGACTAGCTTCTGACTCCCAATAGTTAATTTTTCCTTGGGGTTAGACTTTGCCAAGTACTGAGTAGCTGTCAGGCATGTTGGAACTCAGTCTTCTGCCTAACATGACCTCCTTCTTCTAAAGGAATAAAAAAACCCCACTCGCATTCGATGACATTAATGAGAATTTTCCCCCCTGCAAACATATTGTAACTGTGAAATAACATTAAAGTTTCTTTGCCTTGTTATGAAGTCTTTAAATGTCAATGCCATTTCTGAGACCATCAGGGCAGATTTAATGGCGGCCAAGGTCAACAAATGCTAACTGATACCTCTCTTTTAGGGCCTTCAGGGACTCTTAATAGAGTCTCAGCCATGAAGTTAATTTGCGATGTGGGCCTTTATTCTTAAACCTGCTCCTGATGATTATTTTGTACCATCCTCATTCGTGTGCTTAGATTTCTTAACATTCTCCTGTCTCTTCAGTCAATAAAACAACCTGCTAAAATAAAGAAATTCTCAGTTTTTTCATCTTTTGAGTCTCCTTTTTTTTTGTTCGTTTTTACTTCTATTTGTGGGCTGCAGAAGGGTAGGTGTATGCTTTTGGTAGACCACCCTAAGCTGCGAGCTCTGATAGGATCCTCTAAGAATACCTTCAGGTCTGTGACCTTCTGCTGTCCTAGGGAGCTGGGAGGCTGGCCACCTTGAAAGCCTTTTCCTGTTGGTGCCCTAAATGCTATGCTAGCAGAAGCAGGTGAGGTGGGAAATGTGGGACCACATGTAACCACAGGATTCTCTTACTTTCCCTTTTCTGTAATATTTCTTCCTCTTTGCACAGGAGTTAGCAGGGCTCATCAAAAGAGCTTTAAACTATAATTGAAGGGGGAAAGGGATAAAACCGGCTTCCTGAATATAAGCTTGGGGACAGCAAGCCAGTGTTTGTGGGACGGCGTGCTAGTGAGGTCTTTCAGTCTGCCATCTCAGTGGAGGCAGGGGATGGAGAGCTGTGCAGCAGCAGAGACACGGGTTATTGAGGGGTTAGAAACTGGAAGTGCTGGAGAATGGTCATGTAGGAATTAGGGCTTCTGCCCCCATGTAGGGATCAGTAGCCCAACTGAAGCACATCTACACCAATGCATGCAACATGGGCAACAAACAGGAGGAGCTGGAAGCCATTGTGCAGCAGGAAAGCTATGACAGAGTTGCCATCACGGAAACATGGTGGGATGACTCGCACAACTGGAGTGCTGCAATGGATGGTTATAAACTCTTCCAAAGGGATAGGCGAGGTAGGAGAGGCGATGGGGTGGCCCTGTATGTTAGGGAGTGTTTTGATTGTCTAGAGCTTGAGGATGGTGAATATAGGGTTGAGTGTTTATGGGTAAGGATCAGGGGGAAGGCCAACAAAGCAGCTATCATGATGGGAGTCTGCTATAGACCACCCAACCAGGATGAAGAGATGGATGAAATATTCTATTAGCAGCTGGGAGAAGTCGCACGATCAGTAGCCCTTGTTCTCATGGGGAACTTCAACTTACTGGATGTCTGCTGGAAATACAGTACAGCAGAGAGGAAACAGTCTAGGAGGTTCCTCGAGTGTGTGGGAGATAACTGCCCAACACAGCTGGTGAGTGAGCCAACTAGGGAAGGTGCCCCGCTGGACCTGTTGTTTGTGAACAGAGAAGGACTTGTGGGTGATGTGATGGTTGGAGGCCGTCTTGGGCATAGTGATCATGAAATGATAGAATTTTTGATTCTTGGAGAAGGAAGGAGGGGAGTTAGCAGAACCGCTACCTTGGACTTCCAGAGGTCAGACTTTGGCCTGTTTAGGAGCCGGGTTGACAGAGTCCCTTGGGAGGCAGTCCTGAAGGGCAAAGGGGTCCAGGAAGGTTGGGCACTCTTCAAGAAAAACATCTTAAAGGCGCAGGAGCAGGCTGTCCCCATGTGCTGGAAGACGAGCCAGTGGGGAAGACTACCAGCCTGGCTGAACAGAGCTTCGGCTGGAACTTAGGGAAAAAAAGGAGAGTTTACAAGCTTTGGGAGAAGGGGCAGGTGACTCAGGAGGACTATAAGGATGTCATGAGGCTATGCAGGGAGAAAATGAGAAGGGCCAAAGCCCAGCTAGAACTTAATCTGGCCACTGCTGTAAAAGGCAATAAAAAATGTTTCTACAAATACATGAGCCACAAGAGGAGGGCCAAGGAGAATCTCCATCCCTTACTGGGTGCAGGGGTGAACATAGTGACAAAGGCTGGGGAAAAGGCTGAGGTGCTTAATGCCTTCTTTGCCTCAGTCTTTAGTAGTAAGATCAGGTTTTCCCTGAGTACCCAGCCCCCTAAGCTGTAAGAAAGAGATGGGGAGTAGAATGAAGCCCCCATAATCCAAGGGGAAATGGTTAGTGACCTGCTACGCCACTCAGACACACACAAGTCTATGGGGATGGATGGGATCCACCCAAGGGTACTGAGGGAGCTGGCGAAAGTGCTCACCAAGCCTCTTTCCATCATTTATCAGCAGTCCTGGGTAACTGGGGAGGTCTCAGGGGACTGGAAGTTAGCAAATGTGATGCTCATCTACAAGAAGGACTGGAAGGAGGATCTGGGGAGCTACAGGCCTGTTGGTCTGACTTCAGCACCAGGGAAGGTTATGGAGCAGATCATCTTGAGTGCCATCGCGTGGCATGTACAGGACAGCCAGGCGATCAGGCCCAGTCAGCATAGGTTTATGAAAGGCAGGTGCTGCCTGACTAACCTCATCTCCTTCTATGACAAGGTGACCCGCTTACTGGATGAGGGAGAGGCTGTGGATGTTGTCTACATTAACTTTAGTAAAGCCTTTGACACCATTTCCCACAGTGTTCTCCTGGAGAAATTGACTGCTTATGGCTTGGATGGGCGTACACTTCAGTGGGTAGAAAACTGGCTGGATGGCCGAGCCCAAAGAGTTGTGGTGAATGGAGTTCAGTCCAGTTGGTGTGCGGTCACTAGTGGTGTTCGCCAGGGCTCAGTGTTGGGGCCAGTTCTCTTTAATATCTTTCTCAGCTATCTGGACGAGGGGATGGAGTGCACCCTCAGTAAGTTCACAGATGACACCAGGTTGGGTGGGAGTGTTGATCCGCTTGAAGGTCAACAAGGCTCTGCAGAGGGATGTGGACAGGCTGGATGGATGGGCCGAGGCCAAGTGTATGAGGTTGAACAAGGCCAAGTGTCAGGTGCTGCCCTTGGGTCACAACAATCCCAGGCAACGCTACAGGCTTGGGGAAGAGTGGCTGGAAAGCTGCCCATCGGCAAAGTACCTTGGGCTGTTGGTCGATGGCTGACTGAATATGAGCCAGCAGTGTGCCCAGGTGGCCAAGAAGGCCAAGAGCATTGTGGCTTGTATCTGAAGTAGTGTGGGCAGCAGGAGCAGGGAGATGATGGTCCCCCTGTCCTGGGCACTGGTGAGACCGCACCTGAAATACTGTGTGCAGTTTTGGGCCCCTGACTACAAGAAAGACATGGAGGTGCTGGAGCGAGTCCAGAGAAGGGCACCGAAGGTGGTGAAGGGTCTGGAGCACAAGTCTGATGAGGAGCGGCTGAGGGAACTGGAGTTGTTTAGCCTAAAGAAAAAGAGGCTCAGGGGAGACCTTATTGCTGTCTACATCTACCTGAAAGGAGGTTGTAGCAGGGTGGGGGTCGGTCTCTTCTCCCAGGTAACAAGCGATAGGACAAGAGGAGATGGCCTCAAGTTGTGCCAGAGTAGGTTTAGGTTGGGTATTAGGAAAAATTTCTTCAAGGAAAGTGTTGTCAAGCACTGGAACAGGCTGCCCAGGGAAGTGATTGCGTCACCATCCCTGGAGGTGTTTAACAGACGTGTAGATGTGGTGCTTAGGGACATTGTTTAGTGGTGGACTTGGCAGTGCTGGGTTAACGGTTGGACTTCATGATCTTAAAGGTCCTTTCCAACCAAAACGATTCTATGATTTTATGGTTATCCCTTTATGTATTGTCTAATTTAGATTAAAAGGGCTTTGTAACCTTTATTTGTCTAGAAATATTGCAGACAAGGATGGCACACTACAAATAATAAATAACAAAACTCTGTTTTAGGCAGCATGTTGCATTTTTTGCTCAGTTGCCCTGCCAGCCCCTCTGACTTTAAAATATTTTAATGTCCTGCACTTTTCACCCAGTCCAAGCACCAGACTTTCCTCAGACATTTAGCACTGACATTAATGCAAATGCTTCCAACTCACTGGGCCCTTTGGGGCAAAACATGACATCCTTGGCTTTCCATCACATGGCAGAGAGGATATATTTGTATCTGCAAAACGGGAAATAATGAAATATCAGTATTCAGGTGCTAATCCACGTTAATTTGCATTCTGTGAAGTCTACAAGAAACTTGTAATTGGTTGTCTTGAAGGGCAGCAGAGTATATTTGGTATTTTGTTTATTTATAAAAAAGAATTTAAATTATACATATAAACACTGCCTAGATTTGGATTATATCTCTCTTCTAATCATTGCTGGGTGCTTGCTTGCATTCCTAAGCTCTAGTGTTTTGGGGCTTGCTGACTATCTTCCACTCTGCGTGGACAATACCTATATCCTCTAAGCATTTATAGACTGTAAATAATACTTTCCCATCAGCGGATACCAAATTTCTCTGCTAAACCGGTTTCACTGCAGTGTTTCTGTTATCTTTAAGAAACCTGGCTTCTGTAATTAAAAAAAAAATGGATCTTTGTGAAAGGTCCCAAAGGCTGGAGGAGTTTAAATTCAGTGTGTTATTGAAATTAATGCACAGGTCTAGCAAAAGAAATGTGAGTGCCTGATTCACTGCTGTTCTGATGTGCATAAAATCTCGAATGCTTAACTGCCTAGATGAACCGTAGTGCAAAGATACTCCAGGATGTAAGTAGGAATTTGATGTCTGTTACATAATATCCACGAATATAACAAAACCACTAGAATTTGCTTCTACTGGGTTGACAAATGTGAATTACAGTTGCTTGCTTTCTTCAGAGTTTTATCAGAGTATAATCACTAGCCCAGCTTAATTGAAAAATCACTTACGTTTATAGCTGAATTTAAACATGTTTTGTATTTAAATGACAGCTTTTGATGTACAACCATTTTTTACAGAAAGTAGTTGGTTTTTATCTGTGTTTCTGTAAAGATATTTCAAAAACTCTCATCAAATTTCCAGCAGTAAGTAATATCCCATTCAGTGCAAGGTGAAATGGTTTACATCAAATCTCCTGCTGTGTAATGGCCAATCAAAGAGTATTTATAGTGGCTGAATGGAATTTTTGGCTCAGTATTCAAAATTAAACATTTTCAAACATTAACATTTAATGTTTTTTGCCACTCTTCAAGTTGATTTTATGTAACCCTAGATACTCACAATTACTTGATACTCTGAAGCAACTCATTTTATGCTGAGGATCCTGCAGGCAGTAGTTTTACATTTATTATACTTGTGTAGATGGAATGAAATGTAGATTTGATAGTAGATTCGTGTCTGTCTTCTGATGAACATTTTCTCAGGTTTGGCTGTGTGTCCATCAGCATGACGCAGCAAGTCTGTTTCTGAGAGAACACATTTACCAAGTGAAATTAATGAGCAAAGATAAATTTTGGTAATTCACAGGATATTTTTTCTCTTATTGCAGGTATCCAGTAAGAAGAGCTCATGCCAACAACCATCTTTGGAGCTAGATGGTTCCTACTTGGGTATTGGGGGACCTCACACGTTTTATAAGAACAGTAGAGCATCAAAGGCTGGAAGCCCAGCCCGTGTTGCATTGTCTCAACCTTGCAGGAATAATCACGATTATGGGACTGAAATCCATTATAACCATCAGGAGTGTCTGAAGGAATATCCCGTAGAAAATGGCTTGCACAGAAAGTGTAACAATGTGATTTCCCCAGCCAAGCAGAGGAGCCCTCACCGTGTAAAACCATCTCAGGAGATGGACCAGAAAGCAAATGAATTTCAGAGCACATGCTCTCAGCAAGTGAGTCACGGATGTGCCTGCAAGCACGTAGGGAGCTCAGGGAGCGTGCAAGAGAGCCACCATGTCAGCCAGGTACTGAGAAGACACTCTGGGCCAGTTCATAAAACCTGTGATTATTCTAGGCGCTCTCGAGTTTCTGGGCTGAATGACAGCGTGGACTCAGGGCCTAAAGAAACAGAGCAGGCTAAAAGGTTGCATGAAGAAAGAAGGCAGAAGCTGCTTCTGCAGAAAATGGAGCTGGAAATTGAAAAGGAGCGACTCCAACATTTGTTGGCTAAGCAAGAAGCAAAACTGCTCTTAAAACAACAGCAACTGCACCAATCCCGTATGGGCTATAACAGGTGATTTTGAGATTTATAATTTAAAAAAAAATTCTAAAATTTCTAATGAACATATGGGCAATAGTTAATTAAAGTAGGAGAATGGAACTGATAAAATAAGGTAGTCAAGACCCGTGGCACAAATTCTAACAGTGATTTAAGAGAGGAGACTTTTTAGTATATTAGCATATACTGTTGGGAATCAGCATGACATCTGTGGAAAGCAGCAGAGGAAAACAGTATGTAGTAGAAAGAAAGGCACAAGAAAAGCAGTGCTAAAAGACTAGGTAGGAAAAGAGGAGCAGTAGAAGGAAACAGGAGATTGATCCTGGTGCAGGCACGTGAAGGAATACAGACATTTGGCAAGAGAGCAGTGTGAGCATGGATGACATAGATGCGGCATTCCCTCTTCTTTCCTTGAAGGGGTCAGTTTTGATGTATTGCACTTTCCTCAGTAGGGACTGGAAGAAGTGTGTTTTACAGAAAAGATGGAGATCATTTTATATATATATGGAATATATATATTTTTTACTTTTTATATATATATATATATATACATATGGAAAAGGAAAGGAGCTCTGTGTAGCAAGGACATTTTCTTTCCAGTGGTGTTTGTGGAAGGGAAATGCCAAGGGCACAATACATGCTTAAATCTGGAAGAAGGGAAAGACAATAGCTGTAGAAATACGGAATGTGGATTGAAGGGCCTGTGAGTTTGTTGCAAAAAGTGAGGTAACACCTTCCTGACAGTGTAAATGGGGACTCTGGGAAAGAGGGAGAAACTGGTTTCTTGGTCTCGTGTTACTGCAGTGGAGAGGAACAGTGAAAGGGAGCAGGTTAAAGCAAGTTGAATTAGCCGGTGTAACTCAGTTGAGTACTAGCATTTCAGCATTACGAAGGGAAAGCAATGGGGAAAAATCTAGCAGTCTTTTAGAAAAAACAATAGGAGGGTTTCACAAGGATGCTTATTTCAATGCTGTTTTAATATGGCAACTGCTGACAGCATCCCATGAGAGTCTGCATTACATGACCCACTTCCTACATTCTCGTATTAAAACCACCATGGAGGAATATATCGCTTTCTCTTCTTAATCCCAGCCCCCTGGTTACTTTTCAAACTCTCAAAAAGAATACTGTAATTTAGTTGATCTTTTGTTTGTTGTCTTGGATTGTGGCTTACGTTGAAAATTATGTGTTTATATGGCTTTAAAAATACCTGTCTTAAGGGCAATCACAACTGTGTGTGTGAAAATGACTGAGGTCACAAACAAAGGGTTATGACTTCAGGTGAGAATTAAGTAGGAATGGATGGGTTCTTAATCATCAAATACCTTAATTCTATACATGCATCCCTCTAATGAAAAACAAGTAGAATATGAAGGACATACAGACTGAGTTTCTTGGCAGTTTTGTTTCTAATGGATATTTTTCAGCATTTGAGGCATCATAAGTCCAGAAAAAAATCGACCTTAAATATATCTATAGTGATGAGCTTGTTAATGCCATTATGCCTGTTTTAGCCATTTTTTTTTTTCTTAAAAAAACTTCATGGTTTACAGAGCTTTAGTTAACTAAAAGAATTCGGTGAAAGAAAATTGTATATCATCAATCTGAGGATTCAGTATTTTTGTGATCTCTTTTCAAAGGTGCAGGTGAAAGCACATTTGCCATATTCCCTCTAAGAAAAGCAACTAGAATATAGTGTGCTTGCTCTTAAAAAATATTCAGTCTTTTTAGAATTAAATGTTCGATATTTACAGCTAAATCTCTTAGGCATCACCGTTCTGTTTCAGTTCTAGGTATATAATTCACTTTTACACTTGATAACAGGGTAATTTTGTATACTACAAGCTATAAAAATTTGTTTAGCTAAGCTCAAATACCCTTTGCTTCATTGTCAGAAGGCTCTAAACTAGTTCATCTCTTAACATCATGACAGTTTAAAAAAAACCAATACAACTAAAATCCATTTCCAGATAGTGTTTATTTTTGTCTGTCCTTCTACATGGGTGGAGTGCTGGTTAAGGTCCATTCCGAGCTGCTGAAAGTACTGTCATTGAATGACAAGTAAAAGGTCTGATCATTTGTAATTATTGGCTGTTAACTCTTCTGCTCTTTTAGCAAAAGAATTAATTGATCCTTTTTTTGGCCACACTGCATCATAACTGCATTTTAATTTCCCACATCTCCCTCTTTAGCCTCAAGTAAGCACAGTAATTTCAGTTTGCAGTTTCTCTCTACATGAAATAGTTGGTCGGCTGTCAAAAATGGGGGGGTGTGTGCAGGGAAAGGGGCAGTTCAGTGACTCCTCCTGATGTCAGCCACACCAGAGTAGACAAATATGGGTAAATTGTGGAAACAGGAATTTGATTCAAATAAAAAGGGAGAAGTACCACTATTGTTGACTTTTCTGTCTTCATTGGAGAGAAAGAAAAAGGTGGGGTAATCTATTAAAAATGGAACATCATCTGTGGGCCCATAGTTTCAGGAGACACAACCACCTCAAGCGAATTCTACGTTTTATGCAGTTTACAGATGATGCCTTTGAGCTCCGGTGCTGCTGGACCTGTAACCTGAGCCCAACAGGCAAGTTTATTGTTGGACACTGTGACCATTTCCTTAAGGGAGCTTGGAAAGGGACCTGGTCCTTGGAAATCAGCAAACGAAATTTATCTGATCTTTTTCCCAGTGGAAACCCTTAGAAGCAAAGGCACTGGACATAAGTCAGCCTTCCAATACAAAAGTATATTTGAAACTGTGAAAACAGTTGTGAAAGCTTCTGCCTTTCATGTGATTAAATGCCCCATTTGTAGACACAACTCACCTTTTTGTGGTAAGTTCCTGGTGTGATGATTTGACCAGCTGCAAAACCAGCTAACTGCATTTTCAGGTTTAGAGGCCACGTACCTGGTTCAGAAGATGTGCCCATTGATGAAGCACCTGGAGAACTTGCTCTGATGATGAATGGCAACAGCATGGGGCTAAGGTAATTTCTCTCTTCGCTTCTAAGCACTTCACAGTGTCGGTATATCTTCTTGACAGTGTGCTGTTGGCTGCCAAGTGTATTTGTTCATGTGTTTGTTTCAGATTAAGAGCTTTTTTTCTGCAGGAAAGGTAAAGTTCATTGGCTGATGCATTTTATGAGTCAACTCAATAATCATGCTGAGCTGTTATTACTCAAGGTTTAAGGGTTGACCTCCTGTAGAGGCCTGAGGTTTAGTGTGTCATCTCCTGAGGACAGTAACCTAGCCTAGTGCAAAATGGAGTTTTCACAAAATCTTAGCTTTTTTTCTTTCTTTTAGGTCCTGCTTGTTATTTTTTCAATTAAGATCAGAACATCTCCTTAGCCTTGATTTGGATCTGATGTAAAAAATACTTTATCCTTTAACTCCCAGATAGAAATGATCTTTTACAATTGGTGACAGTTACTTGTTTTTTAAACGATGCTGTGTTGCCCTTCTGCTTCAGTGTGATCAGAGCAAACTACCACTGAAATAACTGGAAGTAGAGTTAAGCCAATATTTATCTCTATCTCAATTTTGCGTGCTATTTAAGACTTTAATCAATATATTATTGTGTTTTCTTTCTGACCTACCTTGTCACATTTCCTGTTAACACTGGAAGAAGATTCAGGCTTATTAGAAAAGCAACAAATAAAAACTGTGGATTTGATAGAGGTTTTTCTCCCTTTCTCAAAAAGTAACAGCTTCTTGTTCTGTACTTTAACTATAGATGTTCTTTTGACCAAAGTATCCCGTTTGGTGGACAAGAAGAGTGGCTGTCCTTTGAATGGCCCCTTCTTTAGTGACAAAAGAAGACTTAAAATAATAAGCTTTTCTCTCCACTATGAGTATACTGGAAGAACTGTTAATGTAGTTATAAACTAAGGGTGCAATACTTTATTTTTTTGTATTTTTTTAACATCAAGTGATACTGATTTTATTTTTTTGAGATCCTCACTGAAAACGGTTAAGTCTTCTTTCTCCAGAACAACAGGAGTTGTTGGTTTCCTTGGAATACTCACTGCTTAACCAGGTGTTTGGCTGCTGTGAGTTACTGGCATATCCTCACTGTATCTGATGCTTTTTGGTTCATTTTCACACTGACTGAAGTGATCAAAGTATGATCACTGTAACAAAAGAGAGAGAGAATGATGATGTGCTTAAGAGGCAGCAGCATTATGCCCCTTGGAGGAAAAATGTAACCTAGAACATCTGTAGGGCTTCTTGGCAACAGTTTACCAAAAACCTGCAAAAATCTACATAGCCTAACAGGGAAAATGAGGAAAACCTGTGCTGTTAACAAAATGAGAGTTCCAGATTTCAAAAGGTTCCCCACCCTCTCTTCATTCCCCTGGTTTAATTTAGTTTAATTTTTCAAAGTCAATATGCGTTTGTGCAGTCTCAAGTTGCCATGCCAGCTGGTTCCAAAGTTTGGCAGCAAAACACGTGGCAGTTTTTCTTCCTGTATGGCATCTTCAGTTTCGCAAAGGTGACCAGATGAATGGTCCCTAAATAATTTACTCTAATGTAAGGCTGAAAGAGGCTACAGAAGACAAGTCCATTTGTCTCCTTTTATGCATTTGAATATGTAAGTGTTGTTTTCTTCAGTATCGAGTGTGTGGCTAGAGCTTAGAAAGGAGGAACAGCTGGTAGGAATACATCCTTTCTTTTAACAGTCTCTATTTTTAATTTTTCTTTTGTTGTTGTTGTTATTTGTTTTTAAATGACCTGCCAAATGGTTCTTGTCATAGCAAATGTTATCAGAGCCCTAATGGAAAGCCAGCCTCTCTGACTTCCAGTTCATACATGAGAGCTCCTCTAGCAAACCTCACAGCATGAAACTTGATTTTGGTCTTCAAATAAGCAAAACAGCTTAAAAATATCCTGGTATTTCAAAGGAAAGGGAGAAAGTTTAAAATACTAAACTTGCTGAGGTGAGGTATTGGAGTTTAGAAGTAAAATAAATAATATAATCAAGAACTGAAAAACATAGGGTTTTTTATAATTAACAGCTCATTTTGAGTTAATTATCCACAATTACGAAAATCTAATTGCAATTTATTCTCTACTATCTGTGGGAAGAATCGTAGGCAAGGGAATGTGCATCACTGCCAGGCATAAATGCTATAGGATGGGTACAAATAATAGAGGAGCCCTTAATGAAAAACAAAAAGCAAATAGGAGCGTGCAGCTGTGCCAGGCTATTGAAAGGTAATTGTAGTCAGAAATGAGATATGTACTTTAAAAGGCATCTTGTCATCTCCTGTAGGGATTAATTTTTTCCCTCCTTGAAAAAGGAAAAAAAGATTCCACAAGCAAATACAGTAGAGAGTTTGATTTCTGATGCAAATTTTAGTCGTAGTCTGGCTGTCTGTGAAAAGGAAAACTTTTACCTTGGGGACTACTGCAAACCATAGCCAAATTTCCTAATGGATGCCTGTTTCATTTTGTCTTCTAAATATGCCATTATATTTTTTTCATTATCAAAGTCAGCAAGTGTTGTCCATCTCAGCCTCTTTGGATGGTCCTGGTATGAATTTGCAGTGTTGAATTTGTCACTTCCCTGCTGGGTATGTTGAGGAGCTGTTGGGAAGAAATGTGTCTGTCCCTTTGCCTGCATGCAGCTGGGCTGGTGCGTGGGAAAGAGTCTTCGGATGCAGGATCTCCAGTTCTCTAAGGTGCAGCAGTCAGAGCAGGTTTTATTGAGGATTGTTTTCAGTAGCTTGGAGTGCTTCTAAGTGAGCCCACAGCCAGTTTTCAGCTATGGAGATAGTAACTTGTACGATTAATGGCAAGTTGTCTGGTTGTCTGTATAATTTCTTTTCAAGTCTGCCCCAGTGTGCAAGATGCTTTAAAATACTCAGAATAAAAACATAACCTGATGCATTTGCTTAGCATAAACCAGCCTTTCACAAAGCGCTTTCCACCTCTCAGACACAGATGCTTGGTACATGCTCAAGTACCCACTCCATGCTTATTCAGTAGGATCAATATCCCCGGCACCTGCTTTTGTGTGTGCTCTTGAGGTCTGCATCTGGGAGAGGAATTTTAAAACAATCCACTCTTCTCTTCTTTATTTAATCGTAACTTTGGATCTGAATGTCATGGAAATAAGACCCATTTGACAGCACCGACTGGAGAAGATACAGTTTGCTACTTTGCAAGCACCCCTCCCCAGAGCTCTGCTGTGTGCCTAAATCTTGACATACAAGGTTGTCTGCTTTTCCCATTCTTAGGTTTCCTGTACGGCTCTGCCGGTACAGCTTTCTGCTGCCTTCTCTCTAAAATGCATCTTTTCCTCGGATTTCACACAATGCTGCCACTGCACCTCTACCCTGACCTGTGCAAAACGTTATAAATAGGAATTGTTGGATACAGCAGCTATCAGATGGGTTTACAGTTACCTGCAGGTGCTCTTTCAATGTATGCTACCTGATTAAAGGATTTCTTTCCTGGAGTATTAAAGATTTGCAGGTGGAATTTGCCACCTTTAATTTTGTTGAAGGCTTTTTATGTTTGTGTGCTTCATTCTGTATCACCTGTGTGTATTTTTTCCAGTTTGTATTTTTAGTTAGTTGAAAATATCAAACCCAGAATTCAGCAGCAGTTTCCCCCTATTTCAATGCTCATTGCTATGGTGATAGTTCCAGGAGGGAATGCTGTCAGGGGTCTTTCAAAAGATTTTTATGTTTATGGTATAACTGTTTTTATTATCTTGTGAGAGAAGGTGACAATTATCTCTCGTTCCTTGTTTAATGCTTTGTTATGAACTCAATTTTTTTTGCGGCTTGTTAGACATGCAGACATCTTTCTATGGTGATGTGCAAGCATACTTCTGTGTTTTTGTCCAAATATTCAACGCAATTAAGTAGATGTGCAGAGGAATACAGACTCGCAGCTCCCTCTGCTGTCACAGGCATATCCTGGTTTGTTCACACAATGCCCCCCTCCAACTCATTTAAAAATACAATAAAAATCACACGCAATCACACGTCTCTGCCACCTCTGACCTGACTTGCGCTGGCTGCGTTACTCCCATTTTTGAAGGGAACTGATATTTAAAAAACGGTGGCAATGGTAGCACCCATTTTGTTTCCTATTTGGAATTTTCTTGTCAGTTCTTCTTCATGCTGGTGTGCGTCGCCTCCTGTTACTCTTGTCCTGAGCCTCTGGAGGAGAAGCCATCATGGGTGCCACAGCTGTCTCATTGTCCAAGACTTCCCAGGCTTCAGTTCATCTATGAGTTGTCCTTGGTCTCTTGAGATGTGTCTATAGTGGTGGACTTGGCAGTGCTGGGTTAACGATTGGACTTGATGATCTTAAAGGTCCTTTCAAACCAAAACAATTCTCTGATTATAGAATTGTTTGACCTGGCCAACTTTAGGAAGGTATTGAATACAGTTTGTTGGGATTTTTTTTAATGTGTTTGCTCTTTTGGCAGACTGGCACATTAAATCGGGATGAAATAAACTGTGCTTGCAAATGGCCCATAAAATCTGTGTATTTGGAAGCCGCTTACCCATTTGTTAGTGCTCCTTTTAACACCCAAGTTACTTTCTTGTTCCAGATAATTTTACGTTGAAGTTTGTATCATTTTTAGATTGGATATTTGTGGAACGAACACTCATTTGGATGGTAAAAAAAGTGATTGCAGATCTGCCAATAGTGCAAATGCTGAATTAGGTGCAGATAGGAGTTTTTCTTTCTCTCATGGTGTTGTCTGGCTATATATAGGCATAGCATCCCTCCAACAGATGGCTGCTGGAGTCTGTTGTGATGTAACGGGAGAGTATAGTTGGAGTTAGATATACATTTATTATAGAATTGTAGAATCGTTTTGGTTGGAAAGGACCTTTAAGATCATCCAGTCCAACCATTAACCCAGCACTGCCAAGTCCGCCACTGAACCATGTCCCTAAGCACCACATCTACGCGTCTGTTAAACACCTCCAGGGATGGTGACTCCACCACTTCCCTGGGCAGCCTGTTCCAAAGCTTGACAACCCTTTCAGTGAAGAAATTTTTCGTAATACCCAATCTAAACCTACCCTGGCAAAACTTGAGGCCATTTCCTCTCGTCCTATCGCTTGTTACCTGGGAGAAGACACTAGCACCCTCCTCGCTACGACCTCCTTTCAGGTACTTGTATACAGCAATAAGGTCTTCCCTCAGCCTCCTTTTCTCCAGACTAAACACCCCCAGTTCCCTCAGCTGCTCCTCACAAGACTTGTGCTCCAGACCCTTCACCACCTTCGGTGCCCTTCTCTGGACTCGCTCCAGCACCTCAATGTCTTTCTTGTATTTAGAGGCCCAAAACTGCACACAGTAGTCGAGGTGCTTCCTTAGTGCCATGGGCAGACTCTGAAGGTAATAGGTTTTCTTGCACACGGTGAAGGGTTTTGTTCTGATGTGGTTACTAAAAACTTATTGCTGAACGGGGAGGTGTGGCAATTTTTTACGTGTGTCTATCCATCCATATTTATATATATTTTCTAAGGTAGGCAGTGATCCTTATCAGACTGGGGAGCAAGCAGTTCATTTCTGCTGACCTGGTCGCTTCACTAATCTCATTTTCAAGTTTACTTTCAACTGCAACAGGGTTTTGAAGCCTCCTGTCTTACATTTACCTGAATTATGCTGATTCTGTTCCCATGATCACGTATGCTGCACACAGCAGTATTACATCATTTCCATTACAGTCCAAAGTGACCTTGAGCAGGAAGCCTACTGATAGACTTGAGGTATAAGATGTGAGTAGGAGATACCATAAGTAGTTTCCGTAGGCAGGTGGAGCTAACCTGTAGGTGAGGTCTTCAAAAAGCACAGGAACTCTCATGTTAGAAACACTGCTGAGAATGGGACGGCAAACAGTGAAAATAGGCTTGCTAATACTCGAGTGCTCTGGTATTTTCACAAAACTTGCATTTCCTGCCAGTCTTCTGCATGGGTACAGTTCTGTAATATCACATGTCAGAACTGAAAATGCTCGGAGATTTTTTTAATTTGGGTTGAAATATTTAAAATTCATGCATCTCCTGAAGGAGTTTGTTCTTTGCCAACACTTGCAGACAGTGAGAGACATTTTTTGCAAGTCATTTGCAGATGCCTCCTTTACAGGAAAATGTAGACAGTGTTAGTTTGCTGCCTGAATTGAATTTTGAATTCTATTTTTATAAATTGCAGTGGATTACTTTTTCAGACATACCATTTTGTCACTTTTTATTTTTATATGTTATCTTGGGTGAAGAGAAAACTATGTTTAATCTGGATATTCATATGTCCCAGAAATTTGTGAGTTGGAAAAGTTAAGAAAAATCTTATGAAACAAAATGTTCTGGAAGGTAGTTTTAAATTAGTAGATTTTAAACCCACCTTCACAACTTTCACGCCTTTTAAAAGCTTATATCAGAACTGATGGGGCAGGACTAAGAACAAAAGCTATTGGTATTACAAAGTTAAGCAAGAAATCCTCTGTACCCTGCTGTTCTGGCCATGATTACAGCTGCACTAAGCTAAAACCCACTCCCCCACCCCTCTTGTGACCTTGGCTGCACTTCAGCACACAGAGAATTGAAGCAAAAGGCAAACTCCGGTAAATACTGGATTCTGCCACTTGCAGATATACAGACTACATATAAAGATAACTGCACGCGTGCTCTCGCTTGCTCTCCAGCTCTCACTTTCTCTGAAGTGGACTTTGTGTGTTTGCCACTGAATTATTCTGACATAAAACTTTCCAGATCGTACTGGTGTGTTGAGCTGAACTCTGTGGCTTTGCATGGGTGCTGAGGCTTTGCAGAACTACCCATTACGCTTATAACAGTGCTAATTTTTGAGAGCCACGCAGAGAAAATTTTAGATTCAGCCCAGCTGATTTGTTCTTCACATTGCTCCTGCGGTGAAGAGGATTGATTTTTGTGTTTCTTTTGATATTTGGCTTCCTTTCCTCTGGTACTCAATGCTTCAGGCCTTAATCCTTTAACCTTGAATCTGAGCATCAAGGCTTCAGGAGGGATCAGGCCTTTTGATGGAGAGAGAACATCTTTTGTTGTACCAAACGGTTGGGAGTGGTATAAGGCAAGACAGCTCTCCAGACAGTATATGTTCCTCTGTTGTCTGAAAAGACTGTAAACAGAGGGTGGGTTTAGTGGGGATTATAAATAATCTAGAGGAAGGTGGGGTATTGGAAGCAATGGAAAAGAATTAATGACTTTAACATTTCACCAATAACCAGTCTATCATGACAGATGTGTACTGGGTTGCCAAATGCTATAGTCTGATTTGGGTAACGGTTCAAAGCTCAGCGTGTTGTGGAAATGGCAGTGTGGTCCCTGATGAAGCAGGGGAAAAAACGCTTTTCAGCTTCTCAAAGGGCAGTATTTGTGGAAGCAGATGCTTGCTTGCCCTACCCAGCATAAAGAACAGGTCTGCGGGCAGCCGGGAGAGTTCGTACTGCTGGATTTTTATAGGATCATTAATTATATGTTATAAGGCAGCTAAGCATGGCATTCCTAACTCGATGAATTCCATTATGAATGGCCTTTTCATATTCTTCATCTCATTATATTAAATGCATGTGACCTGAAGTTTAGCTAAAGTTATTGTTCGGGTTAACTTTCATTTAGTGGTTGCCTTAATTTTAGAAACAGTATGATCTTTAGATTTTATGGAGACACAGGTTTTTTTATGCATGTTTTTGCAGCACTATTTTAGATAATTTCTTTTGGAACTAGGTAGGAATCTCTATGAGGTAGCAGGGAAGGGATTTAGTCACTCCTTGATTTGCCTGGAGATTTCTGTACCCACATCCCTGGATGACAACATCCAGTTACATGGATTTGGCTATCATATCTCTGCCAGTAACTCTTAAACCCTCTGCTCTGTTCTGTCTAGTCTTGCATATCTGACTGCCTCCCTGACACATAATCGTGGTTGTGGTTGTTTTGCCTTCAGATAATTCCTAATCTGACCAAAACAGAACTCCTTACTTTTTCTTCCGATTCTCTCTTCACTTCTGATTTTGATTGTGCCACATCTTCCCTGTCACTCAGACTCCTGACCTCGGGGTCACTCTCCATTTGGGCTGCTGACAGCTATTGCAGCTTCCTTCTGCTTTGCAGCAAAAACATGCCTTCAGTGTGTCAACAGTTAAAACACCACCCCTTGCTCTAGTCCTTCATCTTGCACCTTGACTACTCTAAAGTCTTCTTTGACTGCTCAATATTCATTCCCCTCACCCATTTGAAAAACTTATATTGAATATCTTGGCTGCTTATTCAGATCTTGTCACCGTTGCTTCTCTGAAACCCCCCTTCGAAGGCTAGCTGCCTACTGTATCAGTCTATAAGGCTCTGCAGAAAGTCACAAAGCTGCTTCTTTTTTGTTTTATCTGCCACCTTCTCTTCTTTATTCCTTCAGTTACGTGAGACTTCATGTTGTTTGGTGTATTGCATGAACTTTCGGCCATGTGCTCCTACCATGTTTCAAAACTCTTTCTGAGTTTTGGGAGCGTTGGGTCACTTCATGGTGACTCCTGCGTCTCTCTGTTCTGATTATATCTTTCCTGTATCATATCTTATGTCTTTGAGACCCTTTTTTTAGAGTTTAGAGTTTTTTCAGAGTTTTTTTTCAGATTTTTCAGAGTGCTTTTTTTCCTTCCCACAACCCAGTCCTGATTTTGATGAGTTTCAAACTAATCCATCTCTTTCCACTGACCACAAGGATGGTCTCTGCTCAGTAAATCCACCTAAAATCTAAATCATACTCACCAGTGACCTAGGGAGAGAAGTATTGTAACTCACCTGCAGTGACAAATCGTCAGCTCTTCTGTGTAGAAAAGTTTACATATGGCTTCTAGAACACACAAGAGTTTGAAACAAAACAATATGCAAGTATCTTCAGTCTTCTGTCAGTAGTGCCAGACTTCACCTCTTTGTGTAATACATGCTTTTCTGTTTGATCGATGCGTAGTTAATCCTTTTTTCTCTTTTTAACTTTGTGTTCATTTAATCTCCATCTACATCTTGCATCCTTTTTGGTAAGTCATGTCTCTCAGAGATGGGCTAAATCTACATACCGGCTGTAGACTCAGTAGGGCTGAGGTGGTTCAGCAACACAAATAATGCAAGTCTCTCAACCCACATCACAGTGTCAGAGTGGCACTGCTGGCAACAGCTCTGGACAGACGTTTACAAACAGGTTATAACAAACTTGTGCAAAGGTAGGCTTCCAAGACCTAACCTCAATAGCAGTGGCTGTCAGATGGCAAGACACACTTGTATCTGCGCTCACAAAAGTACAGGGCGTACTTGTGACATTCAGTTTCTAGGGGCAGGGAACCAGCAGCCCAGAGCCTGGGCAGAGCCCACAGCTTTGCTGCCCACAGCCTTGGGCCAGGATCTCTTCCCTTCAATCCTTCTCTTGGTACTGGACATCAGACCATGCCAATGTGTATCTCACTGATATGTGCCTCTTAGCGAGGCAATGGTTTCTGTCTGGTTTCAGTTCTATTATGTCTCTTTATTTCCTGAATATGAGAGTACAAAGAAGTGTTAAATCTGTTCCGTAACCATCCTGATCGAGTCAATATTTGGTGGTGCTGTCACATTCACATAAAAGCCATGCACTGAAAGGAAATCATTAGCGTGTTGTTTTTTGTGGGGCCCAGGCCATGATTTTGAGAGTTGTATGTCATCAGTTAGACATCTAAGTCTGTATTGTACTTGCAATATATACCTGTTTTTTCAGTCATTAGCCATCAAACGCTCTACAATATATGGAACTTCAGTAGATTCAAGGCAATTGAAGTAGTCAGAAGTGATGTTTTAAACACTTACCAAGAGCGACCTTGTCAAATCTGCGTCTGCTGGGCAGGGTAATCCACTAATCTGAGTAAAGTCCGAAGTCTAACTTCTCTATTTACTTATTTTTGAGCTATAAGATTTTTTGAAAAGCAGATCAATAAACAATCTCAGTGTTTTCATTTTAGTAAGCAATATAATATAGATGAGTACTAGTGTAGTAGTAAATCATTAATATACTCCTTAATCATAGAATGACCATGTCCTACAGATGTGATTTAATCATGGAAAAAAGGCCGATGAAGTGTAAAGATGCATCAGGAGGGGTGTTTCCAACAGAAGTGGGATAGAATATGACACTATTTTAAAAGAGCTAGTATGAGAACATTTGGGATACCATGTGTATTTATAGTTGCAGACCTGGCTGTATTCTAACTGTCGTTGTTGCTGATCACTCTACAAAATAAGCATCAAAAAGCACATCAGGTTTGTGTTTGGTATTGGGAAGCCAGTGTGGTGTGAGGGGACATGCTGGCATCATGTCAGAACTGTACCTTGTTCCTGGACTGAGCCTGTGCCAACACACTGAGCCTCTGATGGCTTTTTGGAATAAGAAAAGCGTTAGTGTCTCCAGATTCATTGGTCCCAAGATTTGTAAGACTTCGATACTAACAGACTTATACAACCCTAAAACCCAATAGTAATCTGTGCTTAAAATGCTTGTTTCAATCATTATGTGATACAGATAAAGATGATTAGAATAACAGGACAGAATTTTCATGGAAAAAGATGGGTCCTGTAAGGGTGCTCCCATGTTGGTTTCAGTGGTGATGGTTTGTGATCCCTAGAGAAATCAGATTCAAGGACAGCAGCCTCAGAAGAACAGGAAAGGTAAAACGTCTAATTGTGTTTATTATGGAATCTGATGCATTTATGAAAGGCTTTTACTGCAACATGTCCCCTGATATCAGGGGAGCTGTCAGTGACCCAGAAGGTCACCTCAGGATTCTTAGGAGTACGTGTATTTGCTCAGTTTAGTAGTTATTCATTTTCATTGCTATTGGTGTGAGAAGTTTGTAACTTTATGTTCCTTCATTTCCTGTCTTAGAAACCAGGCATGATAATTTATCATACCAGCATCCCAGGAATTGAAAATTAGCAACTATCAAGTGCTACTTTGTCAGTGACAGAAGCAACTGTAGATGTTATGTCTTTTATAACTCTTCTGTCCACATATAGGCACTACAGGATACTCCAAAACTCTTTATTTTCTGTGCATATGTAACTCTTCATAATACCTGCACACAAGAGTGCAGTCTTAAATGTCTGTTGCTCTAATTAGGCTTCTCTTCAAACTGTCTCATTAGTAGGGCACACTGGAAACCCTGTGAGTACCTACTTTCCAACTCTTATTGTGTCCCTCCGCTCCTGTATTGTCACTTGTCTTTAGCAAATGATTGCTCCATGATGTGATCTATGATCAGAAAAAGGGCTTTTGCAATTGCTGCTCATTTACTGAAAGCTCCTGTTATCAACACCTATCAGCCTGCCTGGAAACTCCTACGGAGGAGGAAGTGCTTATGTACTGACAGTCTTAGAGAAGGAAAACGTAAGGACTCTTGCACCAGGCAGGTGGTTACCTGCACACTCGGACCGATCTCTGCAGCAACAGCTCAGCGACAGCCTGTTTTGCAGTGCAGCCCATCTACTGTAAAGTCTTTTGTTCTGGGTGAGCCAAATTGAGAAGGGATGATGCATTGTTCTTCTATGCCTTTATCACAACCAAATTGCAATCTAATTTGGGGGATGTTTGTTCAGGAGATAGCTTGCATGTGGCATTTCCATGGGCACCTTGTGAATGGGGCTGACTCTCAGCCAAACAATAGTGGTGCTTGATAAGGCACTAAGACAGGCATTCACTTTGCTGTAGAGCATGCAATTCTCCTTCTGAAGGAGAGACTGACGTGGCTTGATCTACTGGAGAAGTTTGGATTTAGTTCAAAAACTTTATTTGTCCTAAACAGGCTTTTGCATCATTCCTTATGGTACTTTCACTGGTGACAGCTAGGCATGCTTTTCAGATATACAGACGCTGTTTTGAAGGATTGTTTTTATACCTATGACTTGACATTTACATGACTTTCTTTTGTGAAGGCTGACAGCACTGCTTGCTGGAACGACAGCTGCTCTGCTCTGCTCTGTAAGAAAGGCCAAACACACAATCACAGCATTTTGTCCTGCTAAAGCTTTGCCAGTCTGTTTTCTGTGGCCATTTCTCTATGACTGTCTGAAAACCTTTGTGTTGGAATTTTCTTTGGATTCAGAAGAGAAGAGGGAAGAGTAACCACAGCTCATTTTGCTGTTTATTAGGAAAACTAAGATGTGGGAAAGGTGCTGGTAGGGAGCTGAAATATAGCTAACTTAAAGCAGAATGAGGACAGGGCTTCAAAGGGAAGGCATGACTATAATTTTAGGTGGAATTTAGCTTAGTACTCACTACAAACGGACCTCTAACTGTGTATATTAAATGAAGTCCTGACATCACTGAAGATAAAGTCAGTATTCTGATTGATTCAATGAGTCCAGGGTTTCACCTATGGCTGGTATGATCTAACAGGTCATTGCTAATTAAGAGCATATAAGGCCCCAGTTCTTACTGGTGGAATTAAATATCTGAGCACCAGTCACTGAGGGAACGGGGAAGGAACTGGTCTCTGAAAGAGTGGTCTGGAGAAGCCATGCTATGGATTACTATACCCTGTTACAGCTTGATATATGGAAAAGTTTTTAGCATAGTGGCCGGTATAGCTACTCCAAGATGAGAGAAAAGTAAACGAAATGCAGTAGGTCCAAGAGAGACAGATGAACAGAAAAAAAAAAACAACAGAGAAACCTGATACAGACAAAGGCACTACTGAATTCAAGACGCTGAGCCTGAAGAGGACTCTAAAAGAAGAAAGCTCTGCATCACTCCCCAGCAATATATTGTGTGCGTAATAACATGTAGATTGTAGGCAATCACTGTCTGTTTTCTGTGATGAAAAATACTGTTACAAGCAGGTTTGATAATATTTATATTTCAGTTCCAGAACTCTCACTGGTTGCTGAGGTGTTCCCCTACCTGTCCCTTCTGCCTTTCGCCTAGAAAAATATGTGAGAAAGCAGATGGACTCAATCCCAGAGATCATGGACCTCGTGGAGCAGGTCCAGAGGAGGGCCACAGACACCATCAGCAGGTTGGAACACCCCTCGTCTAAGGAAAGGCTGTGAGAGTTGGGGTTGTTCCGCCTCGAGAGGAGAAGGCTCCGGGGAGACCTTATTGTGGCATTTCAATACTTAAAGGGGGCTTAGAAGAAAGATGGCCACAGACTTTTGAATAGGGCCTGTAGGCGTAGCACAAGGGGTAATGGTTTCCAACTCAAAGAGGGGACATTCAGACTAGATACAAGGAAGACATTTTTTACCAGGAGGGTGGTGAAACACTGGGACTGACTGCCCAGAGAGGTTGGTGGGAGATGCCCCCTCTCTGGAAAAATTCAAGGTCAGCTTGGACGGGGCTCTCAGCAACCTGATCTAGCTGAAGATGGCCCTGCTCATTGCTGCAGGGTTGCACTAGATGACCTTTGAAGGTCCCTCCCAACCCAAACTATTCTATGATTCCATGATCTCAGAACTATAATTGAACATGCTGTCTAGAAAGGAAAGCAGCTGTTTCTTATTAACATGTACTGGATCTCAGCAGTGTCATTAACAGGCTGATGCATCTAACATAAGCCTAAAAATGCCAGGTTTCATAATTGGGCAACGAAATCTCGCTCGAGGCTTGAATACGGCCTTCAAGGTCCGTATTCGAATAGGATATTTTTCCTGCTTTTTAAAGGAGGGGAAAAATGTTAAGCTTAGATTTTTTTCAAGCACTCTATGTTTCACTATGGTAGGCTTTAGATTTTTAACTGTGTTTTTAAGGTGGTTGATCTGCTGACATGAGCAGATTGGTTTTGTGGCAAGGAGCAGAAGGGTGATGGCGTTCAGGGATGAGAGATTGCCCTGAAGTTCACGCTGTTCTTCTTGCTTGCAACACTCTTGCCTCCCTTCCAGCTCTACTCAGCCGTCCTGTAGATTTGCACACCCTATGCGAAGCACGAGCGAGTGGACCAGTCTCCCTCCTCTCTCCCTTGTGCTGCTCTGCTGGCTTGTACATCTTGACGTGTTTCTCCGCAGCTCTGCTGGAAAGAAGGGGCAGGCTGTGTCCCCTCAGAAGAGGACTCCAGGTTGCAGATGGAGATGTGCTAAGGAGGGCCGTAAGCTCTACCTCTGTTGTCAGGATTTTCCTCATGGTTAACTCTAAGCAGACACACGTGGTGTATTCACTAATTTCAGGTGTCCTTTCTCAGTGAGTCAAGTGTCTGGGAGTCAGTTCCAGTTCTCTTCCACCTCTGCTGCCCTGCTTGCTGTCCAGGGGCCCAGCTTCTTCACTGCATTAGTTTCTTATCTTCATTGCCTTGTGGATTAGGGTAATCACACTGCCCTACCCGATAACATTGCTGGAAAAAAACACTTGAAAAATCTGAGGCACTTGGTAGTTCTGGAAGCAGGGGCTTACAGAGAGTGACACAATACACTTGAGAGGACTGGAAAAAGCTGTGGTTGTTCAGGAGACCACTGTTGTCGCTTCTTAGATCCACTCGTCCAAAGTCTACAGTCCTTTTCTCCCTGAGAATATTTTTTTATTTGCCATGCAGACAATCAGCTTCCCAAACAGTCCCATTTTGGAACTAGTGGTTTTTAAAAGTGTGGTTTGGTAACTCAATTTAAACTGATCTAAATTTGGACCCCTGCTGAAAAGAAGACCCCGTGATATATTGACACCTTCTTCTCTGTCCCAGCATTTGTGATACTGCTCTTTATACCGGGCTGACTCTGGAAGCTGATCTGGCTGAAATTTCTCCCAGGCAAAGTGGCAGGGGGAAGCAATTTTCAGTCTGTTTGTCAAACTGCGAAGCAATTTTCAGTCTGTTTGTCAAACTGCATCTGAAATGGCAATACAGGTTCCAGCTACAAAAACGTATTGCTTGGGTTGTCTACTTATCACCAGTTTTGCATCATTAAGTGTTATGCATTCTTGGCCTGATATAATTGCAGCAGATTGCACACATGAACTGTTAATTATTTTATTTTTAAAACAGAAATTATGGAACAGGAAAATAACATTCCAACATGTTTGCTTTTGGAACTAACCTACCACGACAATCTGTTAGTTTGATAATGGTTAAACTCGCAAGCCCTTGCCTCAACAGGGTGCAGTAGGGTACCATTAAGGCAGCCATCTGTTGAACATATATACTGGAGGCATGAGTTGCCTCACGTTTTGGGTTTCTGACTAGTTGTATTGTAGTCATCAGATGAGCGCTAGGTACGGAGCAGGGAAGAGATGAAACCTCATGGGCGTACACATGCTGATAGTAAACGCTACTCTGTGGCAAGAGTCTTAGCTGCTTGAGTTACTTAGCGATTCAATAGATCTGTAAAACTCCATTTGCAGACACAGGCTACCATTATGTAGGATTGATTCATCAGGATGAGCAGCTAAAAAAAGTTAAATCCTATCAGAGTTTTCCTGCATTAATTTAAAAATGAATTTAGTTGGCTCTAAATGGACATTTATTTTAGTATCTTGAAGAACTGACTTTCCTCTATTAAAGCAGAATAATGTATCTATATGGTGCCCTAACTTGAAGAGTACATAAAGATTAGTAAATAAGACCCCATTAAAAATACTTATAATGTAAGTAACATGGGTCCCAATAGCCTTTCTAATGTCCATTAATGCTTATTCTGAGGATCAGAGCTCATTTTACTGAGCCATTTAGTCAAACCGTGTGATTATTTAGAAAGTTAATTCATGCATACTAAAATCTAGCTTAAGTAATGCAGAGGGTAGGAGGTAAAACTCTATGGAGACGATAGTCCTTTTTGTTATTTAATGATCAGCCATAATTAACTTGCAAATTTGAAATAATTAGAACAAATTAAAGGTATTTAACTTTGCCTCCCTAAAGAAAAATTCAAATTGCACCAAATGCAGCTTTAAATTATTCAAGTCTCAGAGGTCTGTGCTGGGTTTTTTTACAATGCCTTTTCTATGATGAGAATACCAATCTGCTTTTTGTCAGAAAGCATCCTATCAAGTAATTGTTCTTTGTGTCTAATAAATGACAGCTATTCTTCTTTGTAAAAGTATTTCAGTCTCTGAAGACTACATCAGCATTTCCATGGCATTTTAATTCAATAAAACAAAAGGTTAATGTTTTTCTACTTTTTAAGTAATGCAAATACTAGCAGTATTCAGTGGGTCCTGAATGACATTTAAAATTTGCCATTCACGCTCAGCAGGGATATCGCGATATGAGGCTCAGGCAAAATGGGAAAAAAGTTCAGAGTGTGTTTTCCTTTGTTGGTGATGTCCTTCGATATTAATAAGGAGGCAGCAGGGCTGAGACTCGCTTCTTTTCTGGTGATGCTACTCTACAACTCCTGCCTTAGTATGTAGGTTAGATAGGTTAATAAGGTCTTTATTTTAGACAGTCTTCTCTGTTGTGTAGTTTCAGGGAGTAGCATGAAAATTCATTGGATATTGTGGTGCCCTGCAGGAGTCCTACTGACCATACTGCATTTGAGTGATACGATGGGTTGCTGGATTTGAAAATAGAGGAGGACCTGTTTTGTCGCTTAACCTGTCTAGCTATACATAACTGATCCCTTTGGACGATACATTAGTTTTAAATTTTCCAGGTTGCAATAGTCACATTGTTCATTTTACTAATTATTCCACAGGTGAATCTATGTTCTGAAGTAGATTTCTTGGTTTTCCTTATGTTTTCTTTGTTTAATTTTGGTACGTTGTTAATTATTGAGTTTTTGTATCTCTCTGATTATCTCTTTCCCTCCTTGGTCTTCACACCTCTTGGATTAAGTGTTTGTTATTTTAAGATTGGACCCTCTATGCTTACTTGAGCAAAAATTTAGCGTGAGATTTCTTTTATTAAATACTAAAGAACCAGGCTCTAATTAGTTGTTTAGTGAGCTATAAATGCAAATACACTTGCTTTTGTTATTTTCTCATAAATTAGCTTCTGTAACTTCTTCTTGGTGTCTGTTTCTGTTTGAATTGCTTCTGCCATAGCGTTATTTAAACCAAAACTCTGTATTCTAGAGGTAACCATACCATGTAAAAGGTATTGCAGTGAACCAGTCAAGTAATCACCTTCTCCTCTACAAGCCAAAGGTCACTGTCTTCACAGAAGGTCTGTAGGTTGTAATTAAATGTACTTTAAAAACTCTAAAAGCACCCAAATAATGACAACCTCAGTGTTTTTAAATGCTGTTAATCATCCAAGTACAGACAAATGGAATATCAAGCCCTGTATTATCAGAGAAATCTGGTCAAGTATCACACCTTTAAGCCTCTTTAAACAGTAATTAGGGTCCAAACTCACTTCTTGCTGTACTCTGGGTTGCAGAAATTAGAAGGTTAATAATTTCATATAATTCAAATAAGATACTAATTTAGTCCACCATAAATTTTAATAACACTTCGCAATATTATTAGTGGCCTTAAAGTAAACGGAGGTTATTCAGAGAAGTTTTATCCAACACTTCAGCCAGTTATTACAGGTCATAAGCCATTATATAATGTTCTGCATTAATAATACAGGAGTAATACTAATTGTCCAACAGGTGCAGTGGGCCCTATTAAACAATGGTTTATACAGCACATTGATTTGAAAATTTTAATTTGGCTATCATTTTCTGCTGGGAACATCAGATATCTGTTTTTTCCTCAGATGTACAGTAACTCCAGTAGTATAAGCTTTTAGGTAGAAGATTCTTGTGAATCAGCCTCCACAAAGCTGTATCCCAAATAATACACTCAGTGGAAAGTCTTTGGGTTGCCCATGTAAAATTGGTGCTTAAACAGGAAAAAGATTTGTTTAACCTTCTGTTAACTTAGGAAAGCTGTATGTCACTCCCATGACTGCAAGTAGAGCAGTATAATCTTGGGATTAATTGTATTCCTTCATGTGGATAATCCAAAGATTTTTTAAATGTTTTTAATTGCTTTTTATGATGGTGGTGGGACTAATGATGTATACGTGTTGGGAATCGTCATTTAAAGCAGTAGTTGTTTCCCAGAGAGCAGAATTTGAGAGAAGTAGGTTGTCTTCACTGAGAGAAAGATGGATCTCCATAGCCTCCTGTCTTTCCAAAATGTTCTGTGATTGCACGTGTCTGCAGAGACTGAAGTCATGCTTGCTCCACATCACCAAATTTGCCTCCTGGCTCTATCTGTGCAGTGTTTATGATCTTGTGCTGAAATTCGTCTTGAACCATAATGGTTCTGGTTAGCTTTCTCTTTTCTTACTCTACTCAAACTGCTGCGCTTGCTGCACCAGATACTCTCCCACTGGTTTGCTCATACGTTCTCTATCCTGCTTACAAGTACCTCTGTTCATTCATCTCACCTCTTTTTGTCTCATCTCCTCTCATCCCTTTCTTCTTGAATTGATGTATCATCTGCTTCCCTTTTGCAAACCATGACTCCAGTTTCTTCTTCACATGATCTTCTCTATTTCCTCTTTTCTAATTACTCTTTCTTCCAACCTTGCTCCACTGTGCTGGACAAAGTACTTTCTATATCTTCGTCTCACTTGTCCTGTCCTAACCACTTAGGAAATCCAGGACCTAATGCTTTAGGGAATGTGCTAAATGCCACAAAGCTCCGAATACAATTGTCAGAGTAGTGCCAGCTGCTGATAACCAAAGACTCCTGATAAAGTAGGTTGATAACTCTTCAATCATTAGGCATCCTCCTTTCAGGGATAGTAAATGGATTCAACAGGAGCTCAACCAGCAGCATGACGGTTATGCTTCTGAAGAGTGAAAATGGGGGAGAGGGCTGGGTGCAGAGTTAAAAGGGCTGGATGCGTCATGTAATAGCATGATCTTTCTTTTCTCGCAGTGTACTGGTGTTGAAACATGAAGATTGTTTTCCGAGGGCACCTCCAGTGAGCAAAACCTCCAGAACACCAGGGAGCAGTGGTGGGAGCAGTTCGGGGAAGAAAATGGTTGGTTTTGGTGCAAATGTGGAAGATAGGCAAACCCTTCTGATGCAGACCAAGAGGGAAGGCACCAAGTCAAGGAGAGGTAAGGGGAAGCATACTGTATTGCAGGGCCATGTGTGTGCTGATGGCATTTGTACATAATGTGTTCAAGAGCATGTCATAAAATGTGCAATTAGAGGGAGAGGATTGCAAGTTGCTTCAAAACAACCTAAGAGAAGGTAAGCTGCGTTTAAAGTAATAAAAAGCATAGAAAGCCTTGTAAATAACAAGTGATCTTCTTGCCTGGTGTTTCTGATGGAAGGGAAAAAATAGCCCTTTAATCTCAAAAAGCTGCTTCAACAATTCTTTTTCCTTTCCCAGCAAGCAGAGAATAAGTGCAGTGGGGCTTGCTCTTGAAAAGTAATCTTCTTCACATTCTTTTCCTCCCCAAGCAGTGGCTCCACCATCACAAGCTGATATTTTGCCACACAGGGATGTCTGTATGGCAAGAATCTATCCTGCTTTTAGCTTAGTACCTCCACTTAAGGAGCAGAGAAGCAGTCTTTCTTAGGAAGAGAAAGGGTTGGGAACAAAAGCAGCTTGGATGTTTCACTGCCGAGCCTTGAACATAATCCTTGGTTCAATTATGAGCTAGCTTTTTTTTATTTTAACTTGTCAGCCAGTTTGCTGTATATGTCAGCATAAAAATAAAGAAAATGGCAAAATGAGAAGAAATGTGGTGCAGTTCTCAAAGGAACAAATAACTTGTGTTATTGGTTAAGACCGTACCAACATTAAAAAGCAGTCCCTGTGAAGAAACTTTCAAAAGGGTATCATCAGCCTGGACCCAAACAGTGGCTGAGGTTAATCTCTTCCAAGGCACAGCTACAAAAGTTGGAAGCCTGTAAAGGGCTTGTGTCCAAAAAAATCAATTTCTAATTTGAAACAAAATCATTTTTGACTAACAGGGGTTCAGGACCCATTACTTTTGCTGTATAGTCTGCTGACATTTCACACTTTCTGTTGTGCACAATGAATCCTAATAGTCATTTTATAACATTGCTACACCAATCAATTTAAGCAAGAGAAAGCCGTTACAATTCTGCAAAGTTTCAGGGGCAATTTTCACTGATGGTTTTCTTTTATGTTTTTTTTCAGCTATCATTATTTTTTTCTTCTCTTTTCCTCTTTCTTCTCCCCCCCTCCTTCTCAATACTGTAGTGATGAAATTGAGATTTTTCACAGTTGGATGATGGGTTTTGTTCCTTGGATAGGGATAGTCCCCAAAAAGTAATTTATTTTCCATAGATTTGGGGAAAAAAAATCCAACCTGGCCTCTGCTTCATTCATTCATTTTGTTTTGTAGTACTTAGGAGAAGTTACAAGCTGCACCTGGCTATTGCACATAGCAACTGAGCTGCACCTACGCTGATTTAGTGATCGTAGTGGTCAGCATAATATCTGAAGATGGTGGGTATCTTTTGCAAACACTTACTGGGATTGCTAGCTTTGAAGATGCAGAGCTGCATGGCAAAATTTAACTTATAATCATTGGCGCTTGCTGTGACACCAGATAAAGTTCAGAGAAATGCTTTCAAGCTGTGGAACAACCTCAGGTCTATTACTGATTTGAATGACTTGTTTATCACAAGGCAAATTACCTAGCACTAATCACTGAAGTTGAAGTCTTCTGTATTTAGTAGCTTTTTAATTGGCTTCCTTCTGTTATATGTTTGGACTCCTTTAACAAGCGTACACACATACTTGTAAAGTGTTTTTTCTGTCTTTGGGGATCACCAGGGCACAGTGTCAATTTTCTTAATTCTAGTTAGCTCTGGACTTAGCTGTCTCTGTCCTGGCTTCTGCTGGATCTTCCCATCTGTTGCTGACTGGAGATTTCTGCTTCAGAATTTATTTTTTTTATTAGGGAGCAATTATGTAGCATCTCGCAAAAATAAAATGAGGGATGGTAACATTGTTTTCTGTGGTGAAATTTATGAAAATATGGTATTTGCCTTACTGCGTCAGAGTGCTGAGCCAGCAAGCCTGGGGGTCTGTCTTGGACAGTGTTGAGTGCCTGTTGTGTCAATACAAAGTGATCCCTCTACTGCAGCGTGTTTACCTGAGCTCTAGGTAAGCCATGCGATATGCAAAAGGAGAATGGAAGTCAACAAAATGACATCTTCAGGCATGAAACTTGATGTTATTTAGCCACATACCCTGAGGTAGCCTTTTGGTCAGAAAACAGCAGTGCTGGGTACTGTGTACAGAAACATGTCCACTGAAAACTTCTTGACAGTCAGATGTTAACCTATTGCTGCAGAGGTTTATTTTTCTCATGTCGTGATCTGTCTTGTCTACTTAAATTGTATATTGTTCAGGATGGGCACTGTCTCCAAGCACACCTTAGTGCAATGCCAGTGCTGATGTGGGCCTTTGGGCTCACTATATAATCCCCCTGTATCACTGGAAACCGTGGGTGTATCTGGGGGACGGTGCAACTCGTGGTAGTGTCCCCCCACAGCAACATAGACAGTTGTACCAGATCTTGGTGTTGTCTTATTCAACTACCTTTGCCGCCTTAGTTTTTTTTTTTTTTTGAGAAGGTAAAATGATTAATCACGAAATCATTCCCATGCTGGAATGGTGGAAGGCTTCACTGCCCACAGGACTGCTCACTTACTGTGAGTGCAGTGAGTTTGGACAGGGTGATTTCCTAGTAAACCCCCTTTTCTTCTCTCCCTGCAGATATTTAGTAACAGAGAAGAGCATTGTTAACCTGGTCCCATCACCTCATGGAGTGAAAGGGGCACTTCTGCTCTCTTTTCAGTGTAGAAGCTTACTGGATCAACTTAGGCAGTCAGCTTTTATTCTGTCACTGTTGCTTTTTGTCTCCTATTTCTGTTTGCTCCTTAATTTTTATTCCTGTGCTTTAGCAGGTGCTTGTGTCTTGTAGCCAAACTTTTTTAGTTTTACCAGCAAAACTTTAAGCAGACAAAGCAATCCTCAAGTCTTAGATCTTTTCAGCAGTAAATTGTTTTTATTGGTGTCACCAGCAGCTATGTCAATTTGTACTAAAATCTAACAACTTGTCTAGTTAAAAAGCACTGAAGTACAGAAATGTGTGTTTCTCTTCCTTTCTGCCCTGGAAAATTTTGCTTTTGGGGCTGGGAAACTAAACTAGATTCTATCCATTGCATTCTGCAATATCGGGCACTTTACTTCTCTGCATTTCTGTTTAAACTCTCCCTCTTCACACCCTTCCTGAAATATCTCTGCATTGAAACAAAGAATGAACTATTTTTGCCTTTGTATCTCTTTGAGGGACATAGCATCTGCATGATATTGTATAGCACACATAGCTTTCCTTTCCATATGTAAAAGAAAAAGCCAGAGAAGGAAAATTATTTTAGCTCATAGAATCTGTACTTTTCCAGGGGCTGATTTTTCTGTGTAGTGTTTGTTTTTCAGTAGATTTTCAAATGTAGCTTCTTAGGGATTCAGGTTCTGGAACTTCTTCCCTAGAGGGAAGACTCTTCCCTACAATCGAATAGAGCAATTAGTTAATATTAGTGAAGCGCTTTGAAGAAGTGAAGTACTATATAAATGTTAAGTATCATGAATATTAGTATTATTCAATTCATAAAGATTTATTTTCATGATTATCAACCTAGATATCTCTTTGCTTACTTTCATCCCATTACTGCTTGAACCAGCCTCAACTGTATTTCTTCATTCTTAGTGTTTACACTTTCAAAATGTAGATCGCTGTATTTCCCCACTTTCTTCATGTTTTAGTTGTCTGTTTCTCAAGCAGAGATATACAGCTATTTGAATTTTCTCAAATGAGTCTTTAATCTACTTTAAATCATTCTTATACCAAGTTAACCAAATTGAAAATAGTATTCTTAACATTACCATTTAGAAGACATCTGTAATTGCTTTGGGGGTAGTTGGCCTTGCAAGCTTACATCTAGTTTGTTTTTTGCTATTCTTTGCTACTCCGGGTTCTCTCGATTGGTGTCAGGATTTAGATTATCACACCATATATGAGCTTTTTTTTTTTTCAAGGGTGAACGTGTCTATTCTTTTTCCATGTTTCTTGCTTCTCTAGATCATCTGCAAGGTCTCCAGTCTCATACTGTCTTCCAACACCTGCAAATCTAATTAATTTGCTGTCATTTGTATCACCCCAGTTCTCTGTGACTTTTCATAAATAATTACCAGTCACTTCATAAATTCATTAACTAATTCCCTTTAGCCCTGAAACATAGATCCTTCAGACTAAAGAATTTGTATCTTCCCCCACCCCCGATAATTTCTTTTCACCAGCTTTATATAGGCAGATATTATACATCAACATGGTCTTCATTATCTCCTACTTGCCAATATTACTTTATTTTATTATATTTATTAAGTAAATTTATCATTTACTTAATTATTAGTAGCTTGGCCATTTTAGGATCATTATTGATTTAATCCTCTTCGTATATTCGTAGACCTGCTTGCTCTTTGGTGTTTCTTTTCCCTCAATTGGCTTGCATGCCTTTTTCAAGATGTATTTTTAAACATTTTTTTCTTTAGATATGCGCTTATTCAGGATTTCTTGCTACCCTTGTTTTATGTCTGTGCAGCCTAACAGCCTCCGTATATTCCTGCCTTATCTTGTTCTCCATTTCTAACCCTGGTAATATTTTCAAACTTGGGTCTTTGAACAGTGCCCTTGAGGCTGTATTGGCCACTTCTGAGTCTATATATTTTCTTTTTTGGAGAAATACATCTACTTTGCTATGAATGTAGTATGTTGACAGTGTGCCAGCCTTTTCTTGTATTAGGAATTGAATATATTCTCCCATGCTCACCAGGTTTTTATTTCTTTGGTGTTAATTTCTTAAAATCCAGCTGCCTCATTCTACTGTCATGTGAAATGTTTTCTAAATATCTCTTATTCAATCATAAAGCCAAAAGTCTAAGCAAGAGGCTTCCAGTCTTTATATGCGTACCCACCCTTCTCATTATAGATTGGCACACTATCAAGTTACCAGGGCCACACAATCAACATATATCCCCGTGATATTTCTAAGAGTTTCTTCACTGATAATTAACTCTTTGTTAGGTGAGACTTTTTCACTTCATGGTACTGAAGCACAATGAGTTATAGCAGGGCAATAAGAACCCATTTTTTTTTGTTAGCCTCCCTAGAATGCACCTTAAAACATGTAGTTTTACTATATTGTGTTGTCTTCATTTAGCCCACACCCAGGGCTAAACAATAACCAGTTGTTGTATCACCCATCCGAGAAAGGGAATTGGGAAAAGGAGGGAGACTCGAGGGTTAAAATTTAAACAGATTTAATAAAATTGAGAAAACTAATATCAATACTAATACAAAAGACACAAAATTATACTTAGCTCATAGAGTGGTGGCAAGTCCCTCCAGGGATAGTAACCATGGAAAGGAGAAGGAAGGAGAAGGAAGGAGAAGGAAGGAGAAGGAAGGAGAAGGAAGGAGAAGGAAGGAGAAGGAAGGAGAAGGAAGGAGAAGGAAGGAGAAGGAAGGAGAAGGAAGGAGAAGGAAGGAGAAGGAAGGAGAAGGAAGGAGAAGGAAGGAGAAGGAAGGAGAAGGAAGGAGAAGGAAGGAGCTCTCCCCATGCTCAGCAAGCTTCCCCATTTATAGTGAACATTAAGTTAATGTTATAGAATACACCTGTGGGCCAGCCTGGGTCAACTGCCCTGGCTTTCACTGCTGATGGCCTTGATCACCATACCACAGCTGGCCACAAAATGAAACAAAATTTAACAGAAAATGGATTCTATAAATTTTATCCCTGCAAAACCAGGACATGTGTATATTTGTATACATCTTAAATCAATGCAGTATTTCAAATAATCTTAATCTCTTGGACATCTGTAAATTTTGTGCTGAAGCTGGAATTACAACCTCGTGTTGCTTCATGTTTCAGCATGGTTGATAGATAATGTTGCTGTTCACAGAACTGAGAAATATTTAGGCATGACAGAATTACTCAAAGAGCTAAACACTGATTTTACTTTAATTTTTGCTAAGACTTGTAGTTTTCCCTATACTTTCTGTTCAGTTAAGTGGTGATGGTTGGACAGAGCTAATTAGGCTAGATTAAAAAAGCCCAAACCTAGAGGCTTTTGTGTAGTAGATCAGATTACACCTAATTTGCCTGTTCCACTTACCTCTGACTACCTGTGTGCACATTGTCTAACTAAATCATATCTATAAAACCCAGTTCTCAGGTGGGTGGGTGAAAGGTGGAAGATGGGTGCAAAATTGGCAGGACCGCCAGCCTCAAAGGGTTGTCATCAGTCCAGCTAACAACCAGTTGCTAGTGGTTAACTACTTAACATTAACAGCCTGGACAGAGGGACAGGATGCATCTTCAGCAAGTTTGCAGATGACACCAACTGGGGAAGCTGTCAATATGCTGGAGGGCAGGGCCCAGTATTCAAGGGACCTTAACAGGCTGGGAAGATGGTTTGACAGAAACCTGTTTAGGTTCAACAAAGGGAAATGCCAGTTCCTTCAACTGGGTTGGACTGTTCTCATGTAACAGGACCAGTTGGGTGCTGACAACCTAGAAAGCAGTTTTGCCAGAAAAGAACTGAGTGTCCTGCTGAACAGCAAGTTGAACACGAGTCAGCAGTGTGCCTGTGTGATGGAGTAACCAAACCTCATACTGGGCCATAATAGCAAAATTGTGGGCATCAGGGTGACGAGGTGACACTTCACCTCTGATCAACTCTGATGAGACTCTATGTGTAGAGTGCTATGTCCAGTTTGGGGCTCCACAGTGCAAGGAGAACACTGACAAACTGTGGGAAGTCTAGCAGAGACAACCAGGACAGTCAGGAGGCCACAGCATATGACCTGCTGAGAGAGGCTGAGAAAGCTGGGTGCATTCAGCCTTAGGAAGACATGATTCAGCACAAATCTTCCTGCTTTCTTCAGCTACCTAAGGAAACAGTGTAGAGAAGAGGGAATGAGACTGTTCTTGAAAGTCATCAGCAACAGAGCAAGAGTCAATGGGAGAAAGTTACAACTCAGGAAATTCTGATTAGCTATACAGAAAACATTTTTCACTGTGAGGGTGGTCAAACACTGGAACCAGAGAAGTTGGCCAGAGAGGTTGGTTCAGTGTCAGTGGAGACATTAAAAACCTGACTGGACAAGTGCCTTAAACCTGATCTTGTTGGCCGTGCTTTGAATAGAGGATTGGACTACATGACCTCCAGACTTCACCTTTCAACCCAGATTATTTTGTAACTCAAGAGTTATTGGGAGGGGGGAAGAAGGAATGGACTAACAGTTCTATTTTATTGAAAGCAAAATATTGTTATAGTGGTATTTACACTTGGAAAATTAACATCTCTGTAGCATGTTGTGAGAACTGCATCTGTGAAACAAGCTGAATCCTGTGGACCACTATAAGCGATGATAACAGTGCAAGTCTGTCAAACTTTGGGCAGTAAGATGGAAGCTGTAGAGTGTGACTTATTCTACAGATTTGATTCTTTGTGATCCTGAAACGCATGCTATGCACAGTGCTGTCAACTGATAAGTTCTTTGATTGCCATTTCACTGTATATATGGCACTCCAAAAATGTTGCAACTTTTAGTCCCCATGTTCTGTAATAATGCAGAATAATGAAACATCTGTTCGAAACTTCCTAGCCTCTGATGTCTGGCTTGTCTTCATGCCATTCCACAGGGACAACGTCAGGACCTAGGAAGGATGCAGCCACGTCTCCTGTGCTGATAGGCAGCCGCAAAGAGCTTGCAGCCACAGCCACATCACCAATCCAGCATGACACTTCACGGTAAGCTGCTAGGTAATCTCTGGTTTAAGATTCTGCAAACACAACCATCAAATTCTCCTAGATGCAGGGAAGTGGCTGAATTTCTATGATATTTCATGTCAGCATGAGCTGGATAATATAAACTAAAAACTGCCATATCCTTTTGACGTTTATAGTAAGCCTTAAATTGCTTGTTAGAATAAGAAAAGCAGGAATATGCCAAGTTCTAACATTTTAATTTTACTTAGATTTTGAACAGAAAGTATTTTATGTTCCAAGTCCTGACACATTAAATACATTTGTAAATAATTTGAATGGATGGTGTTAACCCCTGTTAGGTTTTAAATCCATTTGAAGATTTTAATCCCCCTGTATTCACCGCCCCCCCCCATTTTATCAAATGGCATTTCTTCTAAAATGTTTTGTACCAAAGTTATTTTATGTTTAATGACAAGCAAGAAAATCACATTAACTCAGCAATTCCTGGTTATACTATATATCTGCACTAAATGCACTGGAAAAGCAGCATTATCACTTATGCTCCAATGAAGAAACAGAAAGCAGCATTGTTGTTAGACTTATGAGTCTAAAAACAACTTGCTTTCTTTAGACAGGATTACAATTCTAGCGGTAAGTGCGTAGAAAAACAGCATACAATCCTTGCTTTTCTTTATCATATCCCACATTTTCTCATAATAAAATCTTTAGTTAAGCAACAAAGTAAATGCAGATTAACGTATGAATTTGCTGTATTTTACACCACTAGTTAGATGACTTTGTGCAGTGGGATGGCAGGAATGTACGACCATTCATAAGAAGAGTTAAATGTTTCTTGGAGAACGAGAGGGCTTGAGTCAGATTTAATCTTCTTTTGGCCCGGTGGACTAGGAAAATGTATGTTCGATATCATCCCTGTATTCTTGGCAGCAGCTGGCAGTTTATTTCTGTCTTCTGAGAGAACTTGCGATATATAATAGGTGAAAAACCACTATCAATATTGACAAATTTGTACTTACTTGCTATGGAAACACTTTTTTTTTTTACTTCTGAAGGAAGGGATGATAATTCTGGGAGGATTTAAGAACTGAGATAGATTGGGCTCTGTTTCCCACAAGTAACTGTATGTTTAAACAAACAGAAACCACAAGATTGCCTAAGCATTTCTCTTAGAAGCACGGGTTACCTTTGCAAGCCGGTAATATCAGGTAAAGAGTGTGTAAAGATACTGCTTGATACCGTCTAATAGTTGTAAGTTGAGATTTCATTCAAGCACTGAGGAGCAGATATAAGTATTCACATCATACAACTCCTCAGAAAATGGAATTTTATTCAAGAGGATTGATGGTCCATTCTTTTCCACAGAGGGGAGTAAAATAATTGTTGAAATGTGCTGTTAGAAATCATATCAGCTAAAGTGATCAGTAAAAGGAGTCTGATTAGCTGTTATCCTTAAAGGTTTATTTTACCAGTTGATGACGAATTTTGAAAAATCCTGTATTTCTGGGGTGCTCTCTCCCACGCTTCCTTGCTTTCTTTCTCTCCCTTGGTGCTGTAAGTGTAATTGACCAGTTTAAGCAGCCATGTTGTGCTTTCCCTTACTCATGGCCTTCTCTAATTGAAAATGGTAAATGGACAAGTATTTCTGTGGAGACCTAAAGCTGATCCTATCCTTCATCAAAAAACCTGCTTGGGCAGCAGGTCAGTCTCAATTTATCACTGAATGGTTATAAGCTTAGACTGCAGGTTTAACTAACTAAATTAATCAATATTGAGAATTATTGCTGCTTTTGTGCCACTAAAGTTAGGGTTTGTCAGCATGTTCGTTATAATCTGTGATTTGGGGGGGGAGGGGTTAACAGCTTAACCACAACAGTTGGCACAGGCCTGAAACTTGCAGCACAAAGCCCTAGCCTAAGAGCAAATTTATTTATTCGGCAGTACGTGTAAACCTAATTACTTTTGACTATTTAAATTTATAGGACTAGATTCAACTCATGTTTGTGCCAGCTTTAACTAGCACAAACCCTGGCACCTGGCAGTAGCAGCAGTGGAAAGCCTGCCAGGGAGAAGGTGTTGGAAAGCAGCAGAAGATCCCTGCCAGCGTGAGGCATTGGGGTGCTAGCGCAGCTCTGGGGAGGGCTGGCTGGATGAGCAGGCATGGCAGGTAGAAGATGGGTTGGCTTGATAGCCTGTCTTGGCAGGGCTCAGCTGGAGGCTTCAGTGTGTTACAGCTACCTCCTGCTTGAGGAAGAATCACTGCAGTCCTACTTTCTTCTCTCTCTCGGAATGAATAACATCTGGGACAAGAAATAGGTGTCCCTAGAAGGTAAAGGTGTATGCTTTGAGAGCCTTAGTGCTAGACCTGTAGAAGCACCAGACTTGCAGAAGGAATGTGCACATGGCGTTTTTAGTGATACCTCTGAAAGAAAAGTAGCATTTCTTTATCTGGTATCCTGAGTTGGGCTAGTAGTGGACTTGTTTGTCTGTCATGCTTCTATGCATGCCTGTCGCTGCTTTTCCTAGTACAGCCAAGCATTGCAAGTTTGGTTATCCAATGTTCTTAAGCCAAGTGTCTACACCTGAATGAGCCCCTTGAAATTATATTCACAGTAAGTCTGGAAAGCTTTTCTACTCATTGTGCTCATTTATCTAGACCAAAGCTGATACATTTGGTTGGGACTGAGCAAATTTGGAAGAGTAGGTTTGTTCCTTATCCCTAAAGCATAGTTCCTCTGACTGTCTTGAACATTACCTTTCTGGTGATCAGGGACATCTTTTTCGTAACTGTTGTTTGCCTAGAAGAAAGACTCTGGGTTTTGGCTGTGTGCTGGAAGGGAGCTGGGAAGGGGAGGTAGTGGCATTTGTATGCTTTCATTTAGTAATGAAGAAGTTTTTACATAAACTAGATCTTACCTTAGGTATGCAGAAAAAAGTGTTGTGTTGCAAAACAGAAATGAAAATGCTCTAAATCAAAATATTAAGCTATTCTTTTTTTTTTTAAACAAAAGTGTTGTAAATCGTGCCTTGTGAAAGACCATTTTATTTGATGACAGCCCTGGTGCAGTTGTCAGGCTCTCCCCACGCAGAAACAGTTGTAGTGTTGAGTTTGGCACAGTAAGTCCTATAGCACTGCGGATAATCAAGCTCTTAAAAAGACACAGGCAAAGGTTGTTCTGCTCACCATGGAAACAGATAATTCTCCTGTAACATTTTTCACTTTGGGCATCTAAGAAGTGAATTTCAGAACAGTTAGGTAAATTAGGGGATTGAGTGATAGTCTGGGATTTCAGCATTAAGCCTATGTTTTCTTGTTGCAGTTTTAAATCAGAGCTTTAATGCCAGCTGAATGCATTGTCTTGGAGTGAAGTTTCTTGTAGCCATTAAAATAAGTGATTTAGAAGTTCCTGCAATATGAATACTATATTCGAGCTATATTATTATCTGTTAGACTACAGTGGCCTGTTGGAGTTTTTATAAACAGATTGTATTGTGTAAATTTGTGTTTAGGGACATATTAAAAACAAAACTATTTACCCAATTGCCCAGCACATCTCAGGTGAATGTGTATTCAGGGACTTTTAAGCAAATTAATATCTGATGTAAAATATAATGTGCAGAGTTGTATACTTAATAACGCACACTGGAATAGTCTAGAGTAGATCTGTTATGCTGAGTGTTAGGAAATAGGACAGTGATGAGATATAAGCTTTTGCCTTACTTCTGTGGTAGTTGCCTTTCAGATCTGTGTGTGTTGGATGCTTAAATATGGTTCTCCTCTTAAGATGATACTATGAAGTTCCTTCTACTGTACAGTCTAAGCAAGCAGTGACAAAGAAATGGATATACATATTTTTTCCCCTTAGGATCAGACACCATTCAGGATTGAAAAGGAGGATGATGAGGAGAAAACTTTCATTCCAGATCTGACTTAGGAACATTTAAAGGGATTAAAAGTGTGTTTGGAGTGAGGTGGTGAGTTAGGTGTTGAATGTGGTAGGAGAAGCAAGTTTTGCCTACTCCCTGAGAAAGGCACAAAAAATCCAATATAGTTCCATATGCAAGTGATAAAACCAGACGCTGGCAAATTAATCTCTCTTATTCACAGTGTAGGTTGTTAATTGTTCTCTCTGCTGGCTGTCGATGTAATGTGAAATTTTCATTCCCCATTCAAGATGGAAAAAGTTGTGGCTGAAAATGTTAACATTTGCATTTTTATTTGTTGATTTATTTAAAGGACAGCCTCTCTAACAGCAATCCATCACTCAGTGACACCCCAAATATGAATAATGTATTGTAGACTTGCGGTTACAATGTGTAATAAGTGCCAGAGACAGTAGAAGAATGTTAACTATGTTGCAAATGTAATATTTATCGACTCATAGTTTATTGCTTTCGAGGTTCAATAATACTGACCATAGGACATTAATATCACTTATCTTGATTTTAGTTGTGCACCTCTGTATGTAGAAATAACCCATCTATCTCATACTTAGAAAATAAATGCGAATTTTACAGCGGTTTGTAAGAAGTGCATTATAGGTTTCTTTGCTTAGTGCTCACAATTCTCCTTTTCCGCCTTCTCATTTACTTACATCTGACATTGATCCCACTCCAAGTGCCTGACCCAGATGGTGAGCACCTCAGCACTCTTCTAGAGGCTTTATTTACTGGCTGCATTATGATCTTGTGCCTCTGATGGTGTTGGGACCAAGTCTCTCTTCCTGTTAAAGAGCAGTATGAAAAGAAGCTGTTAGACAGTTTTCTAGTGCTTCTGTCTGAAAAGATGATGGCTGAGAGGCTAAAACAGAGATAGCTTCTCTTTTGGAATGACATGCATAGCAAATCTAAATCATCTCTCTTTTAGAGGATTGTGGCTATCAGAAATAGAAGTGTTTAATTGGGTCAACAGTTGTTAGTACAGACTTGGCATTTATTTTACAGAGAAATTTTTAATCAATGAATAGAAATACATTAGAGCAATTTTTGAAGATTAGGATGTAAAATACAGTGTTTTTGAGAATCAAAATTTTCTAGATACTCTACGTAAGAAAAAAATTTGCAACAAGGCTACGCTACGGTGGGAAATCAATCGGTAGTCATCATTCCTGTCTTCAGTACTTGCTCCAGAGTTTTTGCTTCAGAAGCTTATACAGACTGGGCAAACACTACTCCTTATCTACCCTGTTCGGTTACAACCACTAAAAGCTTTGAAGTCTCAGGGGTGAAATGCAGATGTGAACCCAACACTGGGATCAAAACCAAACTGGGTCTTAACAATGGGAGATTTCAAGCTTGTGTTGAAATCAGATTTCACCTGTGAAGCCTGGCTCTTGGGAAACTTGGAATTGGGTTCAGCCACAAAAATGCTAAGCCTTGATTATATTTTGTGTTGTAAACATCAAACAAATTTTGAAATGACATTCTGTATTTACATCTGAGATTATCAAATTTAACACATCATCAGCTTCTTTTTCTTTGCTGTGTGTAACAGGAACACCTATTTGTGTCAAAGCAGCCTGCCTAATAGCTGCTTTGCGATAACAGTTTTGGTGTGTCCATTGCTGACAATGAAAATCATATTGGGAAATTCTGACTTGCAGTGCAAAAGGATTAATGCTAATTAGCAACTGTTGGCTGTAATTGTCACCCTCATTAAAATGCAGAATTATGTATTTCTTAGTTATAAATAACCTTTCTAATTGTACTTGATGTATGCCAGTTTAATCAAAAAGTACACTTGCAAACAGGCAGATATTTGCATTAATCTAGCACTGGATCTTTGAGTCTTTTTTGATCGTCTTTTATTCCAAAGCTGACTAGTTGGGGGAGGTCTATTACAGCTACATATCCTTTACACATTTTTTTTATTCAGCTCTGTGGATCTGACAGGATTTTGTATTAAAATGAGGGGAAATGTCTTCTGGGAACGTTCAGTGCAACAGAAAATGTGTCAGTCTTGAAGTAGCTGGCAAGGTTTCCGTCATTCAGTGGTATGACAATAACTTGATTGTAGTTTGAAAGTAATAACAAGCAAAGGAAAATAGAGTACAAATCATATTATGAAGCTGACTTAACTCTTTAAGTCTGCTTCTTACAATCATTTTCATTGTTATCTTAATTACCTTTTTTTACTTTTTTTCCCCACTGTGCTTTTGCAGGTTCTCAAATACCACACTAAATCTTAAGTGAATGTTGGTTCATTGGATGTGATTCCTGTTTGCACCTGTAATGACAGCAATGAAAACTTAGTCTCAAAATACTTTTAAAAAAATTATTTTCACGTTCCTTCTGCGCTGCACTTTGCCCCTTTGTCAAAAACCCTGTTTTGACTATCTTTTCTTCCTCCACTGATACTCTGAGTGCTCTGCATTGTAGCTTTTAAACATTTTCTTGGAATTACTGTGATGGCAATTTCTTACAGAGCTTGGCAAATTAAGACGAGTCTAGGTTCCTTGCTTCTTGGTTCTCTAAGGAACTGTTCTGCATGGTGCTCTTCCTAGCACTAGTCACTTCTCTGCTCCTTCTCCTTCAGAGGAGGCTTCCTCTTGGGTTTTATTTTTTAGAGACAGGAGGAATTGAGTAGTAATATGTACAGAATAATTGCATCTTACTCTACGAAGCCGTTCTCCCAAACGATGTCTCTGTCATACTTTCACCACATTGCTTATGTGTTAATGTATTCCCCTTTTTCTCTCTCCTTCATCTGCCTGGACTTTTCAGTCTGTAAACTCTTCAGGGCAGGATCCTGGCACAGTGCATCTCCGTGCTTGATTGGTCCATGTAATAACGATGATTAACTGTGATGCTAGTATAGTTACAGTGGAATTCATCTTGCTTTTCTTGAGACAACTGGGCTAGTTACCCTCATCTCCTTTTATGGTCGATGACTTATTTTAGGATCAACTAAATCACCTTTTGGTGATACTTGTCTTCCTGTGGACTGTAAAATAAGCGTAATGTTCGCTGACACCTTATCCCTCTTGTAGCTGAATACATGGTACTAAAAATAAGTTGTTTGTCATTCATGTTTTGATTATAGATTGGAGGCAAATGCAGGGTTAACCTATGTGCTGCATGGTCAGTGCCTTGATTATTAACACAGTTTTAATGCTCGCATTATAAATCAAAGGGCTTAGGTACCTCTGGGAGAGGGAGTGGATATGTATGGTTGTCAACATAGAGCGTCTTCCTCAGTGGAACGTGAGCGTGTGACGTGGTAACATGTTTAATAAAAATTGTGGTGATGGAAATCTGTTAAGAATCCTTTTTAAAAGTGACATGAAGTGGTGATGCTGCAGCTCAAACATAGGTGACCAGGATACTGCAGTATTTCTGAGGTCTGAGCAGGGCCTTCCACCAGTCATTTCCCACCTCTTCTAGTCAAACGTAGCATGCATCAGGAGATGGTGTCAGCAGACAGACAACAGCTCTGTCTTCTCAGTTATTTCCAGCTGATGAGTTGCCTACTTACAGAAGAAATTCTCGCCTCTTCGTCACTTAAGGACATTAACCAGTGCTTTATACTATTTGATTTGCCCCATTTCCAGTTTTTAATGTACTTTTTTTTTCCTTCATGATACTCTAATTCTCTGCCTTAGTAAAGACCTCCAGCTTTTATTTTTACTACCATGAATAGCATAGTATCGGCAGCGAATGTTGTCTCAGTATTTGTCCTTTCTCTAGGCCACTTATGAATGCATTAAAGAGTTCAGGCCCTAACAGATTTCTGTGAGGCTCCACTGGTGACCTCCCTGGCCACTTTATAGCAGGCCAATTTTAATGTTTTCTCTTTATTTCCTGCCTTTTAACCAGCTATCTATCCATTAATGTATTTTCCTCTTACTTTATGGCAACTTATAAGTCTTTGGTGATAGATTTGCTGGAAAGCTTTTGGAACTCCAGATAGACTATATAAACTGTATTTTCCTTTTTTGAATGCATAATAATTTTACAAATCTAGTAGAGGTCCCCAGTGAACTAAGACTTAATATAAGGACTCAGCCAATATGTCAAGTTTATTGATTCTTTATTATAATTTCTATCAATCTTCTTCTAAACATCAGACCTCTTCATTTGTAGATTTCTGCATCATTCCAGATCACTTTACAAAAACCCTACATTTGCCCCAGAACTGAGGCAGTTTTAGGCAATTAGTTCCACGCTACAGTTAATAGTTCAGCGATTTAATACCTGAGCTCCTTCAGAAGTTTGAGCGAGCAGCAGCTGATCCCAGCAATTTATTATTGTTCATTCGTGTTGATTTGTTCTGTAGTGTATTTACACGACACTTCAACTTGAGACGGATCTTCCACTGTGTCCTCTGTGGCTTCAGAAACTTCCTAAGTTTCTGCATGGTGAATGTGTGTCAGCTCATCGAGCTTTTCTGCTATGGCCTTATCATCCTTACGTGCTCCTTCGTAACTTTATCTGTTCTTGGCTTAAACTGATGTTCAGACTTCCTCATTTTTATATATTTAAAGTGGGATTTGTTATTAGACCTTATGCTTTTAGCAGGATAAACCTTAGTCTTTGGCTGGAATTTATTGTGGGGTTTGGTTTTGTGGGGCTTTTTTGGTTGTGTTTTTTTATTTTTTTTTTTCCTTGATCTATCAGTTTGTTCTTTGCTATGTTCTTTGTTTGGGCCTGAGTGGACATACATGTCTCCTTTACTGTTCCCCTTAACTGGTACAACTCCATTTTATCCTTCTGAAGTTTTTCTCCATAGGTTGGGTGTCCTTCTTTGGAGCCCTAGAATGACTATTAGACAAATGTGTGCTATTTGCAAATGTTTTACCCTTTTGACTGCCCCTTTTAATTTCTTTTTAACACACTTTCTCATTTTTAGGTTGTTTCCACTTCTGAAGTGAAAGACTGCTATGGGAAATTTTTGCTCCATAGAGATGTTGAATCTAAGTACACAGTAGTAATGGATGTTGTTACTTTTTGGTTGCCATATCTGAACAGTCCATTGCACTGCTCAGACGTGGGAGAGATTTCATAGAATGAGCAACCTAACAGACTAGGACTCTTCAGACTGGAAAAGATGTAGTTGTGTTTAGGATACCTTAAAATTTCATAGAATCAAAAGTGATGCAGCAAATGAATAGGGAATAATTCTTTATTGTCCAGTCTACTGGAGAAACTGGTGGCCATCAGACAGAATTGTGAGAGGGCACATTCAGAGCGTGCAACATTTAGACAGAGACCAGAGGTCCAGTAAGCCAGTATCCTTCTTGTCGTTATTGTGTTCTTAACATCACATACTCCAAGACTCTGTGTGTGATTGTGATTTCCTCTAACTTATACAGCTTTTTTTAGCTAATCATCCATAATGTATGGATTCTAATAACAATTTTTAAATAACTATGTGTTCGTCTCTTAACGTCCTTGTTAGGACATTTCTGATGTGGAAAAACCCAATATCTGGGTTTAAGTCTCAATCTCATAGTGTTACATATCTGGAATTTTTTCACTGATGCAAGTGGAATTACAGTAAGACATAGTAACAGAAAACATGGGTGCTGATTTTTCCTGGGTAGCATAATGAAATAACCAAGGTATCTTCCACATTTGGGTAAGGAGAGTCATAGCAGTGTTTCAGTGTAAAGACTACTGAACTGTTAAATACGTTTTTGTTTCGTAGGCTTTCCAGCATTACTTTTGGGAACCCCGAATCATGTAACTTGCCTTCTAGTTTTCTGATACAGATTTGAAGGAAACAAAGAGTTGATCGGATAGTCCCTGGTTACATATCTTTGTGTACCAATTTTTATTGTAGGTGTGACTTTTTTCTCTTCCTAGACTGCAATTCCTTTTCAAAAATGCATGCTATTAAATATTGTTAAGTTTGGCTTTGTGATGGGCTGTTACTAGGGCACTAAAGTTGTCTCCTCAACATTTAGATAATCTTAAAGGAAAACAGTGTCTTGGGGTTTTTTTTCACCAGTTATTGTAGATGTTGATTATATTTAGCATTTAAATTTCTCAGTGCAACTTGCTTCTAGCTCATAGGTAATTCAGGGTCACATATGATAATTTGATCCGTTTTGTGTTGTCTGTGAGGTGGTACTTCATTTATGGCCCTCTGCGGGGGGGAGAGGGAAATTATTTCCTTTAGTCTGAATGTGTTGAGAGGGAAATAATTTGAAAATGTAATGGAAAGTTAAGCCTTTTAGTGAAAATAGTATTGTGTCTTTGTTTTCTGCCCTGTAGAGAGTTAGCTCTGTCTGTTTTAATAGTGATACCTTAAGTGTTATGTTTTTCCTCTGGTTCTTTGCACCTGTAAGTTTTAAAGGATTTTTTTTGCATACATACAGCTGGAGCACATAGTGAAAAAATTGCTTTTAAAGTATTTTTTTTTTCTTTAAAAAACCAAACAAAGACAATCCAGAGTACTAATATATAATTTATGTATTTAAAATCTTTTAAAGGAGATTCTCAAAGCCTCTAATGCCATTGTACTTTTAACTTTCATTTTTGCTTCATCTGCATTGAATCATCTTCTACTACTTAAAACAGAAATTGGGTTTATTGAAACATTTCAGTTCTGATTATTTTTTAATAAAGATGAAGAAGTCTAACCTAATGAAATCACTGGAATGAAATGAGAAAAATTTTTAAAAATTAATAAGCTGAAGACTTGTGAAGATTTTATTAAGTCACATTTGGCTGTATGTTTCTCTGTGTGTACCGTCTTGGATCGGAGCGGTGAGAAACACGCCTTGTAAGGAATGACCTTTGCACTGTTAGACTGACTTTTTCTGTTACATTTCCAGAAGGGTTACTGGAAACGCGTTACTGAGAGTCCTTGTGCGCCTAACTTCTGTGCCTGTGATTGTGAAATTGTGGTTTGAGATGAGCAGTAGTAGTGAAATCAGATTTTCCCCCCCCCGATAGTTCAGACCTATAAACATATTTTGTAGAATGCGTGCACGTCTGTCAGTCTCTCAGGTATCCGTGAAACATCATAACATACCAGCAGCTTTATGATTTATGAGTTTGCAGGCTTTTTCTTACTCTTAGAAATAAAACGCTCCCTGCTCCATGCAGATTATCTGATAATTCAGCGTTGCACTGTGTTAGGTACGTCTGTAGTATAAAGGGTGCAGTTCGTAACTTGCTTTGCAAGTGTCGAGTCTGACGTGGCAGGTCCCTGTAATTGTGTCTGTGTCCCTGTGCATCTGCCAGGAATTTTTCCAAGCTCCACTTTTGTTCCGATGACCTTGTCCTTGCTGAGGAGCCTATGTTGTTCCAACACTGCCTTCTCTTTTTACTGTAACAGGTGAAGCAATTCCTAGAAGGACTTTAACAGTGTTCCAGCTGCTGCTCATCCTGGCTTCTGCTTGACTCTGTTAATTGCTCTGTGCATCCCTGTTCTTATCCATATGCTTGGAATTTGGAACCTGTATATCCGCCTCGTTCGTAGGCAACAAACTGACCTAATAAGAGAGATGTCCTCTCCCTCCTCCTTCCTTGCCAAGTTCAAATCTCTTTCAGTCTTCTTTCTCCTATCTCCTAATGACATCTTAGCTCCTAGATTTCTAGGTGTGAAAGAAAAGTGTGCTTTCTTAACTCAGCCCGGAGTGACAGCTAGATACTACTGTGATGAGCATCTTCAGGAATGTCTAGATCACTAGAATGTACAAGCCTATTGTAATTATCCGTACAATTTTCTTGCTTTCACTCCTTCTGTTTTGTTATGAACTTTTTAGCAGCAAACCATTTCTACCGGTGCACAAACCATAACATCACATGACATTGACTTTACTGAAACCAGAAGATTTTTGTGCCAAGGTTGTAACATTGTATCATTACTTCATTGTATCTGTGTGAAAATTTTAATTTCACGCCCTGTGGACTTCACTGTCTCTGTGCACTCTACTCGTGTTGTTGCATAGAAGGGTAAGTCCCTGGGTCACATTCATTTTGTAGTGTGTTTTGTTTTTTTTTTTAAAGTAAGAGTTCTGTTTCCTTTGAGATGTCTTGCTGTAAAGTTAGCCGGGGATTTCTGCCAGAAAAATATTTGCAAGCTTAAAATGAAGATACTAAAAATATTTTTACTAAGTTTCTTACATTGTGGCTATGACCATCTTATTCAGAGAGCAAAAAATGTGTATGGGGTTGTGTGTTGCACTATGATATATTTGTACATGAATAGATGCAAGTGATTTGGTAAAATATGTGGGGGAGGGACAGAAAATCCTTGTTTAAATATGTCGTCAGGTTTCCCATACATCCAGTTAGGTTGCATTGGCATTTCAAGCTTCTCTGGTTGCACCATGCCTGTACTGTATGGGTAGGTCAGAGTTCAGTCCTTACTAGTCAGTCCTTGCCCTTTTGTCATATGCTGTCCATGAGGTTTAATGTGTTTATGGAGAGAAATATCCCACTATGAAGCCACAGAATAGCTGAGGTTGGAAAGCATCTCTGGAGATTACCTACTCCAAGCTCCTGCTTAGAGCAGGGTCAGCTAGAGCAGGCTACTCAGGACTGTGTCTGTCAGGTTTTGAATATCTCCAAGGATGGAGACTCCACAACCTCTCTGGGCAACCTGTGCCAGTGTTCAACCACCTACATGGTAAGAAAGCCTTTTTTTTTTCATTTGAATGGAATTTCTTGTATTTCAGTTTGTGTCCAATACCTCTTGTCCTTTCAGTGGGCACCACAGAAAAGAGCCTGGCTCCATCTTCTTTCATCCCCTAATCAAGTATTTATACATGTTGATAAGATCACCCTGAGCCTCCTTTGCTTCAGGCTGAACAGTCCCAGCTCTGTCAGACATTCCTTTCGTGTCAGATACTTCGATTCATTAATCATCTTTGTTGCCATTCATTGGACTTACTTGAGTGTGTCCATGTCTCTCTTGTACTGGAGAGTCCAGCACTGGACACAGCACTCCAGCTGGATCCCACCAGTGCTGAGTCGAGATGAAGGATCATCTCCCTCAACCTGCTGTCAGTGCTGGCCTTTGCTGGCTTGTGTTCAATTTTTTGTCTACCAGGACAGCAAATGTCCAGGTCTTTCTCTGCAAAGCTGCTTTCCAGCCAGTCAGCCATGGCATGTTCTAGTGCCTGGGGTTATTCCTCCCCAAGTGCAGGACTTCACATTTCCTGTTCTTGAATGTTACGGGATTCTTGTAGGCCCATTTCTCCTGCCTGTTGAGGTCCCTCTCTGTACATTTTCTGGCCCCTCTCAGCCTAGAATATATTCAGAAGAATATGGGAATGAGAGACCTATCATCAGTCTCTTGAGCCGTTAAATGCCCTGCCTTATTTTGTAGTGTATCAATGACCTTATGTAGTTTCTGACAGAAACGTGAACTACCTGCAGGTGTATGGTTATCGAAAAGTAATCCTGCAGAGCCTGAGATCATCTTTGCTAGTTACTGCTGGGAATGAACAAACTAAAATTTTGCTTCCCTGCCCATCTGTTCAGCAACCGAAAGTAGGTAATTTATCTCAGTGGGACACCTACCACCTGTGTAAAGCTTTTGAAAGAGGTTGTTAGCGTGCGATGACTACAGCCAAGGGACACTAGGCCTGAGCGCCTCGTACTCCATGCTTTACTGCTGGCTTTTTATGTAGGATGCCTTCTAACTTGGTACTTGCACAGCGTCAAGCCTGTTCAGTGCCTGTGTCCCTATGAAGCTTACGACAACTCTACCTGCTTTGCCACACGGCAGGCTTTTGTGCAGCTCCTTGCTGGCAGTCACCCCTCTTTGACATGCTAAACCAGGCACCACCAACACACTGTTTTTTTTACAGCTACTGTTTTGTCTCAGTGGCTTCTCTTGAATTATGTATCCTCATCTTTGATGTATGAAATCTCAGCTGATTTAAAGATTACCCCAGATAGTTCAGCACACCTGGAAATGAATGGAGCAAAAGATAGTCCCAGTCCTTCCACACCGAGTGCCGAGTAGGAAGTTTTACAGCAGCTGGATACTGGAATACGATTTCTATGGTAGCGTTGTTTCTTCACGTATGATCTGCGCCCAAGCAATCAATACGTTGGGGTGCCAAGTATTCAAGCTCAGTTGCAACGTTTGTTTTCAGGCAAATCGGAGTGAATGAGTTCAAATAAAGAGCTGGCAAATGGGGAGATTTTGGGCTGTTCTGTTAGGGCTAAGCACGAAGGGTTTCACTAGGTAAAGTACCCAAAATTGTGTGTGCCTCTCATTGGGAGGTGAGTAGAACAGAGCAAGCGAATGCAACTCTGAAAAGCAGTTGCTATCTGATGTAAGACTTCTGAGTATGTTATGAAGGAAAAAGAAGAAACTGAGCATAAACTGCATATATAATGTCAGCAAGATACAGAATCGCAAGGCATATAAAACTGAAGTGCTCTATCCTGTGAAGCATACTTCAGTTTCTTCAGCGGGTGTTGTGGTCACTCTGCTCCCTGCAGAAATTAGACTTTAGATGAACTGCAAGATCCTGTTCCCCTCTCTTATGCTCTCATAGCTGGCATAAAAGATTATACCAGTTACTATGCCATTAGCATTAACGAAGTGAAACCGATTAAAAGCTGAGAGCAGCAAGCAGAGCTCATGTTTGTGGTGCAGTCTGGGGTTTTTGCAAGGCAAAGTATGTTCATTCTCGGTATTTTAACTATTACTATACTTCAGATTTAAATTCCCCTGAGTTTCTAGGTGGTTTCAACCCCAATAGCTCCCCACCACACCATCCTGTAAAATGTCCTTTTCTCTCCTAACTCTCCTGCTATGCACCCAGCTCATGATCAGAGAACAGCAAGGCACTGTTTTTTCTAATAAATCTTCTTTTTAAAATCAAGCCTCTGACTGAACACTTTCTTCTCACTACTTGGTTGCTTCTGCCGTTTCTCTTTTTCTCCCTCTTCCCTACCAAGGGACTGCTAGCACAAGCACAGGAGCTATCGTCTTGGCCTTGCTGTTCCAGGGATCAGGAGCTGGGAGATGTTTGCATTTACCTCTAGAGTGTAATTCTGACTGATGGGTTCTTATCAGGTTTGCCAAGTCCATCCATCCAATTGTCTATTTCTGTTTTGAAGACCAAGCAACCATAAAGTTGAAAACCGTGTTGTATTTTTAGAATCTGAAATTTCAGACAATGCGTTTATGAATTATTTATGGAGAATGTGTTTTCAGTAATGTGCGGCATAAAATGGAATGAATGCGTATCCATACTTGCCCTGAACTCTCCAAAGTGCATGCTAATAAACAGAATGATAACCTACCATCACTTTTGCCCTGTAAGATTTACAGTGCAAGCACTTTTTTATGCGGTTTAATTCAAGTCAGTTTGTCAACTTAAAGCTCTAGTGTTTTGTTTTAAAGTACAACTTGGTGAGTAATTTTCTATTACTTAAACAAATCTAACTGCTTCCCCCCCACCCCATTTCAACCAGAGTTAGTGTCTGTAAATTTTTCTAGTCATACTGGCATAGAGCCACACTAAATTATGCTTTAATTCACAATTAGAAGGAAGTGGCAACTGTGCAGAGCAGCAAACCTTTCATTTAAAATGGCCATTATACAAGATCATGATTCTACAGAATGATTAAGATGTTGAAGAATAATTAAGATATCTTTAGGTTTTTGGCCATTTAGAAGTGCTGGGCTTATTTAATTTTTTTAAACCTCCCTGAAACAGCTTTTTCCATAATGACAGTAATACAGGACTCTATATTATCACAACTTGGTGTTTACTGGTATCTGAATTGTTTAATGGTAACTTGTTTTCACTGATAGAGCTGACAGGGCAGAGATAATTAAGAAACAGAAGAATCTGAGTGCTGGATTTTGCTATCAAACACTCCATACCACAGCAGAAGAAATTAAGCTGACAAACAGGAGAGGAAGGATCATACAGATCCACTGGAAGAGTTGGTGTTTAGGTACAGCAATTGACTGTATGTAAAATATTTCACCAGGATAGGAAAAAAAAAAAAAAGAAAAAGGTAAAATAAATAATTTCCAAGCATTGTCTGGGGCATCTCATTTCCAGGGTGTAATATAGAGAGCTTGTAATACCTGTTCACCCCGACACAACAAATGGCAGCAGGCAGGGAAGAAACTCAGCCCCAGTGAGCCAATGGCAGAATTTCCATTGGCTTCCATAGGGTCATGATTCCACCTCAATATGTACTTAAAACTACTGCAGTCTGATTTTGCTCCTCTGCTCAATGAGGTTTTAAATCTTGCACAGCTAGTAGCAATTCTTGCCACAATGGTTAGACAGTCAATGAAAGCTCACAGTTCAGTAACTAAATGACAAGGTAAGAAACTTTGGACTCATAAAATGGTTATAAGTGTTTGACCTAAAACTATGCAGATCTCCCAGTGACTGTGCAATTGAAGCAAAAGGTTGATTTATTATCTGGCAGTCTGGGAATTTGGACTGAGCTTGTGAAAAAAAGACATATAAATGGTGATGGACTTTGCAAGCTGTTTGTGTTTTTTTTTTTTTCCCCTAAGCCATGCCCCTTAAAATTGTTTTGTTCTTATTTAGTACCCACAAAGTTCTAGGCAGTGTACAGGGTGTAAGGTAGTCCCAACTTTGCCAAAGGCACACTAGGAAAAAGAGATGACACATGGAAAAGAAATCAAAACCAAGGGGCGACACTGAGACTGGCAGAGAGGAGGTGGAGAATTGCACTGTGACTTACATATGCAACCCTTTGTCAGAGGCTTTACTACGTTATAAAAGAAAAAGCACAATTTTAAAGGTGGTTCATCGAATTAGAGTTTGCTTTGTGGGGAAAGATGCTTGGGGACAAATTTGTAAGAGCAAAAAGCTGAGAAGAAAGGCTGTTAAGGCAGGAGAAGTAGGGGGATGAGGTACGGCAGAAAAGATGATGACAGCTTAGTTTTGGCCCAGAACAATAAAGAGTGAAGATCTTGCTGAAGATATGCTGTGATGACAGAGTGCTTAAAGGGAATGAAAGCTAAGCATGCTCTGAAGTGCAAAGTTATTATGTAATATCACAGCAGAATCAGGGCCCCAGGTGCTGTACATACACTGAGGTTCATTTTCTGATCTGATGAGCTTTCAGACTTGATGAGAGAGAAATGAGACTGTGGGAGGGGAGAGAAGGACAATACAAACAGAGTGATTGCAGAGGTGGTTGTTAAGCTCCATGGTAGTTCCATGGTTCTGTACTTTCTTTCTTTTATACTAAAACTTCATTCTAAATTTTTCTTCTGTCACTGGCAGACCTGATTTAGATTTCTTTACTTCCCTGCACTCATGTCTTTGTTCACCCTCCCCCTTCCAGAATTATTACAACCTCAGTTATGCCAATTCAGCTGCCTGCAGCCATACTTTAAACAGAAACGATCTGGGTTTTTTTTAACGTTGTTTTTTAGCTACTAAAAGCACACAGAGACAAAAACAATGAGAAAGCCCTTTCAGTTGTATTTGACAGGTTGGTAACATGGCAGCAGGATCTGAGCAAAAGTTTGATGAGGAGATAGTAGAAAAGGCTGAGTTACTAGGAGCAAAGAGGTAGGATGACTGAGGACTGGGAGCATTGAGACAGGAGTGCGGAAAGGTGGGGAAAGCAGATGTTGGTCTCTGACTACCCGGTAAGTGCAAATGGCCTGTTTGTGTAGCAAGGAGGAATGAGAGCAGCAGCCGTAACTCTTATTTCAGTAATGACAGCTGGTTGGATGCTATCATAGGTGAAGCCAGGGTGAAAACTGAGGAAGAAAAATCTCTTATCAGCCCTGCGTTAGGGCACAAGTTTTTTGAGATGCTGTTGCTGGATCCAGGTTCCTTTAGTGCACTGGCTCTGCTTGGTATGCAAAAGGCCAGGGGCAAACCAGCAGCACTCAGCCCCTTTCAAGACCAAGTCCTCTTTAGCTCTTTACTGCTGTTTATCACACTGGGGAGGGAGGGTTGTCCCATAACACTGCCAAACATGGCTCGTTTTGGTTCGCAAAGGTGTGATGTTGCTCAGTTCTGCTGCTTTTCTCCAAATTCTCGTGTGCAAAGGCTGTGATCTCTGCTTCCATTTTCAACAAGATCTAGTGATAATTGCTAGTAACCCTACAAAACGAGTCATTGAGTTCGTTGGTGGTGTAGGTCTTGCAGCATACAGTGATGTGTTGCAGTGCAGTGTATCAACACATACACGTGAGAGAGGGATGTGTGGAGAGATGAAGCACCAGCAAAAAGGCCGTTGTCCTCTGAGTCCACACAGATGAGCGTTACCTGAGTGCTGGAGGGAGCTGATCTCCTCTCTGCTTCTGTGTAACCCCACCAGGGGAATGTGGTGCTCATTTCTGGGTGATTGCTTACTGGAAAGATATTGTCAAAGATCGGAGGAGAGTGGCAAAATCTGTTGCTATGCTAGAGGTATTGATTTATGAGAGAAGATTAAAATACGTGTGGTGCAGATAAATGTTGACTGAGACTAGAGCAGAAGGGAGAAATGTAATATTGCTCAAATACTTATGCAGTATTTGCACCAAAAAAGGAGATGAATTTCTCAGTACCATGCCAGATCTTTAGCTGTAACTAATAGCGTGAAGCTGGGAGGAAGAAAATCCTCTTTGTTTATCTCTAGCTGACTATCAGAAACATGTTCTTGTTTGCGACACATACCCTTTCCTTCTACCAAGCTCCGAAGCAAAAATTCATGGAACATTTGTGGCACTTTCTATGGTATTCTGTTCTTCTTAATTGTGTGTTGTGTCTTTCCCACTGGACTTTGACTTATCTGTTTAGACTGTGTGCTCTTTTGGAGAGAGGATTGCTCTTACAAGTGGTAGTAGAGTTGATCCCCCTGTTCCTGATCAAGGCCCTTTAGGTTATACCGTAGCCTGTAAATAAGTAATAATGGTAACGATAGCGTGAGATGTATTTGACTGTGGAATGGCTTCCCAAGGAGAACAGCGAGAGGCTGATTCTAGCGACAAACGTGAGGAAGCACACGGTAGGGAACAGTTCTCCATTAGCAGGGAGATTACTGGGTGATCTAATAAGTCTTTTCCTTCTTTAGGTTATGATTCTGTGAATACCACATCGGAGAGTTCTCTAAAAGTCTCTGATACTGTAAGCTCTCTATTACGTGGGTGTGGGTTTTACTGCACTCCGGGAGGCTCTTGCTGAGGACACTGTGTAAATATATTCTGTTTTACGTTGTGTGATGTATTTTAAATAAAAAGCTCAGATCTTTTTTTAATTGCTTTGAAATATCCTGCAGTCTGATCTTTTTCTTTAAGAATTAAGAAACTTTGAGAGGCCTTTGGAAAATACAGACCCGTTACAGGCAAGAAATGTGTCCCAACCTGGAGTTGGTTTAAATACATATATAGCACTGTTGATTTTGCCTCTTCCTGTATCCCACAGTGAAGTGCCTGCACTGAGTCCCAACCTGCATGAAAAGAAAATGGGAAACTCAGGCTAACTGGCCCTGTCCCTTTGCATTGATTCTCAGTTGAATCTTCTTCATTCTCTTGATGTTTCAGCCTCAAGAATTGCACTTCTTTGTGTTCTTTTTTTTTGGTTTTGGCATCTTGAGAGTCAGTACATGGGAATATCCCCCAAGGATGTGTTTTGAAGATGCAGTTCACATATGAAAGGCAAGGTCCCCTATCCTGACTGGTGTCCTTTTAGGAAATTACTGCAAAGTCAGCTTCTCTTCCTCAGCTTGCATTTCCTATCCAACCAGTCTCTAATGTTCATTGACGTGTTCATCTCAGGCTTGCTGGGCCAAATAGCATGCTGGTTAAAAAGAATCTGAGGTATCAGCTCAGACCTATGGATCCTGAACCTGGAAATCTGGTGACACGAAGAGGATCCAGTGGACATAATGCATTTGGATTTTCAAAAAGCCTTTGCCAAGGTTCCACACCAAAGGTTGTTAAAGAAATCAAGTTTCTGCAGGATTGGTGGAAAAGTCCTTGTATGGATTTACTGCTGATTAAATGATAGCAGGCAAAGGGACTTAATATTCATTTTTCATGATGCAGAAGAATCAGCATTGGGATCCCCAGGAACCCACTGGGCTGGTTCTTCATCAGTGACCTGGAGCAAGAAGTGAACAGCAAAATCTTCTGGGTGACCTAATTAGTTTGTGGATGATACTAAGTTCTTTCAGATAGTCAAATGCCATGTCAATAGCAAGAAACTCCAAAAAGGCATCAAAAATGAGTGGACAAAAAGGTAATTTACCTAGGGAAGAGTCATCAGCACCATGCTTACATGATGCTGAACTCGGAGCAGGTTGTGACAGTTTGTGAAGTCAAAAGCTTCCCAGAGCTTCACAAAAGCTTGTGGATACATAAGCCGTGGTGTACCCACATTTTGATTCCTATGTGTACTTTTGGTTTCTGCCTCTCGAGAGACATAGTGCACAGGACAATTAAAATGATCAAGGGGATGAAGAGCGGCCATGCAAGCAGAGACCAAAAAGCTATGACTTTGGATAGGTAAGGACTGAATGAGAAAATGATTAGGGTTTGCAAAGTTGTGAAGGTGGTGTATAAGTTGAGAGTGCAACTGTTGTTCACCAGATCCCACCATGTGAGAGAGACTAACTGCAGTCTATCCTTAAAAAGCACTTGGTGACACTAGCAGGATATCAGATTAAAACAGATAAACAGAAGTATGTCTTTCAACAGCAATGAACTTCCTGAGCTTGCTGTCACAGGACATTGTGGAAGCAGCAGGTTGAAAAAGGAATTAAGCAAATTTGCGGACAACAGATTGGTGTATGCATATTGGAAAGGACAAGCCAGGGACATACCTCTGGCATCCCTAATGTAACAATTGTGGATGCAGAAAGTGGCTAGGACTCTCTAATTTGGGTAGTTCTGTGCTTCGCCCGTGGAGCCTGGGTTAACTTGGGGCTGGATGATCACACATCACAGCTGTTTTTTCCAGATAACCTCAGTTTGTATCACTAGTGTGGTGTCTTCAGGTTTGGGGTAGTTTGCTGTGGCCACTTCTTACCTGCATCTGTTTTTTCTCTGCTTTTGTTTACCCTGTTTGTTCCAGTCAAATAGGGATTTGATATTTGCTTTATAATAACAATCAGCTCAGTTTCCTTTTCTGTAAAATGGGTCTGTTCCCTACCCCTTGAATGTGTTTTTAGATGTATTTAGCATCTGTAAAGTGCTTGGAGGCAGGCAGTGTTTTATGAATACAAAATAGTGTTAGGCTTTGTACTTAGGCACAATACTGTACTGTAATTCAAAGGCAATTCGTGTAACATTAGTAAATCACTTTGAACTGTATGTTGAAAATATAAGCAGTAGTATAAAAATAAACCTTTTTATTTCCTCTGGTATATACAGTTAAATAAAGTAAGCCTGTGCCACTACTAATCTCCAAATCTGTATTGCCAGTATGCTTTGTTGAAACGCCATCACCTTGCAGAAGAGACATTCTGTGTGTTTTGTACACATTTATGGTTGAAGAATAAATTTTCAGAGATTGTAAATGAAACGATATCTCTGAACATAGTGATCAAATAATATCTGACACTGCTTGTTTAAAGTAATATACATATATCTCACTGCCAGAGTATTTATGACTCTAATAAGTTTAGTTATTTTGCATCATGGGGAAATTCCTGCTCCTCCAAATATCAAACTTATTTGGGGTTGTGCTGTTTTTTCAGGAAGGAACAAATGATATTATTAGTTAAAAGGGACTGCGCAATATGAAAATACAATACTGTGGTTTAAAAATTGAACAGCATGTAAGAAATATATTTTACCAGCAAAAGGAAATAGAGAAACATTAAAAATTCAATGCCATATCCCAAATGTATAAATAAATAAACAAACAAACATCACTGTTCAGCCAACTGATGCAAGGATGCTCTGTGCTTACCTTCAAGAGCACCATTTTCTCTAATATCCTGCGCAGTAACGAGTTCTGTGCATCACTTTTACATAATCTGACCATTTTTTAGGTACTGTACATTGTGGGACTGTCTGAACTCTGATTGCCCAGCAGGTTTTATTAGACAGAATACCAAGTGGTTTCAGGTGATTTCTCAGCAACCATCCTGGGAATAAGTGGTCTTCTGGTTCCCAGAGCAACAGCCACATTTGCGTGTTTGTCATAAAAATGCGAGAGCCTTCCTACCCATTCAATTTGGAAACACAGTGCAAAGTAAGATGCACCTGTAGATGTTCAGAGAGTTGTATTCATGCTGCACAGGCAGTCAAACATAAATACCGTGGAAGGAAGGATTGGGCTCTGCGCCAACCTGTGTTTATTTTTATGCTGTTTTCCTCTTTAAAATGTGAACGTTTAATGAGCTGTTCTGAATCGTAATGCTTTATGATGTTTCCTATTACCTTAGTTATGGACTAGAAAACTCTTCTACATTAAGAGTTTATAAACTCTACTAGATACTTATTTAATTAGGAGCCAATGCTGAAAGTTTCTAATAAAATTTCCAGAAGTGCTTTAGTGACTGAGTAGCCAAATTTTCAGCAACCTGTGTTAATTGTACAGAGAAGATTAAGTGAATACTGTCGCAGCACTGTGCAACGCCTGACCAGGATGGATTTAGCCACCCAGGTCACAGTTCTGCACTTACTCAGCTATACTGGCTTGATCCTGGTGGTACCTACCTCTCAGACAGGCTGGTCATCTCCATGCTGCTCTCTGACCCATATTTGGATTTTTACCTTATACATTAAAAGCAAAGGTCAAATTTCTTCACTGAAAGAAGAGCTTCAAAGCTTACCTTGGTCTGTTTTCTCTACTCCCATCTCTGTCCTTTTGTACATGGCCCTGCCTTCCTTATGCTTTGTACACTAATTCCTTGTCTTCCCTCTCCTGATGGAATTTTTGGAGACTTTATAATATTACTTTCACCAAATTTTAGATGTCTAAATAGTTAGACTTCTAATCCAAACTTGTAGAGTAGACTTTACAAGTTTTCTTCTCCTGTGATGAAATGTGTAGACTTTCAAGCTCATGAAAGTTAGATGAAAAAATACACATGGGGGAAGTGTCAAAACTAGGCTTAGAAAATAGATTGTTTTCCAGTCTATTTCGGAGGTGCTCATTGACTTTCCAACACACTGGCAAACGTACCAAAAAGGTGAAGACAGACTGAATTGTCACCATCCTTAAAGGGACAGTTGCCCACCTCATTTTCCTCTTGTTGAGAAGGCAAAACCCAACAAAGAAAATGTGTGTACGCATCTAGCACTGGTGGGACATTTGGTTACTTGGCTGAACATCTATACGTGAGGAATTTCTGTATTTGGCTTAATGTACAGTGCTGGTACTTCTGCAGAACGTTTGGGAATTTTTTCTCCTTGGGAAGCGTGAACAATATGAGGACAGTCTTGGCTGTTAATTTGCATTAAAAGAGTATTCAGTACTCACAAGCCAAGTTTGCCAGATCAGTTTTCATGTTTGAAATGTTCTGACTCTTGGGTGCCTGATCCTGCAGCTTTGACTTCACTGAAGCCACTAAGTGTTGTATTAATAATAATAATGAAGCCACATTTTACTTATGTGTTTGTTCAGATTGTGCAAGGAATCCATATCCTGGTTTTAAAGAAAGTTGTATTTCAGGATTTGAGCATTCTGACTGTGTCTCTTTAAATATTCGGATACGAATAAATGGTGAGAAAATTGTCTTTGCAAGCTTCAAACCATTCTAGGTCTACTCTGTTGCCTCCAGCCAGATGCTGTCTGATGTTGCCTAGACAAACCAGGGCAAACCATTATCATGGGATTAAACACTAAATACCTGCAAGGAGCATTCTCTTTATCAGATAGCGCTCTGTTTGCAGAGTTCATTCACTTTATTGCATATATAACTGTGGTGTCAAATAGACTGAGTTACAACACCTGGTCTTTTACATAATCTTTGCTATTTGCTGCGCTTGTAATCTGCCAAATCATTTAGCCTTCCTGATAGCAGAAATGCTGTAAAACTTAGATAAACTTGCAGAAGAAATTAACTCGAAGGTACTGCTGAAATCTAGGGCCTGCACGTTTGCTGTAAATGCACTGGCTGGTTTGGTTTCCCCCTACCTAATCTGTGATTGAATGTGCCTGCTGGAGAAATTGAAATTTTGTGATAGCACTACAGTCAGAGGAGATAAGCATTTGTATGCTAGGCTAGATTAATCTAAAAAGAAGTTTTAGGTGTGGCTAATGAAACCAGTGTATGTGTTAGCTGAGTTTCTTTGGGGTTCAAAGCATCTGTGTATATCTATATAGAGTCTAGTCCAAAACTTTCTCTACGTGGAAAGTCTAATATAGCTATGTGCTAGTTCTCATTATCACTGCGGCTTATTCCATCTTAGGTTGGAGATATCTTGAAGGAGCCTCAGTTTTTTGAGGGTACTTTCTGAATGCTAATATGAACAACAAACCCCTGTAAAATGGTCTTGCTTGGCTACTCAAAACCCCCATGTCTTTCTGAAATTTTTGGTTAGGGTGACTGTAAGGCATCACATTTGAGCAGGGTTAGCCACTTACACAGTCCAGTTGAAAGAAAACTAAAACTTTTTTTGCTTTGAGTCGCTAGTTTTTGGCTGTTAGGGGTGATTTAAACAGACAGGTAATAGAAAGACAATTAGACAAGCTTAAAATGTGAAAAAGAAATTTGCAAAATGGGGTTCTGATTGGGTGAAATGCAAGCTAGTACATCCAAAGGAAAATAAAACAATCTATAGGTAGTCAAAACAGAGGAGAGAGCCCTGTGAGGCAGTAATGTCAGGTCAGACTGTGGTAGAAATGATGGCAGCTATCAGATTGGAAGAAACAATAAAAATTGAAGGAAATACAAGAGCTGACTTTTCCGAGCAATCACAGAGTAACTCCAGTGGTTGCCATTAACATCAGTATTGACCCATCAGTGCCACAGTTAACTACTTTGAGCTGAGGAAGTATTTCTGTGTCTCAGACATAACTATGAGTTACCTTGTCCTGGTCAGTTTTCTGATGATGGTTGGGACATAACACTCACCACTGGAGCTAGTGAAGGATATCTTGCGTGGTGTTGCTAGTTTAGGGCAGGAAGTCTTTTCACCTGATACTGCTGCAGCTGCATGATGGTGTTGGACAGCACAAGCAGTAGTCTGCCTCTGGGAGATACATTGGCTGCTACTAATCTCACATCAATAAACTGTTGTGAATATTTGTACTTAACAGGTTTTCAACCTGTCTGAGTTGAGGAACCTACCCCAGCTGTCTGACTTAGTTGCTTAGTCTTCTAGCCTCCCACTGTCCTGAAAGGAAAAACAGAGGCTTTTCCACAAGGACTCAAAGCAGGAAACAGCTTGAGATGTTTCCTCACCCTATGGATGAACTCCTTCTGCTTACAAGAGAGAGACCCTATGGAAACCAACCAGCTACACTGATACCTTAGGTTGGATGCTGTGAATAATGTTCTGTGCATGTAAGTCATTGAATGTGTGAATTATTTCAGAATTTGGAACATCAGGCAGGTTGGTGCTAACAACAGGGTGGAACAAAGGGGACTTTGGGCTAAAACTCTTGAGTGATATCTCTTAGACTGAAGAACAGCCTCCTTGGGGAATCAGTGGAAATGGTGTTAAGACATTTAAAATTGGACAGGAGAAAATATATTGTAATGATCAATCTTGTGCTGGTATTTAGATCAGGTCTTGTCTTGTGTGAGTATTAATAGGCAGTCTCTGTCTGAAGTAGCTGCCATTATTCAGTGTGCGTTACCAGCTAACGTTGGCTTGCAACCTTCCCCCGCATCTGTACTCACACTTAAAGGACAGCCTGAGTAATGTTGAGCACCTTTGCCTTCTCTCTTGGTGCCTGAAGTGTTGATTTTGTATTGCCTTGCTTAGATTATATTCCTCCAGTGCTTCCACCAGACAGACTCCATATAGTGCGTAGGGATTTACAGGAAGCACGTGCAGTTTGTGGCAATAATAATAAAGTCTCCTGCTGTTTTCAAATCCCTGGGAAACTAAATCAAGTGTAAAGGTCTATTCAAAAAAGTTCAGCATGTGTATAAGTCACTTTACTATTACCTGTGTAGATCTGCCTTGTACCTGTTCGGTGTATTTGGCTGTCATATCTCTGAGGTCTGTCCTCAGTCTCCGGAGTGCGACTAAGACATTACACACCTCAAATGGAAAAACTGATGAAACAGCTTAAAATAACGTGAGCACCCATGCTTTGCTCGCCTCTTTTTCACTACCTCTGTGTTGGTATTGCTCATAGGAACCCATACAGCAAAATTTGTTCTGTGCTGGTGGCCCCCATCAGACAAATCCAAGTCTGGTCTGAATGATGAAGGCAGGAAGACTGGATTCAATTCCTGTGTGATGCTGTGATGCTTTAATGGAGCTCCATTTTCTTGTTGTGTTTCTGTAGGTACGAAGCCTGTCTTCTTGACCTGGTTGAAGCTATGAATCTGATATCTGCCCCAGGACAGCTCTGCAGAGAATCTTATGACAGGAACAAAATTCACACACCTTGTCACGTGAGCCACGGGCTATTGTCTTGGTGCCAGACCCCTCGCAGCTCCAGAAGCAGAGCAGATGAGCTAGAGGAGAGCCGGCTCCTCGAGGATATTTTCTTCATTTGACACGCCTCATTGGTCTACAGCCCTTCTGTAGAATTTTTAGGACCTTCTTATTCCTGATTTGTTTGTGTTAAAGCACCATTTTTAAATTATTTGAGTGACAACTGCTTGTCTTCCCTCTTCTAAAACATAGCTAATTAGCACCCAGTTTCATTTTGGATTTAGTAATCATGGTGCAAGAACGTTGTTGGGGTAGACCAATCAGAAAGCATTAACTTTTTTTTTGAAACCTTTCATGTGCCAAGTAATCATTCTAAAATAGAATTTTTTTTAATCTACAACATTTTCTGATAGATTGAAGTCACAGTTTAGCCAGCCTCATATCGGAAGAATATTTCATTATTGATTTTTAGCTCTAAAGCAGTTTGCTAGAACTGCCTAACATTCAAGAACCACCACGTTCAAAGTAGATTATTTTCTAATTAAACAAGTCTCTTTAAAACCTGGCGTATTAAAAAGGTACAAGCACTTTAGTACTTTTTTCAGTGATTTTATGATCTACTTTTTCCTTCAACATTCTGATATTTAACACGCTGGGCTTTTAGGGGTTATATCATAAGCCCAACTATACACTGTCTAATAACATTAATAGACGATGTTGCAGGTTGATGTACTAGGCGTCCATTTGAAATATATTCCTCTTTAAATCAGTGCCATTTGACAGAGTTTATGTGCTGGGTAACCTCACCCTGAAATAGCAGAACACAGTCAGACATTGTAGTGGTCCCAAGCCTATTTGATGTACTTTTCAAGATGAAATATATGGTAGCGGTAGTATAAGAACCGTCTTAAGACATTTGCACTAACTTGCACTATTTTCATCCTGTATCCAGGCTCCATTGTAAATAAGACAAATCAGTAATTATTTCCACTAGCAGCTCGCAGTGCACATTTCCCTGCTGGCTTTAATTATTCATGCTGTATCTATTTCAGTTTATTTAAATGCACTTCCATCTACTGCATGTACTTGGTTATTTAAAGAAATGTGCCGAATTGGTAAAAATGACTGCAGATTACAGGATTAATGGTCATTTTCTCCACAATGCAGTGTTCATATTTTATTGTAACAGTAGCCACCGGCATGTGTTCCTAGAAATATGAGGCTAAAATACTCATTTTGCACAGTAAAATTGCAGCGAGGGAAAGGTAGAATTGAGCCAGTATGGGCAAGTTCTAGGCCATTTGCTCCCAAACACCACGTCATGGGCCAGTACAGCTTTTCTGACAGTCTCTTTAGGCAACCCTGCTTATCTTCATGGCAGCGAGCTGCTGTACTGATCCTTGGGGTATCACCGCTGCTTGCCTCCCACATGCTCGCTCCTGTGCAATGTTTGGCGCTCTGCGAGGAGCTAACAAGACTCAGCAACGAGGCTCATGGTGCATCTCTGATGAGAGCATCGGTGCAGGATACCTAGGACTCGCCTGTGGCAGCACCGTGCTCTTATAGCAATGAAACAAAAGGAGAATGAAGGGGAAGATGAACCTCAGGTTACTCTGAGCTGTTTCATTCAGGCCCAGTCTTACTCACAAATTAAGGGATATCCTTTTCTTGCATCCGAGCTGAATTTTAAAAGCTGCTTGGACGATTTTAAAAGAGGGCAGCAGCATTACTGGACCAGAAAATGACTACTGTGGAAAGGCCCTGCTTGGTCTGTCCTGCTGTCAGTGAAGTATTATAGTTGTTTCCAATATGTCTGTCTGCTGTTGAATGTCCCTCTTGTTCTACTCCCTGAGCCTGTGAAGGCACAGGTTTCTGCTTAAAGGCCCAGAGATGTATTTGGTGCCCTGACCCAAGTATAGCAGGTGGGGAAATAGGTTTTCTCATTCTGCTGGCTGAGTAGTCTGCTTCTTTAAGAGAACAGGGAACGGGAGGGGAAGGAAGAGAAAAATGTTCAAGGACCAGCAGGAAAACCATGGAAAACCATGAGGAAATGACCATCACACAGATCTTAGGGGTTTGGGTTGGTTTTTGGTGTTCTTTAGTTTTGTTGGGTTTTTTTTGTTAAGGTTTGGCATTTATAAAGAAACAGTTCTCTGATTTCAGGCCAAGAGCTTCTCTTCTCTTTTCCAGTTTGACTGAAACTTTAATTGCCTTTTCTAATAAGTGCTAACTGACCTTTTGAAACAGCAAAAAATACATATATGTCTCTTGAAAGGTGCCTTTGTGTACCCAGTTAAGAACACTGCGTGGGAGCATTCTGTTCTTTGGTTCTTTGTGGGTGCCAGTGTTTAACTGCTTTAGGATTCCTTATGGCCCATTTTGTTCATTAACAATTCTAATTCTGACGGTGACTTTTGACTTGAATCTATATTTTGGTAGCAGCTCTTTTTAAAAGGACGTGTCAGGGTTGTGGGCTCTACGCTCAAGGTGCTGTCCGTCAGTCAGAGCTACACGGGAGGCATACCTTTACAAAGCCAAGAGCTCTAGAATTAGGTGATTGAAATGTCTCATGGGTGTGAAGACCTGCCTGTTTTAACTGTCTGTGAGATGTGGACAAAGAAACAAAAGCTATTAATTTGGTAGACCTCTGAAAAATCATTTTTTATAATGCTGGCTCTTGCTCTAGTTATTAGCAGTACATTAGGAATAAAGTATAGCAGCCAGTGCAAGCGAAGATATTTTGCCATGAGGCACTACAAAGTTGAAGTTATTAAAACATTTATAGCCTTAGAAAAAAAATCAATGATTGTCAGATAGGAAAGGACAAAATCAGTAGCTGGGACTGGGAGGGGAATTGTTTTCCATCTGCTAAAACAGTAGAGGAAATGCAAAAATTAAAGTAGCAAAAGCAATCACTTGACAGTGTCCTTTTAAGTTTGAGCTCCTGTATTAAGAAGCTGCCACTGGGGAGTTAGTCCAGACATAGTTTGTCCAGAGTGTTCCCAGTTAATATGCTTCAGCTACACATTGGGTTATGTTTTACATGAGGCTTTGTGGAGCAACATGACTTCTGCTAAGGCTCCTACCCGTGCCTTCACTTCGTGTTCTCCTCCAGCGGCTCGTACACACACTTGCTGAGTGTTTGTGTAGTCATTGCTTTTGTGTACCTTGCACGCCATGGACCTGTAGCAATCACACACTTTCCACTTCTAGCCTCTCCAGTCTCGCTGTTGAATCCCATCTTGAGCATATATTTATATATGTATGTGAGGTCTTAATCTAATAAATTATCTGGGGGTTTCGTTTAATCTTCCAGACTTTGGTTTATTTGACTTATCTCCTGGTTTGTTTTGTCCATCTCAGATGTCAATTCTGCCATTGGCAATCTGTTCCACTTCGCACATCATCATGTCATATATATTCTGCATCTCCAGTTTGCTAAGATGAACGAGGAACTCTTTTTAAGCCTTCTCTTCCTCTCCAGGACGTGGGTTTTGCTGTGAGAAGGAGCAAGACCTCTTGGAGCATGAAGTGGCGGGGAGGTCTCAGAATACAAAAGAGGAGAGAAAGGGAGAGCCAGCACCATACTTTGGGACAAAAAAAGTGGAATTAAAGAGTAAGGAAGAAAGGGTAATGACAAGAAAGGACAAAGATGCAAGGCAGAGAACTGTACAAAAGGATGACAGAAGGTATAGGTTGAGTGGATCTGAGCCAGAAGGTAGAGACGAGTTGTTAAATGTAAGTTAATGAAGGCAAATTTTGTGCTTATATCCTGGAGTGAGGAACATTTTCAAGCATAGAGTAGCTAGACAGGGAGGCCAGAGCACAGGGAGGGTGATAGGGTAGAGCCCAGGTGTAACCCAGCCACGGACTGAATTTAATTGCTAGCAAGGGATGGTGTGGTGGACTTAGATCACAGAAGAATGTGAGACTGGATATAGCAAGATTCTGAATAAGGGAGGAAGAAGCAAACTAAAATTTGCACTTGTTCGATGAGCTGTGGATGTTTGGTGTTAAAGAAGGAGGGGAAAGGACTTAGCTATGCTTGAGGAAGATTGAGCCTGAGATATCTAAAAGATATCCCTTGAAAGCACACATGAGCCCGGGGTTAAACTCTAAAAGTTGCAGCAGAGATTTTCTGAAATATGACCTCCAGGCAGTGTTTGAATTTGTACCATCTGAGGGGAGAGAGCACAGCCTGATTAGTTAGAAACCTCCTTCTTCACTGCTACTAAATTCAGGGAATTGTGTGCTAATTAGGGTATGATTTATAAATTTACGTAACTGTGTGCTACATGAGACAACACAGAATTTTGAATGAGCTGATTTAAACCATCAGAAGCAGAGAAGTCTGCTCTGACTGGGTGGCTCTCCTCTGGAAAATGCTTCTCCCGATCTGTAGTTGCTCCCTGCATCTCCTGAAGGCTTATCTGCTCACAGTGACGATTAACATTTTACACTATTGTGGCTGCATGTAGCTGTGAGAGAACAGGCTACCTTGAGCATCTTTGACGTGGTTGTGTAGCAGAGCTTTCACTGTGATCCTTGGGGAGGGTGTTTGGAAGCAGAAGTCAGCTAAAAAAGAGCAAGACACCCAACTGGACCTGGTCAGCGTTGGTGCTTGACGACTCCCACAGTTGTTCACAGGTGGTGCTACTGCATCCCAACTGCAGCAAGAGGGTGGGGATGTGAGGGAACTGGGTTTGATTTCCAGCTCTGGGGAAGCCACTTTGCCTCCCTCCGCAGCATGCTTTGGGTGCTGCTGGTGAAGGGTGTTTACTACCACATCTCAGAGGGGCTGTGACTTATATTAGTGCCTGCAGCAGAAGGCACTGGACATATCTACCAACTGAAGCTCTCAGACTTCATATATTTTGAGGCTTGAAGGGGTCATTTCAGGCACTGGGGAACTAAACTGGAGAAATTCAGATGTCACTGACAGGTGAGGCCCTGACACACATGAGGTGAGAGATGCCCAGATGGTCCCAGCAGACAAACCAGTCCACAAGCTGCAGTGAGAGCCATAAATTCCTAGTTTCCTTAATTCAGGAGTCATTCTGGGTGTGTGAAAAGAACCACTTTGTTCACTCATGGCATTCAATAACCAGTCTTAGAGTGTAAGTTCATTCTTTCTGGTCTCCTGCCTGCAGACAGGAGGAAAGTGAAAAATTAGAAAAAGTTATCTTTCCTGATTGCTGACTGGCAACTACCTTAAAACCTTGAAATGTGGATTTGATTAAAGCCATTGTCCAAAAACAAAGTGTCGACTGTCGTGAGCGTTAAGGACAATGTGGGAACTCCTCTGGTAGACCTGCTAAGGAAGGAAAGGACAAGATGAATTTACAGACACAAAAGCTGTTTCTTTCTCAAGCTAGAGTTGACTGCGAGGAAGTTGCATTGACATTTTAAAAGCACCTTGTCAAAATCTGCATTATTTTGAGGTTGAGTTTGTCGAACTTTTATTTCCAGCTGCTGGACTTAGTTGTGCAAAGCTCCCCTGTTGTCAGACAGTTTAAGTACCGCTCCCGCACCGTGATGAACTCATGGTTCAGCCTTTGCTTTGATGAGATGGAGTCCTTTATGCCTTGTGTCCTAATGTCTGTTTTCCAGCCCCTGGATGATTTTGGGGGCCTGTTTTTGAACTTTCTCCAGCACTTACTTGTCTGGAAGGGTTTACTGTAGAGCAGGTGCTGTTGCTGTGAACGACAACAATGTGGCCTCATCCGCACAGTATTTGCGTTTTGACACTTTCAGGAGCCTTGTTTGGAGGAGTTGGGCTGGGTACCTGGTCTCCTTGCACTTCAGATTGTGGCTCTGTTTCTTGGAAGCAGAAAGTCTGTGAGTGAAACCAGGAGACCCTGCTAAATTTAGAAGAGTTGAGGAGGAAAAAATAATGTGAAGTAGAAATACCAAGCAGAAAAAAAAAAAAAAAGCAGGATTCAGTTTGGGATGGAGCATGGACCTGGTTGAGCGGCATCTGTGAACTCAGCCACCTTCAAAACAATCTGAAAGACACATGCTTGTGGGATGGGGGAGACCCAGACAGCAGAAACCCTCAGAAGGAGAAGAGTGAACAAAGCATGAGGCGATGATACCTGATAGCGACAAAAACAGACGAGAAGACTTTTGAGCTGCAGGTGAGGAGGCGATGACATCTCCAAACTGCAGAGGAAATGGCTCCTTGTCAGTGGGTCTGGTGCCCCTCTATTTGCACTAGTGCCTTCAGCACGGGGATCTCATTACCAGAGAGTTTGCTGGCAGATTGGAGGGATTTCAGTGAGGAGTAATAAAAATGATCAGGGACTGCTGGAATTGACATAATGAGGAAACAAGATGAGAAGAGTCAGATATTTATAGCTTGGGTGAGAGAGACAATTAAAAGGTGAGGTGGGAGATGGACTGGGTGACCTGAAAGCCTTGTCTGTATCTAATAACTTCTTGTCTGCTGTACAGAGGACTTGAATTTACCAAGGCTGTCAGTCTGACTCTTAACAGCCCTAACTTCCCATGTGCAAAAGCTCAAGTGGGTGTACTCTGGCTGTATTGACACTGTCAGAATGTCACTGGTACTGTACTTTGTTTAAAAAAATAGTCATCAGCCATGTTGGGGAAAAAAATTGACACACTGACAGTGAAGGGAAAAAAAATAGATCTTCATGAAATAAAAAGCCATTGAAGATCTTGCTGAGAGCAGGGCTGATTGGAAAGGGCTCCCAGGTTGTGCAGCTGGTGTTGCTGAGCCCTTCTTGCTGTCAAGTGGGGAGGTCCATGCAGAGGGAGCAAGTATGTGCCTTTTTCTGTGCAAGGTCGGTGCTGGTGGCACCCAGCTGTGCACGCAGCTGAGGAAAACTGCTGATTCCTAGCATGCACAGCTGCATGCAGGCTGTTGTCCCCGAGAGCTGCTGAGCTCCATGGATGTCTCTTGAGGCAAGCTCTCTGCCAGCCAAAACCCTGCTGGACCCACCAATGGCTATGGCCACGTGTGGGGTTTCACCTCCCTTCCTACTGCCCCTGCGCAGTGGGATCCAGCCCTGGAGACAGGCGGGCTCTCCCCTTGACATGGCCCAGACTCGCTGCCTCATCCATGGGATCCCTGCACCTAGGCGTGCGCGGGTGTTCGTGCATATAGTTCTGTTGTGCATATAGTTTTTTCATGCATGTACTTCCCCTACAGTTTTGCACAAACCCGCTAACTATGTATTTTTACGCACATCCCACCAAACATGAGCTGCCGTTGCATTGTGGTTTTCCTGAGCTGGAGACCCCTGAGAAGAGGGAAGGTGATTAGACATTGGAACGGGCTGCCCAGGGAGGTGGTGGAGTCGCCATCTCTGGATGTGTTTAAGAAAAGGCTGGACATGGCACTTAGTGCCATGGTCTAGTTGACAGGGTGGTGTCAGGGCAATGGTTGGACTCGATGATCCCAGAGGTCTCTTCCAACCTGATTGATCCTGTGATTCTGTGCTGGCCTCTCTGAATAATTACAGAGCAGCCTTACAGTGAGGGCTATTTAAAACCTTGACTGAGACCGTATCTGTCTCTCACGCTACCCAGAGCTGCAGAGGAGAGAGCCCTGGGATTGCTCTGGACTTGAGAGACCACAGCAGAGTTGGAGGCAGCCAAGCTGGAGACATCTCGGTTCCTGGATTTGCAGTCAGATTAAAACGCCGCCACCGAGAGCAGCAGGGCTGTGCACGTTAGAGGCACTTCGGGGAAACGCCGGTGTTTGCCGAGTTGGGTGGCAGAGTAGCCGCTTGGTTTTAATGATACCTGTGTGCAAAGGCCACGGCGGCTTTCATCCGTTTCACATTAGTCTGACTTTCACAGAACAGACATAGCCTATAGGCGGAAGGGAGAAAGGTGACACAAAAAAAAGCCATCCATTTTTTACTACTTTTTCCATCCTTCTGAGCTGTGATACCAGGCTCTGGCTGAGCAGCAGTAATCTTATCCAGCATACTGTTGATTTAAGCCTCTTGGATTTATATAACTTTGGAAATGGTAAACTATATTAATTTGCTGTGTTTTCAAGTGAAAGTTATTTATTGAGAGACATTTTTAACTCAAGTGCCAGGAGCCTTAAATCATTATAATAAATTCATGCTATTCAGGGTTTCTTACATTGTAATAAATTTGTTTTAAACATGAATGAGGAGATCCATGATTTCTTTAATATACTGTTATGTATTTCCTTTCAAAATGACACAGCTCACTATATCAAGCGGGAGAATAATAGTGAGAGATTTACAGTACGTAAGAATAACACAGCCTGGGAGTGTGACATGTGAACCAGCGCCGGGCAGGGGGCTGGCAGGAGCCTGCTGCCGCTCCCGGTGGCATGGCCGAGAGCTCAGCGAGCGACAGTGGGTCAAGATCAGCGAGCGAAACCAATGGCTGGGTGGAAAGCTGCCTGTGGGCTGGGCATCACGGCGCAGCCTTAGGTTTGCCTCCGTTTTGCTGTGCAATGCACGATCGATACACCTGAAAGGTGATGTGGACCATCTGCCGTGGCCTGGGAGGGCGACTGCTGAACCGCAGCCTCACCGGGGCGGGACCTGAGACAGAGATTTGCTCCCCAGCCCGGGGTCGCCCTCCCCTTCCTGACCTCGGGCACCCACTGCAGCCTTTTCCCAGGGACCTTGTCCGTCCCGGCTATGATGTGTGGGGAGTGGATCACTCAGCGACCGCCAGCATCCCTGAAGTGCGTCGAGGAGGCACCAGGTAAGCACTTGGATAAATTTTGGTTGCTGTTGTTAATCCTTGACCCCTCGCTAAATCTCTGCAACTCGCCATAGCGCCTGTGGATGGTTGGGAAGAACGCAAGATGGTAAAACCTGCATCTGGCTTTACATCACGTCCTCCTGGCTTCACGGGGGTTCTTACGGGCGGGTGGAGGAGGAGCTGGGCACAGAGACAGCCTTGGTGAGGCCAGCGTCCAGGGTCTGAGACAAATCTGCTTTGGCAGCACAGTTGTGGCTTTCTTGGAAAGTGGAGCTCCTCTGCACCGTGTAAACGTCTGCAAGTGCTTGTGTCCCAGCCTGCTTCGTCTCTTCATGGAGGCGTTTAAAAAAAGATTGGACATGGCACTTAGTGCCATGGTCTAGTTAACATGGTGGTGTCAGGGCAATGGTTGGACTCGATGATCCCTGAGGTCTCTTCCAACCTGGTTGATTCTGTGATTCTGTATGGTGTGCTACAGGAACGGGGTCTCATGTTTGTGGTGATCTTGGGATCGGGGTTGGGTGGGGAAAAGCATCACGGTGCCAGAAACGGCAAAGACCAATTGGTTCCCTAGTACCTAATGAGAGTGATTACCCGCGAGGTACCTAAAGCCTTCCAGCTCCCCAAAGCACAGCCTTGCTGTAGAGAAATGAGGAGTTGTGCAGAGCCGTCCTGCCGTGATGTGAAAACCTGCCCCCCAGGATGCCCGTGCATGGAGACAAGAGCATTTCCCTGGCTCTAAAGGGTTAATGGGCCTTTGATAGATGTGTCTGCAGCAGGGGGTGATTGGATGCTGCTGGTTCTTCAGTGGGGGGAATGTCCCTGCCTGGCTGCAGGTGGGATGTAGGACACCCGAGGACTTCAGCTGCCCGAGGATGGGGCTGGCAGTGCACGGAGGCTGCCCACACCACTAGGCTGGATGGCTCCGGAGAGGGGAGGAGGGGATGGGAGAGGGCCCCGCGTGCTCACAGAAGTGATGGCAGGACCTCATCTGTCAGCGCAGAAAAATGCCTGGCCAATAAACTTGCCAAATGTCCCTAATAAAGGGCTGGATGCGTTATCATGTAGAATGGTTTTACAGGGGACGGCCATAAAACGTGCACATTGCCCTTTAAAATGCCAGGACGAGGATTGATTCCAGCAGGGCGGAGGGAGAGGAGGAGGGGGAAGGAGGCTAATTGGAAAAGGGGAATAAATCCAGGGGCTCATTTCTCTGCCGTGGGTCCCCAGGGTGTCAGGGAGCAGTAACAAAGCCGGAGCCACTGCCGGGCTAACCAGGGCTTACGAGCTGTGCCTGGGTCTGGACTTGTCTGCTCTGTCCCCTCCACCCTGTGCGATGCTGAGTGCCCTTTCTGGCATCTGTTTCTGCTGCTGGGTCAGTTCTGCTCTTGCTCCTGACACTCAGCTCAGAGAAAGCTGAGGAGATACCTCCATCAGTCTCTCCACTGGTTCCGCCTCATTTGTGCTTCTCCTTTTAATCCCCGGGGTCTAATACCCATTGCCTTCTCCTCGCCAGTTCCAGTAGATGTGTCCGCCTGCCCAGCGGCCCCAGCGGCAGCTCATGTCTCCTTCTCCTGCCTTGTGACTCCATCTCCATGGTCCCTGTCTGTGGAAGTCCACTAGTGCTGAGAGATGAACCACAGAGGTTTGGGCAGCCGTTTTGGGTCCCCTGCTCCATGGACAGGGGACAGCCCATGCTGGGGATGCAGGTGTCTATGCGAGCTCTGGGCTCTGCTTGAATAAACAGGGAAGGGGGGGAGCTGGAGGAAGGTCCGGGGGGTGTTTGATAGCGATCAATAAATATATTGTACTCCAGCTCACTTTTAATGCTGCAGAAAACAGGCAGCGATTTCACTTAATAAATGTAGACAGCCTTGCGGAGCTCCAGGACCATCTATTCTGCCAGACAATTTCTGCACAACGGGACTGCACGTGACCCAGCGCCCAGTGCCATCTACAGCTGAGGCTCACAGGCTGCTGTGGGCGGAGGGGCCTGCCTCTGAGTTTTCATTTTCTTGTTTTAATTTCCCTGAACAGAGATACTGGGCAGCGACACCCCCAAGAGGTCTGGTAGAGGGAGAAGTAAAAAAAAAAAAAGAAAAAAGAGTCTTCTACTTAAAGTTATCGAAGGCATTGTGGATTTGGCCACCGGGTGGGAGGTGGGAAGGTATTAGAGGGATGGAAAAAGAAAGAGCCAGGAAATGTCAGATTTTTGTTGGCAAGGACTGGTTCAAAAACGTTTGTCGGTGTGGATTTGTTGGTATGTGCCAGATTTCACTTGTCTGCCTGCTCTGTATGTGCGGTGCCGCTGAATTTCAAATTTGCAGTGGCCCCGGCAGTTCCCATCGGAGCTGGTGGTGGCACCTGTGGGAGGGAGGGGGTGTGCAGGCAGCGCACCTGGGTCTACAGCGGATCCCTCAGCTCTGAAAATGCTCTTCGGCCACCCTTGGTGACTGAACACAAGCAAAACTGGAATGCCTGTTTGCTTCCACCAGGCTTACAAAAAACAACACTTTTCCCATCAAAGTTAGAGGTGAGTCAATATATTATGGTATGGTCCCATGTCGACCAACATGGCTAATAGATGTGGTGTGTCGTGAATATGGGGGAGAGAATAGTTTTTGCTATTTAACTGATTCCTCTGGAAAGCAGAGAGATGATGTGAAATGCAGCCAAAGCTGATGACTCTCATTGGACTTTCTCATTGTGTGGCCCCACTTCATGCGAAAGCAAGTTATGTTTATTCAGCCGAGGAGCTTCAGGTCTGACACAGATTTTGAGTTCTCCAAACCAAGATGTGCTCAGGTCTGGGTTTTTCAGCCTTGTTGCATGGTTGTGGAGTTCAGAGCAACCTCCAGGCTCCCTGCCTGAGACACATCCCTGAGGTCTGCATTTGCTTCTTTGCTACCTTTTGGCTCAGGCCCATCTCTACTATACCCACCACAGTGAAATTTTCATTGAACACAGTTTTAGTTCTGGATTTGTAATTAAATTTAAGGGCTGGTAAGTTTTGCTATGAACATTTTTCTGGCTCCCTTCCTAAGCATTTGTTCTATTCAGCTAGTACTTAGTGTTTTGCAGATGCTATTGTATGTTATGTTGCCAACCACAAGTATGAGAAAAATGTGTGATTTAGAAAAATACTAATACATTTGAGGTCTTGTTTTTGCTTTTATTATCACACTTCAAAGCTTTTTTTCCAGGTTTGTTAGAGCTGTAAACTTATGGGACAGGTGGGAACATTAACCTACCACTTGACTCCAAGAGCTGTGACCTTTCCATTTCATCATCAAGCTTACGATCAAACTGTGAGCATGACAGTACTGCCTGTAATTGCTCTCTGAATTAAAACATTTCCTTCAACATCCAGCAATAAGGAAAATGAAATCTTCAGGTAGGGTTTAGTAGCTCACCTTGAAAGTATTTCATCTCATGCTAAACATTAAGCCATGTAGTGATGTCTGGGCACTTGTCTACTTTCAGACTCATGGGAGAATTAACTCAAATTCACTTTTAAAGGGGATTAATTAAACTGCATCAGGACCCTGTTTCAGCACTCAGAATTGAGATAAGTTGAAGTAAGACCCCTTTAATTTACATTTTAGGAAATGAACTGAAAGAGATGAGAGACCTCTTTGACATCAAACGAGGGTGTCCAAGGAGCTGCTGGTGTGGTTTGACTAATCTGTTTTACATTATACCTTATTTAATTCAGACTGAATGACCTAGTGTAGACAAGCCCTGAGATGCTGAGACTGGGTGTAATTGTACTGGGAATATCTGCCTTCCCAGCCATTTTGTGAGGGGATAGAAGATGTGTAAGAAGCAGGATGCCCAATAAAATGAGACAGTCAACCTTGGTCTGTACAGAGCCACAGTGATACCTTGGAGCTTTCACGGGCTTAGCAAATGCCAAGACATACTCTTAAAAAATCAGAATTGCAGGTCTTTCATCTGGGGTGGGAAATCTCAATAGAGAAGGTAAACTAGCGATAATAGCCCCAAGATGTTTGCTGTTCTGACCAAGTTTTGTCCCATATAACCTTGATTGGGATCTCTTGTTTGTTAATTTTTATTTTTTTAAAGTTTAATCACCTTTTTTGAACATTGGGAAAGGTTTACTTTTCAATGAAGACTCAGACTCATTTAGCTAATTATATATCAAGGTGATGTGTGCACTGTCTACACTTCTGACAGATTCTTGTTCTTATCCCTGCCATCAATTACTTGGCTGTGAAGTCTGTCTCAACCCTTGCCAAGATTTCTGAATGGAGTCGGTGGTGCGGGGTTTCTCCACCTTTTGATTTTCATTTCAAGATACAAGAAGTTTTCCGATTACTTTTATCTTTTCATTTCTTCCTTTCTGTTTTCTTCTGGAAATCAGATCCCTTCAAACTGGGGATCTGATATGAGTGACTCAATGTCTTGGAGACAGTCTGTAAACCACAGATTCTTTTTAAGAGGAAAACTGTCCAACCTGCCTTTCTTGGGCAGAGAGGTTCAGAGTAGGGGAAGCTCATGAGATTGTTCCCTCAAGCCTTGTGCCAATGCATATTCACATAGGATTTTCCTAATTTCCAAGCAAAGCTATGAAGTTCATGGGTTTGATGCCTGTGGAGTATCTGAGGAACATCCTGTGTCTTGGAACTCAAGCTCCACCTATGTCATGAACCTGCCAGCAGGTTTGAGATCTCAATGTAAACTCCAGCTGGGGAAGGACAGATTCCACAAAGCAAGACGCCACCCTGAAACACACTTGCACATCTCCTGATCACTGCACATCTCACTGGCCAAGAAGCCAGTGCAAGACACCAGATGGGGCGCCTTGTGGAATAGTTGCCCAAGCCCCTGGGAAATGCCAAGAGCAGGTCTGGGCCAGCCTTTGTGGTCCTTTGGGGAGCTTGGGCACCCAAGGTGGGCTGCACCAAGTGTGCTGCACTAACAAGTCCTGTGAGGGTCTAGGGGTGCTAAGGCCAGATGTCATGCAATGTGCTAAGGAGCTAAGACAAATCCTGCAGGTCTCTGCCTGTTTTCCCTGTTACCATTTCATATTGCCTCTCACTTGGTTACTCCTGTGTCTGCTGGTACAATGTTCTCCTAGCACAAGACTGAGCCTGGGACTTTGTATTAAAGGACACTTGGAGATACTCTATGAGGCAGATGAGCTCCAGGACGAAACCCACCCCCCGCCAGGAACAGCTTTTTCTGGTCCTGGGCAGGGAGACTGGGGACCTTTCCCCTCCCTTTGCTAGAGGAACAGCACAGAGTTTTCTGAGCTGGAAAATTACACTTTTTACATCAGGCGAATCCAAAGCCAGCAATTAATTTTGGAAGAAGGGTTCGCCATTTTACAAACTCTAACTGCATCCAAAGAGGTTCAGTGTGGCTTTGCTAAATGCTTTTCTGAGCCCTGACAATCTTTGGAAGGGAACTCAGTCCTCCCCGCCAGCTCCCCAAGAAGGTGAGCGTCAGCGTGGAATGCGATTTCTACAACTTCTGCACAAAGCAGCTTAGCTATGGGCTCAGCGACCGGTGCAGAAAGCTCCTGGTGCTCCACTTCATTGCTCTTTCCTGAATGTCGGCCACGGCTTTGCAGAGAATTGTTGTTTGTGAAAAGGCGAATGGGTCCAAAGAGAACACAGTAAATGTAGCCTTGCATTACGCTGGGGATATTTAGGGTGAGTGTACCCCCCCCACCACCCCCCCAATATTAGGACTGCCTTGTGCAGAGTGTGCTCTGGGCCATATGCTTTAAGACCAACCTCATCATTTTCGCTCTCCCCATCGCCAGGCGCATCTGCCCCTGGATGGGATACATCTGCTTGGTACATGGGACTGTACCAAGATAAAGCGTGAAATCCCATACCTCAGTGCCAGATAAATGTTCTCACAAACTAAACTGGAGCCAAAGTCTGTTGTTTTTGCTTTTAAAAGCTAATGTTGTTTTCTTTTCACTGTAGAAGTAGTTGATTGACCAAAAGCTGCTCACGTGGAGTTTGCGTTGAGAGAAGGATGAAAAAAAGAGAACACCTGTACAGGGTAAGGAGTTGAGAAGCAAAAGGAAATTCTTTGAGCTTTCATAGAATGGTACATGAAGCACTAAAGATTTAAGGAGACTATGCAAATGAGGGGCTAATCTGAGGACGTTTCATTTTGACACAGGTCAGGAGGAGCATTCAAAATAATTCCCCATTTTAGATGCCACAGAAGAATTCCTCAGTAAGAAAGGGCCATTCCCAGGAGCATCAGGATGTTGGAGTGGATAGAGGTGCCCTGGCTGAGCAAGGGTGTGAAGCTGGCTGCATGACTCAGGGGGCTTCCTGAGAGGAGAGGCATCAACATCTGATCTGGATCACAGGATAATTCAGGTTGGGAGGGACCTCAGGAGATGTCTATTCCAATCTTCTGCTAAAAGCAGGGTCAGCTATGAGTTTGGACCAAGTTGCTCAGGGCTTTATCCAGTTGGGTCTTGTAAACCTCCAGGGATGGAGATGACATAGGCTCTGGGATGGATAAGGCTGTCTGAGCAGCCTTCTGAGATGCTCGACTGTCCTCAAGGGGAAGAAGATTTTCCTTATATCCAGCCTGAACCTCTCTTGTCTCAGCTTAGCTTGGACTGGTCCCCCTAGTCTGACATCATCTGTAAAGTCTGTTGCCTCCTCTAAGTCATTGCTGAAGAAGTGAAACAGGACAGGTCCCAGAACAGACCACTGCAGCACTCCATTTATCACAGGCTTCCATGTAGAGCATGACCCTTTCACTGTGACACTCTAAGCCCAACCATTCAACCATCTTTTTACCTGTCTGGTTGTGCACCCATCCAGATTGTCTGTCCTAACTTGCATCCAAGAATACTGACGTAAATGCCATCTGCTGCTCTCTGTCTGGTGGAGCTCAGTGTTGATAAGGGGAGATACACTGAGTTTTGAGCTCATCTGCTCTCCAGATAGGCAGATCTGGGCTTGTGCAGGACCACCTACAAGGCCTCCAATGCAATCCTAGAGATCTGATGGAGAAACTGTTTTTTTTCCCCTCCCTCTCTGTCACGTGCCATGGGGTGTGGGAACAACGCAGCTGTTTATCATGTGGGCTGGGATCATCCAGCCAAGAACTAGAAGATCCCTTTTTAATCAGTTAACATCCTTAAGAGCCAGCTAAAGGTGATGGCTATTTTCACCAAATATTTCCATCTCCTCCCTCACCCTCATTCCCTCTACTCTCCCACCAGCAAATAAAGGCAGAAGAAATGCGCATAGGAGTGATGGCTGGGGAAGGCTGGACTGAGCCATAGCTGGGTGAGGCAGTATTCATTGGGATCAGAGGGCTATGGAAAGAAGAGTGCAAAAATGCTAACAGGGAATGACAATTGTTCCCTTCCCTTTTTATTTTTTTTCTTCCTCTCCTGTCACTGGTTTTTCCTCCTAGGTGTTGGGGTCTTTTCAGAGGCAATCGTTACTGTTAATGATTTTAGCTTGTTGGCTATTATCACATTTGCGCCTGGGGACTGCAGCCAGCTATCTGGGCTCTGGCAGGCCTTGACAGCAATCAGCTCCTTCCTGCTTCGCACTAATTTTCTCGGGGGAGCTCAGAAGAAAGTACTTTTTTTGTTCATTTCCACCTTCTTTCTGTGTGTTTCTCCTTTCCCTCTTCTGTGTATCTGGCCTCCCGCCTCTGGGAGCTCTGCCCCCAGAAGGGTCCACGGTGGGGAGGCTGTTGGAGAAACACACAGCAAGGTGTGGGGCACTGGGGTGTAACCAGGAGAGGAAACATCTCCTGGGAAGAAGCACCTTGGCTTTTGTTAGTCGTGCTGTGTTTGGACTGAGCTCTTTGCTGCCGCTGATCCCCCAGCTGTTACGGAGAAAAGAAGGGATCATTGTGGTTACTCTATGAAAAGTGTGTGTGGATCTTTTTCAGTGACTGAGGCTGAGCGCAGAGCTTTCACAGCCTTGAGTTTAATATTCTCTTTTTTCCCTCTATCATCATTTTATATTATTCAAAGCAAATCAGACAGCCTTTGAAGAACAGCTCAAAGACTTTTTTCTTTCTTTCTTTTTTTCTTTTTTTAAAGGTGGGAAAGAGTGGGAGCCACCTGGTACATTTCCTTTCTCAATTCAGTGATTTTATTCATTGGGGAAGAGATCGCTTTGCAACTTGTTTTATAAAGGAATGTAAAAGGCAGGTAAGATCTGTATTTCTAAAAGGCCTCAAAGAGAGTACTTTTCTGGAAGGGTGACCAGCATCTTCCTCGCACTGCAGCAGCCTGGCTGGTGGATATGTGACTCCTCATGTATGGGAGGGCCCTGGCTTGGTACCACTGTTGTGCTAAGGAGCTGCTGGTCAAAATCACTGCTCCGAGACACTCTGGTGATAATCCAGACTAATCTTGCAGGCTACAAGGCTCCAAAGACAGCTTAATCGAGTGAGGCGACCATGAAAAAAACAGAGGATGTTCGATATGCTTTTGTTTAGCTGCCACCCCTCTTTCCCTCTATTTTGGAGAGCAGAGGGGTCTCAGAGACACAGTAGCACATCTCTCTTCTTCATGTCTGCTTGCCCCAGTTGAAAGACCACTGCCTGGGACTTTCCCAGGGCACACAATGGCTTTGCATGGTGGTGGGTAAGAGAACCAACCCACCAGTGCACTGAAAATGTGAACATGTAGAGAAGTGGATCTTCCCCCCACCTCCTCAGGAGCTTCCAGACCTGCCGATCTCTGCTGCTCTCATCACTCTGAGAGAAGAAGCATAAAACAAGTCATCAACCCCAAAGGTAATGGCCTCTCTGGGCAGGTTGCCAGTCATTTAATATCTTCGCTAATAGTTTAGAAGTGGAAGTAAACAGCATGTTAATGAAACGTATGGGTAAAGTTAAACTGGGAGGAGCTAGAGGGGCTGGTTTGGACAGAGGAAATAAAACAAAAGCATTTGGGAAGGTTGGAAAGACAAGCAGGGCATTGCAGCTTGATGTTTGGCTTGGGAATAACTTGAAGGAATACAAATAGGCGGGGGAGCAGAGATAAAAGGCCACATTGGGACATTTAGGTGCCTGGGGGTGGACTTGAAGAGCAAATTCAACTTCTATCTGTCATACAGCTCAGCTATAAACTGCTGAAAGTTGGGATGCAGCAGTCTGTGTCCATAGGGTGGTGGACACAGGAACACACATCTGAATAGCGTGTGATGCCTTTGGCCTGGAAGGCGATGGCAAGGCTGGCAGCAAGGTGGAAGAGAAGAGAAATCATAAGTAATGCCAAAAACAGTGCAGAAAAGGGCTGTGTCCCACATGAGTGGCCTTTGATGGAAGGCCTTTGAGTGAAAAACACTGCCAAGCATGTCTGAAATTGCAGCGCATCAGGGGGAGAGTTACTTGAACAGAACAGAGACATTTAGAAGCAGCTGCACGTAATTGGGAAAGGAGGCATTTAATTTGAATGCACCATGTCAGTTCCTAATGGCAGGATCTGCTGAACCGTGGGCTGTTGGGAGAGTCATGATACTTCAGGTAGAGAGGGTCTAAAGAGTTTGGCTTGCTTAACCTAGCTAACTGGGGGCCAAGAGGGGATCCAGTGGTTCCCCATAAGTACCCTCGTGGGCAGAGGGAAGGAAAAAAGATTTATGGCAAAGCTAGAGCAGAAACAAGCTGGTGTAAACTTGTCTTGAGTTGAGTGAGGAATGTAGATGTAATTTTCCAACCCTTTTGTGATGATGGCTGGCAACAGCCTCTTCTTGAAAAGAGAAGGAGCAAAGAAGGAGCACATTCCGAAGATGGCTCAGAGTTAGCATTGGAAATTAATATGGTGATAACAGGGGCTGAATGGTTTCAACAGTAGGTCCCCGCAAGTCCTATGTGGATAGTACTTTTAGTCTAGGTATGCAAAGAGAAGATGGCCAACAGCCCAAGGGGCCAGTGTGGCAGCACTGGAAATACCACGACCAGAGATGGTCAAAACAGTCTGAATTAGGATTTTCCAGTGACTTTTCTGTTGACATTTTTGCCAGATATTGGAAGATTTTGAATGTATCAATTTCCCTTCATCCACTCCTTCCTTCCACCTTCTCCTGGCAAAAAAAAAAATCATATTAGAAAGAAGAGAGATGAATATTTAATGAAAATTTGCAGCCAGTTCTGTGCTCTGTTCACAACAGAAGAGCCGTTGCAAGGCACCAAGCCCCCTCGCTCTTGTCTGAGCTTCATCCTTGCTCCACAGATTGCCTTGAGTTCATTTCGTACTTGGTCTGGATTACTAAAAAGGTTTTCTGAGTTCCTGAGCTGGACCTAAACTTTTCCTGCATCTCTGCAAGGTTCCTTGGAGGAATTTGCCTGAGGGAAGGCTATAAAAACATCAAGAGTCTGAGTCGTGGGTTTTCCTGCAAGGAGTTAAATCCTTGAGCCAGAGCAGGTTAGATGATGGGCTGAAATTAGTCAATAAGTTTGTTGGCTCAGCTTTCAGCTGGAAAGCATGAGGGATTTGTCATACAAGGAGCCTGGAAAGGCTCTTTCAGAGGTTGCCCTGAAGTTCAGTCCTAGATATGGACTCATTGACTCCAAACTAAGGGATTTTCAGGGGCTGAAGGGGTGGCAGGGACTTATTTCAAGTGAAAGGTCCACCTAAAGGTATGAGATGCATGTCCACGAGAGGAGGACCTGAGTAAGGAGTTTAAAGACAAAGCAGAGTAGGAGATTTACTAGAAAAGGCAAGCAAGCTGCCTCTCCCATCTCTGCTTGTGGCTCAGGCTCTTCCATGTCCACCCATCTCCACCACTTTTGCTGCTCTCTCAGGGAGGGAAAATAAAACAAGTCATCAACTCCAGAGATAGCAGCCTCCTGGGCACATTGCCAGTTGTTTTGTATTGTTGCTAATGATCTACAAGCAGAAGTAAACAGCATGTTAATGAAATGAGTGGAGGAAGCTAGAATGGGGAAAGCTGCAAGAGCTGGTTTAGAGAGAAAATAAAATACCACAAAGGTTTGGGGAGGGCAGAAACACACCAGGGGCAATCAGGACAGAATTGGTTTGGGATGGTTCAAGGGGATATAACAGTCAGGGGGGATGAGGAGAAGGAGGATAAAACAGAGACAGGCATTTGAACTGCAGCAAGCGGCTGGCAAAGGCCCGTCAATAGGAATGAAGAGACAGCTCTTGGTAGAGAGAGATCAGGTGTGGAGGTTGCTCGTGATAAGCATAGCCCAGTCTGTTGTCTCCTCTCCTCTCCATTGTGGTGACTGCCCATAAATTTACCTCTGGCTCACAGGAGAGAGCCTGAATCTCTGTGGTGCATAGCTTTGCTCTAGCCTGGTGAGGAGAGCCTTTTGTTACAGCTTCTGCAGCAGCATAAATCACTGCCCAAAGCTCTTTTCAACAATAACTAACCAAAAGGAAGTATACTTGCCCAACATCGTTGCCTGGGATTGAATCGGGGACTCTTGAGTCTAGCCCAGTGAAGCTGGCTGTGAAGACAGCAAGCTTTCTATTGGCATGGCAGATCTGGGACTAGCTGGGTTTATGGGTCCTGCTTATCTTGAGTATGCGTAGCAGGAGACGGCAGCTTTCACTGGTGTCACTACCCTGAGCCAGCAGTGGGATTAGTTTGTTAGCATCCAGTCCTTGCTTGGCCTGCAGGGTGGGGGAAGTCACTGGATAAATGTTCCCCCAAAACATTTCATTTCTCTTGTTTTTTTCCCCCCTCCCTCCCCCTCATTTGAAATTCATTAGCTCTAATTGCAGAGGTAGTCAAACTTTGGCTGCATCTGAACTGCAGGTCTTCGAGGGGACTCACACGCTAGACAGCGAGATGAATGATTTATTATTATATTATTATTTATTAATTTAAATTCATGAATGCTTATCCAAATCCAAAATTGCCCAGTTTCATCCAGATCTGAATTTATAGATTTTTCAGGCCAGATGGGACTGTTTTGATCAGCAGCCTGACCTCCGGCATCACGCAGGCCAGAGAATGCCACCCGACAATTCCCGTGGCGGGGGGAAGCTTTACTGCTATGTAAATCAGCATTATCAAGCCCAGTGACTTGTCTGAAATGGTCTCTAGTGGAATCTGTGAAATTGCCTGGTGGTTTTCAGCTCTGCTTCTCAGTACGTGGCTATGCATCACAGAAAATGCAGCTTCAGCTCTCCTCCTCTGTCTGGAAGACAACAGTGGAAAGGGCTACCACCAGCAGGTAAGGGCCAGGGGATCAGCCACCCTTCCCTACAGCTGTTCTCAAATAAATGCTTGGGCAGGAAAATATACGAGTCTAATATCAGCTCCTATAGTGCTAATGTGAAAAACGTTGCTTTGGCTGTAGAAACTGTTCCAGGAGCCCGTGGGAAGTGAACCCCCCCAAGCCAAAGTGAGTCCTGACAAGAGAAGCTTGGTGGCTTGTTGCTCAGGCGAAGTCTGCGTGGACATCTGATTTGAGGGCAGATAACTGTGGGCTTTACTGTTTCCATCTCTTCAGGAAAATCCTTTTCATTTTCTGGACTTGTTTCATTGCTTGCAGTGAAGTCCCTGGACAGTAACACACCACTGGAACCTCAAACAGCAGTTAGCAACTTCTGTGGATTGCCAGGGTTTTGAAAGAGTTTAGGGTCTGGGGTGTTTTTGGGGAGGAAGTTGGGAAGTCACACAGGAAACCAGTGAGTAATTAAAGGCAGAGGAACTTAATAACAGGCAAGTGCAGAATGGGATCCAGCCTGCACTAAAGAGTGGGATAAGCACCCTATCTCCCAAAAGCTCATTATGCATATCTCAGGGAGGGTTTAGAAATCAGGAAATTACCTCTGGCAGCAGAGACAAGATAAAGGAAACCCAAGAGAGATTGTCTTACTCTGTTTCCAAAGACTTTGTGCTTTTGCTGTAAACCAGCTACTTGGAAGAATTTCTCCCCTCTCCAGTCATTGAAACATTGATTCCCTTCTCCTCTTTGCGAAAGGGTCTGGGATGAGTTTGTGTCTGCTCACCTTTAGTACCACAGGTCACGCAGTCCTGGACAGCAAGTGCAGGCTGTGGACTGGGTAAACAGGAGGGTTGAGCAGACAGACCTGTTCTGCATTCAGGCAACAGTCCCATGCTGCTAGTACCCTGGAAGCCCAAAGCTGGAGACCCGAGTTTGCACACCGAAAAGAGCACTTGTTAGAAGACCATATTTATCCTCAGAAGTCTGTTAGTGTTTTTTCCCATCCAACTTGTGTTCTTATAAATCATAAACTGGAAAGAGATTTGTGCTACCATGACAGGTTTGTAGATTGTTCTTATATCTCTAGCTTGGATAAGATTTGTTATCTGCCAAATGACAATAAAGATTCTGATTGTTGGTTCTCCACAGTATTCTGGTGACCAGAGCTGGCTTGGTGGGCTCAGCAAGAAGGACACGCCAGTCTTGCAAAATGAAGTATTGTTTTGAATGTTCTAGCAGACATGAAACAAAAACAAGATAGAAAGAAAAAAGATTCAAGTGGTTTGTGCTGCAGTCATATCTCCTGTGGCCCTTCAAAGGAACCCCAAAGACTTCATACACTCTTTAACTTGCAGAAATTCAATCACCTTATCCAGGATCAAAAGATAGAAACATTTCAACGGTACACAGCAGCAATTAAAGATTAGAAGTGTCACGGCTTTGTTTTGCATTTCAGGTTGGTGGAATTGAAAGGAGGAGGATGCAATCATCGGCTGGATGTTGTCCAGGATTCTGAGGCTGCGTCTATACCTGTAAATTAACTGTAGCTGGGTCTGCTGTCTTGCGCAGAGGCCAGCTGGCACAGGATATCCTGCATCTGTATTATTAAATTCTCTCACCCTCCAAAAAAGGAGGGTTGCATCCAAATTACCTACTGAGAATGGGCACTAGTCTGTGTTAATTCCCAGGCTGTGTCTAGGCATCATTTGGGAAAATGCTAGTTGGATTGTGCCCAAAACATGCCACGTAGTGTTTTAACAACGTACTATACAGAAGATCAAGTTCTAATGTCCAGGGACATTTTTGCAACGCTTCATTATGGTGGTAAAGATGTAGTCTGGGAGTTTACGTTATAGCTCTAGCAAGAATACCTCCAGATCCTTTGTGAGTATTGCCGGTCAGTCTCCTGTCCTTAGGTCCCCTCTGAAGGTCAGTGCACTGCTGGGATTCTTCCCATTGCCCAGTGCCAACAGGCTTCCTCTAATCTCCTGATGTCAATCACACGTATGGTTTTGCCGTGGCGTGGGCAAAGCAGAGGCAAAAAAGGGACTCAGGAGAGAATCTGGCATTGCAAAGTACTTCACAATAGCGTTGAGGCTATGGAAGTTGTCAAACGCTGGTCATTCAGGTGTGCAGTGTATTTCCAGGGTGATTTATGGAGAGACCTGAGGAATGCTGAAAGTAATCCTGGGGCACAGGGACTGCACGGTGGCTACCTACACTAAGGATATGAAAGGGAAACTTGCACAGGCTATGGACAAGGTTCATACCATGAAGCTACCCCTTGTGCAGATTTGGGTTTTGCACTTCTTTGTGCTATCTCAGAAGTCTCCCATCCAAGAATGTTTCCTGTGTTATAGGAAAGGATGGCGTTACAGTGCAGGATCTGGACTGCAGTGTGCTGTAAGCTGGTGACATCTTCCTGGTCCGAAGCTGGGGTGAAACGAGGGAAGGGTCACAAGCTTGGCTGTGAAAGCTGTGACAGTAGCTGTTAAAGGCTTTTTGGGAAGGAGCAGGGGGTGAGCCAGCCCCTGGCATCCTCCCTGACATTCCTGCACCCTGCTAATGGCAGCGGAGACGACTTTCTGCTAATGCAAATGTTCACAGCTGTATACTGGATGTTGCTGAGTGGATAATAGCTGATGAGGTTGCCTGTAGACAGTCACTCCACTACCAGTGTGTAATTAATTGCTATGTAAAGTGCTCTGAGATGCGGTGCTGCTGAAACGCTGGGTGTATAAATGCCATCCCCACACAAAAGGGAACAACATGCAAATTCTCTCAATATATTTTTAAATACGAGCATTGTTCAGCTGTTTGCTCTTTTGTAAAATTTATTAGGCCTCCTCCTGGGAACTGGAAGGCAGCAAGGGCAATGCGCATGGATGAGCTGGCTTCCAGGGGCTCCTACTGTTCATGCTGCTTGGCCTCAGACTCCAGGGGGTCATCTGTTTTCCTTCTCCTATTCCTTTAACCTCTGTTTAACTTTTGTTTCCCCTTTCACTTGTTTGCTCACATGGTGAGCTGCTGCCTGCCTGCCTGGGGAGGGCAGCAGGGAAGGAGAACGCTTTTTTGTAAAGGGCAGAAGCTTGTAAGAGCTCCAGTCCCTGCTTCCTCATGAACCAGTGAGGTTCCTTGTCCCACTTCCAATGAAAATGTGTTGTCGCAACTGGATGCTACCCAGAGAGAGCTGGTTTCAGGCCAGCTGCAGCTGGAAAGGCAGTGGGGTGGGATGGCAGTCCTGACTGCAAAGGACAAAGCCCTGATTATCTACCTGCAGAGGTCTAGCACCAGCTCTGAGGAAGCAGTGGGAAGGACAGACTGTCTTCCCTGGGAACAAGTCTATCACAAGGTCATTCACAAGTGTCAGCAAGGTGGCCTGAATCGAAGGCCACGAAATCTTGAGTGCTGGAGATTACAAGAAGAAGGGAAGATGACTCACTGCTTCCCACACCACAGAGAGGAGAGGACGTCCAACGAAAATGTCAGGTTTAAAACAAAGGATGTGAAGTAGTTTTCCTCAGGGCACAAAATCTTGTTAGGGAATTCATCATGGCAGTGAACAACTAAAGTGAAAACTTAGTTGTTAAAAAGGTTAAAAAGAAGTAGACTAATTCAGGTTCACTGCTGGCCATAGGACCCAATGGTTCAGTTGCTACCACTGCTACAAGAACTCCTAAACCTCCGTCAGTCAGAAGCTGGGAGAATATGTGGGGGGTGGGTGGATGTGTCGCAGTTCTTGCAGTCATTTCCTAGGCGTCTGTTGCTGTTAATGAATAGAAAAACAACATAGAGACTGTATGGACTGAAAATCTATGGGGATTTTACGTGCTAGTATTCAATAGATTAAGCAATGGGTATTTGACAGATCTTGGACAGAAACTATGAGCAGGAAATCTGTTTAATGAGCACTTTTCTATGGCATTCCTGAGAAGGCAGTCATAGCTTAGATGCAATTTAATGTTTCCATCAATGGTGTGGAAATAAATAAAAACAGTACTGCTGGCTAAAACATGCAGATAACCCAAGGTTTGGAGGAGTGCTTAATATGGCTTGAGAATGTGTGGAAAGGACTCTGGGTCTGTCAATAATCCAGGCATGCAGATCATACATTTTCACAGCATCAGATTGGGAGACAGAATAGAAACCAGGAGGACAGGTTGAAGCTATGGAGTGGTGAACAGCAGAATCACAGAACAGCTGAAGTTGGAAAGCATCTCTGGAGATCATCTACTCCAACCTTTCTACTCAGAATAAGGTCAACCAGAGCAGGCTGCTCAGGACCATGACCAGTTGTGTTTTGAATATTTCCAAGGATGGAGACTTCACAAACTCTCTGGGCAACTGGTTGCAGTGTTTTGGCACCCTCACAGTAAAAAAAGCTTTTTCTTGCATTTAAATGGAATTTTCTGTATTTCAGTTTGTGCCTCTTGTCCTTTCACTGGCACCACTGAGAGGAGTCTGGATCTGTCTTCTTTACTGGCCCCCACCAGATATTTATACATATTGGTAAGATCCCCTTGAGCCTTCCCTTCAACATGCTGACGAGTCACAGCTCTCAGCCTTTCCTCACATGCCAGATGCTCCAGTTCATTGATTGTCTTCATGGCCCTTTGCTGGACTTCTCCAACATGTCTTGTACTGTCTTGTACTGAAGAGCGCAGAATTGGACACAGCACTCCAGATGTATCTCACCAGTGCTGAGCAGAGGAGAAAGATCACCTCCCTCCACCTGCTGGCAATGATCTGCCTAATGCAGCCCAGAAGGCTCTTGGCCTTGTTTGTGACAAGTGCACATTGCTGGCTCATGGTAAACTTGATGTCCACCAGGACCCTCAGGTCCTTCTCTGCAAAGCTACTTTCCAGCTGTCCAGCCCCCAGTGTGCAGTGGTGTGTGGGAGTCCCTCTGGAAGGCAATGACTCCGAAGAAGATTGAGAGGTCCGAAAGGAAGGTCGTTCATCTGAACCTGTATTCTCAGTATGGTGGTGGGACCAACTAATGCCACCTTGAAGGAGACTGGTGAAAGGAGAGGACTAATTTTAGCTCAGTGTAAGTCACAACGGGACGGATGACAGAAACCCATCTCCAGACCAGGGACAGGTGCTTTGTCAGGGACAATGAGAAATTGGAGAGGATGCTGAAGCCCACACAAATCTGGGCTGGAAAAAAAATGCTTCCAAGAGAGCAATTTGTTCAGCTCATCAACAAGCTCAAGTGGCGGCTTGCTGTGTGTATGCACCTGCTATAAAAGGACTCTTTAATCTAAAAGAGAAAGAAAGGCACAAGACAGACTGGTGCGTGCAAGCTGAACACAAATAGATGTAGGCAGGATTCCAGGTGCCTGTTTTGTTGGTCATTATCTCTGGGAACAAATTGCCAAAGATCTTGGTAGAGATTTCATCTCCTAATGTCTTTGGATCAAGACTGTGCAACTGTAGTTGAACCCAACTTGTCAGGTGACTCACTGCAGTGTTGTGACGTGATGTCCAAGATTGCAGGCTGAGCTTTTCTTGCTGTAGTCTTTAGCTCTGATTGGAGTGCTCCCTGAAGTGGTCATGAGCACAACAATGATGTACGGCATTTGCCTGCTCTCCACGTAGCTGACAGGCTGTGGGTAGTCGCACTGCATTTTAGCCTACGTGGGCTAGAATTTCAGGTAGGTCAGAGGGTGGAGTAACAAGGGAGATTGGTGCAGAGGGTGGATGTCGCAGATGTTACTTAGGGATTGGAGAGGTGCCTTCATTCACAGGAAGGCAAGAACACAAGGCTTCTAGAGAATCTAAGGGGACATCTGGCTGTCTGTAGTCCTTCTGTCCCAGGGGACAGGAGAGACCAGTAACAAGAGTCTGTCATTATCCTTAGGCATTGATTGGGCTGCTGAACTTAAAAGGAAGAATCTTTGGAGCCTTTGCATAGCATAAGGGTCACTATATGGCAAGCCTGATGGATTTCTCAACTCTATCATACTTCTTTTGCTTGGGTTTTCCTTGGGATCTCAACTATTGCTCACAGTACCAGTGTCCATGGCTAGTAGCAGGTGTCCTCTGTAAGGAAGACCATTCACCCAGTGATGACTAGACCCCAGATTTTCAGCCAAGTGTCTCCTTAAGCCAGCAAGGGCCACTGCCCATTGGTACTGCTGTGGCTTCCTGCAAATGAAGAAGAAATAGAGCTGCAGGTCTACGATGGGAAGAAATCTATAGGCACAAATGTATTTTTCTTTTTCTGTGCTTTTAGTCATCACCCACAACAGCTTCTATTTCTAACCCTGTGTTTAAAAAAAAAAAAAAAAAAACAACAAAACAAACCCCTGAAAGTCAATATTTATTTTTCAGGCTCCCTCTCCCCTGCTGTTCTTCTCTGAATTTAATGCTTTTGAAAGATGAATGATTGACGATTTACTGAAAACGAAGTTAAAATATAAATAATTCCATGATTCAGCTGCTGTATTAAGCAGGCATATGAGAAAAACCCAGAAGACCAAGGTTGGCTTTTATTATTAACAAGGAAAAAAAATTAAATTTAAATAAATGTAATATTTATTAAAATTTCCTTTCACGCTGTTACCTGAGGTTCATAAAACTTTTGAGCTGTGTCAGCTTTGCGCTCCCCAGTACATTGAACTCCAGGGAAAACTATAAGCAAATTCGTAAGATCAATGCAAACTACTTCTCCATTACTCAAAAAAGGGAATTTTAACTATTTTTGAAGGCCCCAGGACTCCACTAATCCTGATATAAAGACTTTTTTCACCTTCAAACTTCACAGTTCCAACTCCCCTTTCACCTTCTCTCCTCCCATCACCACCCCAACTGACACACCAAGGAAAATGAATATACATCCTTTAGCTCATTTCCCATCTTTCCCATTGCCAATTGCCAATTGGAATTTGCCAAAACGTGGAGAGAGCTGCATCAAGGCTGCTCCTCTGCCCAGCTTGTCTCCACGGCAGTGCCAGTGCCAAGGAGAGGAGATGTAAGGCTCTGCTAGGTGAGGTTTTCCTGGGATGAAGACACTAGAGTGACAAAGCCAAGTCATGTGCTGTAAGCAGGACAGAGGAGAAGAGTTTGGGGATGAAGGCTCTCTTACCATCCAGCTGGGATACAGGTTTGGATTTTAGACAGTGAAAAGATCTTGTAGGTCCTGCCTTGGTGTTTTTAGTGATAAGAACACACTAGGAAAGCAGACCTGTGTGGAGCAGTTTTGTCTGGAATACAGTTGCAGATCAGCGCTGGGCTTCAAAAAGTCTTTCTACCTATGCCATGCAAACACTCTCATGCTTCTAGAGCTTGATGGAGCATGGCCGAGCTCTTTCTTAAAATGGAAGAAATCAGGGACAGGAAGAGTATTTTTAAGAGCTGATACTCAGCTTTGAGGGTGTGGGACTAGAGGCTTAGACCTCTCCTTGGGTCCATGTTTGCCTTCACATCAGCTGTGTAGACACATATTCCTAGAGTTACTGTCACCTGAGGAAACCTGAGGACCACATGGGAAGGAAACAGGTGGTTGCAACACCTTCAGCACACGGTCAGCCATGCCGTGGTGTGTGGGTAGGCTGGGTGTGCTGTGCTTGGTCATGAAACTGGTCTGGAAGGACTTGACCATTGCTTGCCATTCTGGCAGAGGGGACCTGCAGGTTACACGAGCTCAGGCTGCCTATGGGGCATTGTGGTGGCCTAGGACCAAGCCTTAGGCATCTCTCTGGTGATAACAGCACAGAGCTAGAGCACCTATTTGTCTGGGCTGAGCATCCTGAATGCAGCCTACAAATGTAATCTGGTGTGCACCTCTGGTTTGGTTGGAGAGACAGGAAAAATGCATGGAGGGGACAGTCATCAAAATTTAGCCCAGGCACAGTGGAGTCTGCAGGAATATCAAAAACAAGTGCTCTGTCTCAGAGGAATTCACCTAGGTGTAAAGGAGCTCGGTCCCTACATTAGGACGTTGATACTGCCCAGACTTTGAAGGAGATTTCATGCACAGAGGCAAGTTTTTCTCCTGATGAAGTTGCTGGGTGTGGAGAGTACTAGTAGGTTTGGACTTTGCACGAGTGGATTCAGAGGAAAAAAACCTGACCTGTATGAGAATGTGCTTTGATGTTGATAAACGTGCCTTGTGGAGGCGTTAGAAAAAAGAAAAAGCGAGAGAAAGAAGGATGTTGAAAAGGATGATAAAGCAAGAAAAAGGTGCATGGGATTTGGAAGCATTTGAAGAAACCTTTTCATAAAGCTGTGCTAGGCATGTCCCGTCAAATCTCTCCTGCTGTGAGGAATTTTCATGTTACTTTGCAGATAAACTTGTTGAGAGCGTGCTGTCTGCCTCCATGGTGACAGAACGGAGTCTCGAAGGAAACGGTCCTGCATCATCATTTCTTCTTCAGTTCCAGGCACCATCTGTCACTGCAGAGCTGGGCTGTGAGCTGCAAATTAGACCCATGTCCTCCCTGGCCTGGGGAAGCAAAGCAAAGCTGCGTTTTGTTCATCGCAGGCTGACTTTGTCACCGTTTCCTTTGATCTTGGTTGGGCAGAGTATCACTTGTTCATGAGGGACTTGTTGCTTAGGTCTCTGTTCCAGAAACAGTCTCCAGATAATTTTTTAAACTGCTGTTTTCTGTCTCAGGTGGCTTTTGGAGGGGTAAAGGGGAAGCGAGAAAGAGGTGAGGCTGATGGAGGACATAAGATAACGTGGACCTGGAGGCAGCCAGGCAGGATGCATGAACTGACTGTCAGCAGGAGGGGCTGTGTGTCGCCAAGGTCTGGCTTCTTAAGGGTGGAAGGGTTAATGCAATTGTACTGCACGTGCCAGTCTGCTGCTTGATGCCTCTCTTATTTGAATGTTTAACCCCCTTGAAGAAGTTTTAGTTAGAGGAAAAAAATCTGAAAGTTACTAAGCTCCCATGTTTTTTGTGAAGACAGGCATCTGCATGGAGGAAGGGTCTCTGCTAAGCTGCTACTGATGTTCACAAGTATTATCCCCTCTGTCTCCTCCTGCTGATGGATAGGTCATGGTAAGCACAGAATTCCTGTAGGACAATGACAGGCACACTTCAGTTCACAGAAAATCTTATTTTTGGTAGTTCAGATGAAAATGAGGGGGAAACACAGGAATAGGGAAAGAAGGAAGAAAGAAGGGAGGGATGTATAACTGCAGCAGAAGCTGATCCAAGTGAGGTCAATATTTTGGGTGTCAGAGGAGTAGGAAAAATGTTTTTCCTGGGAAGGGCCTGACAGCTCTGTGCTTTTCCTGCTTGTTTGCAGCTTGCACAGAGATACAGTCACCTTTTCCTAATGAGACCAGCAATCGTGGTAGTTCTCCACGTTACAGGGGATAAGGATGCTTGGCCTTACCGAGGAGTAGTGCAAGTGAACTGGATGTGTGACCAGGAGGAGGAGGCAGGTCACATCTCCCCTGTCTGCCCAGGATCTTTTAGTTTCTGCTCCATCCTCATTGCACATCCTTCTGTACATTGCTGCCACTGCACTGCCTTGAAAGGTCACAGACTCTTTCTCAATTCAGTCTTTTCTTAAGATCCCAATCAAGACTGTGCCAAACATATCTGAGGTTACCTGCATGGAGTCAGCCAAGGCATAGCTGGCTGAGAAGCAGCTATTTGTTTTCAAACTGCTTTATCTTTGGGTTATTCTCACATGTTGGCTGCTGTATTCCTGGGATCTTGTTATTGCACCTCCACCCCATTTCTTGCTACACTCAGCTCTTCCCAAGATGAAATCCCAGATCCATAAGCCAAAGATTGTTGCGTCTTTGCACAGCATCTAGCACGGGTGATGTGAGCTAGGGCATCAGTCAGTGGTTGAAAGGCAAGTAACAGCTGACCGTCCTGACTGACATGTATCCCCTGAAAATATTTCTCAGCAGAAAATGGACTTTTTCATTAAATGGAATCTTTCTATAAAACATTATCAGTTCTGTAGAAATGTTCCATTTTTTATTTAATAAAAAGTCGCTTGCATTTTTGGTGTTGTTTCTTCTGTTGGTATTTTGAAAATTGTTTATGTTTTTCAGTTTAAAACAGGAAAAAATCCTACAAAAATGTCTAGCTGACAGAAATTTTTCACTTTTTTACTTTGGGTTGGAAAATAGTGAATAGGTCTCAGTTGCCCCCAATACAACACTGGCCACACAAAGATGAACTCATCTTAATCTAGTGAATGTCATGTGCTCAAAGTAAATGGGTGACACCATTATTTCAATAGAGCTCTGTGTGATTTTGAGGGGATTGTTTTTGAATTTGTGGGCTCAAATCCTTCTTTGGACATTTGAGCTTTGCATTTCCTTAAATCAGTACCCTGAAATGTGGGAAAAGAGAATGGAAGGGAAGGGCAAGGGAGAGGAGAGGAGGGGAGGGAAGGGCAAGGCAAGGGGAAGGGAGAGGAGGGGAGAGGAGAAGAAGAAAGTTAGGAAAAAAATATCCATTGTCAGTCTCATGATTCCTCCAGCTTCTTGGCTTTTAAGGTATCAAGTCTTCAAATTCTTGCAGGCTAGTCCCTGAGGCCATGTTAAGTGACCCTTGTAATTACTGTCTTGAAAAAGAAAATTTGGAGTGCTTTAAAAGCAGATTCCCTTGTATTAAGAGACGGTACAGGTATCAAGCAGTGTGCTCCAGTGAGCTGGAGTTAACTCCCCTTTTTTCCACCTCTGTGCCTCTGGTACCAATCTCTGGTAATTTTGCTTTAGCAGCTTGGTTGCGGAGCGTTAACTTCTGCTCTGTGTGGTGAGAATATGGGCTACATCACTGAGGACCATTGTGCTGCGCTCTCTCGCAGATATGCTTGGCTGGGAGGGACTGCAACTCTTCCCACATGTCACATGGAAGTATTTCAGGCGAAGCCTTTATGATAAATTAGGGAATGTGGTCAGCTAGAAACAGCCGGAGAGCTGTTTTATTAATCTGCGGGTGGATAACAATAAAAATGATGAAAGATCTAATCAGCTACATTATTAGCTAGAGGTTGGTGGGGCCAGGAGAGAAAAGGGGTGTGTGGGTGATGTGGGTGCTGGGGAGGGTTCAAAGACAGGGAGAGACAAGAGCATTGTTTGCAGGCACTGTCAGCCAGTAAAATTGAGAGGTGAAAACATTGCTGGAGATGATACCTTCAAAATTTCAGCCTTCAGCACCCCTTTCTCATTTCCTTTGACAGCTTGTTTAATCTGGGAACACCCACATTTTCAGCAGCCAAGTTGCCCATCAGTGTCTGTTGCTTCCTGTCTCAGCTGCGCCTTCCTCCAGTCCTCGGCGCCTCCTGGGGCAAGGGCATGCCAGGACACTAACAAGATGTTCCCTTCCTGTCTTGCCGAAGGTGGTGAAATGCCTCCTTTGTGGACTGCATTGAGGGGTGAGATGCTGTGCTTTCTGTTGGTGTGCCTTTAACTTTTCCAGCAAGACCTAGGAGACCTTGCTGATAGAAATGAGGGAGGTGGGCAACTCAGGCCCCTTTGGCATCCAGTATCAGCTGGTAGCGGGTTGTACATGGTGGGTGGGATGCTTATGGTAGTAGATAAAGGCTTTTGTATATTCTCTGTGTTCTCTTTCAATTTGGGTTCTATTGTCTTTCTTTTGGGGTAGTCAGGTAAGCAAATACAATACAGGAGAGTCCTGTCTAAGTACCTGGATATGGAAGAACTGGAAGGCTCCAAGTCTCCATTAAAGCTTTGATTTGGCAGCATCACAAAGTTCTGCAGTCAACACACCTGTATGCAAATGCACTATGGACAGCTAAAGAGGCTCTGTTCTTCGCTTACTCTGTCATATTATGCAACGCGTATTATTTGCTTACAATTCAGATCTGTCTCATAGTCTCTGTGGTAAGAACATATTGAAGAAAGACATCTCCTTTCCCAGCAATTTTCTCAGCTTCTCTTGATCATTAACATGCTGGAAATCACTTGAAAGAAACACTGCAATTTTTTAAGGGATTTTATTCATTTATTCATCAAGGTTAAGGACCCTGAAAAACTGCTGTCTACATCTTTTAGCACTTACTTCTTTCAAATCTCATATACATTATAGTCCTCAATCTGGACTTCTCTTTCGCTATGAGTTTTTCTCTGCCTGTATCTTTTGTTGCAGTATTAATGTACAATAAACTCCTTTAAAATTAGTTATACTGCCACAGTTGTCATGAGAACTCAAGTGATCTGATGAATTTAGTAAGAATTCCAGGCTGTGAAACAGACACAATGAAATTCTCTCCTTCAGCCTACTTGCCTCATTATTAAACCTTCAGTTTATGGTGTGCAGGCAGTCGCACACTATAATTGAGGTTCAATTGCCATTCTCATTATAAATCCCCTTTTCTCGCATCCTCATAACTTCAATCGACACGTGGGCTGAAACTGTGCACACTCACTTTTAGCCCACAGTAGGATATTTAACTCCATGATCTATGGGCTTTAGCTCTGCTGCCGTGCTCTGCTGCCCCATATATTTCACCATAACAGGAGCTTCCGGTGAGGTTAAAATACAAAAGCTGAGTATTAACAGGTCTACCTAGCTTAAGCACCAGACTTGCATCTGTATTTTAGGTAGCTAGTGAAGACATTGCACTCGTGGAGGCATTGACATGTGGAGGCTAGCCATCTGAGAGGGTGTTTTTTCAAGATCCTCTCTGCCAGCTTAAGTAACAGAACTTTCTTTGAAGCCTTGAAAAACACCTGTCCCTCCCCATTGACCAAACAGGAAATTTAGGCATTTCCTTCATTCACTGCCTAGAATTTAGTTACAAGTGAGTCCCAGCAAAACTTGCCTCTGCCTCCTTCCTCTGTGCCAGTGAGGTCTGCAAGTTCAGTCTGAATTTCTGTAGGGGATTCAAAACTGTTGACTGAATCCACTCGGACTCAGAGCAATTCCGTTAAGCCCTCAGTGCCAGGGGCGAGGACCTCCTTTTCTTTTTCTGTATGCTGTACTTGTTCTGCCTCCCCTCTGCTTTACTCCCAACACTAGCATGTAGAAGGAGGCACTTGGATGCAGACTTGCACTGCATGGGCCAACTTGGTGCTGAATCCTCCTAGCAAGTGTCAGTTCAGATGGGCAGTTCAACGTTACAGCTCAACCTGCAGCCAAGAACAGTGGAAAGGCTGCAGCACTCAAGAAGCATGCGAAGGTTTGGGGTTTGGGGCTTGGTTCTGCTCTTTGCCACGGGTTTCATGCGTGCCATTGGATGAGGCAGCTAGATCCATTGACTAGAGAGATCTGCTGACCCAAATGCTGCTGTAGACCTCAGGCTCAGATGTGGGCACTGGAAGCTAGATGGGACCATTTTCACCATAGCTGTGCTTGGAGGGATGTATGCAATGGAGGAAACCAAAATATCTACAGTGTACTCTGTATGCTGCAGTTGCCCACTCCCTGTCCTATGTACTCTCCACAGGCAGAGGAAGCGTTCTCCTGCCCTAGCTTTAGCACAGTGACTTCTCCTGAGGTGCTTCACGAAGAGGACTTGAGAGCTGAGACTTTGCAGAAACTCTTGCTGAGGGTTTGTAGAGAGGAGAGAGGTGTGAGTGATAAGAAAAACTAGCGCATATTTGTCAAGAAACCTGAACCAAAAGGATTTATGTCAAGAGATTTATTTTTTTTGGCAGTTATGAGAGATCACATAAAAAATAAGAAACACACATACTCATATATTTATAGTGGGGAGAAGGAGGTGGAGGAAAGAGATTCGTGCTAAAAGGGAATTGTTGAGTTGGGAAGTATGAGGCAGAGAAATAAATGACAACCTACAGCCAGACAAACCACAGACCACGACCAGTTCTCTCTGCAGACCGTTAGTGTAGGGGAGCATTTTTGATGCATGCTGCCAGGAAGACCATAGCTGTTCACTAAATCCCTCTCCCTGCCCTCGCTGTCATGGTCCAACAGCTGCTCGTGGCGTAGACAGCAGTGGTGATGGAAGGTGCTGCCATTTACCCCCAGTGGTTTATTACCAACCCTTCATTCCTGCTGCGGAGAGAGAAACCTCTGCCTGTTTCTGTCAGTCTGGCCAGATTCACCTCGGTCAGCACTCCAGGACCCTCCTCCACCACCCTTGACGTGTGAGGGAGCCCGTGGCAGGGGCTGAGGATGCAGGAGCATGTGGCAGGACCTGAGGACACCATGGCAATGTTTGCAGAGCTCATCTGCCAGTGCCACAAATCCTTGTTCTCCTCCAGGCATACAGCTCAGTTTTCTCACACCTCTCCCCCACTTTCTTTGCTCTCCAAGTGCTACTTGTAGGAGTTGAAAGTGAAGTGACAGAGCCTGAGAGAAAGGAGAAAATACAGCCTGTGCCTCTGAAAATACAAAAGGGACCCTCCTGCATACTTTGTTCCTCTCCTGGTACTCATCTCTGTCCCCAGCTGAACTGCTGTGACCAATGGCACTGAGAATTTTGCTCTATGAGTGTAGTGGAGGTGAGGAAAAAGCTAAAGAGAGGGAAGGAAAGTGACTCCTACACTGCTAACGTGGGAGATTTTGTTTGGTATAACCGTTATTTTGGGTGACAAGCCTTAACACCTTCCTTAATGCCATTTGCTGCATTTCAGGTCCACCCGTCAGAGCTTACGCTCTCTGGAAGATGGTGGTATTTCCCTGTGTGGTACGTGCACGTTTTGTGAATGTGTCAGGGATCCTGGCACTAAGGAAAGCATTTTCTAGAGCTATTTTCCTCCATTGTAATGGCAGGAGGGACTGGGCATGAGCTCTCCATGCTGCGTTGTATCAGTAACCCTAATAACTGCTTTCAAATCCTTATCCTAAGAAGTACTTCTGGCAATCACTGTCCATGTGTGCCTGGATTGGACAGAGTTTTAAGAAGTAGGTTGGCTGGAATAAGGTAGGTTTGAGCTTTGCTGACAGTTATCCCTAGAAACTCTGTGAAGAGTTTCTGCAGCCACCAGAGCTGTTCTGAATTTGTAATGAATTTGAAAATCATGCCTCAAGCGCAGTCTGCTCTAGAGACAGTGTTTAACGAAGAGTGAACTCCAGCTAACACCAAGCCCAGCAAATGAATATAGGGCGTTTTTGGGTAAGTCCAAGGTCTCCTCTGTTTAAACATTGTCACTAAGAAAATTCTGCTGCTTTCCAGTTCTGACCATCTGCAAGAAGGCTTACACCCAAGGCAACTAAGGACACACATCTTAAGCTGAGTGGTTATTCTGTTTCCAGAGATGCACTGGGTGCTGGATTTGTGTATAAAATTATAGGTGCAGGAATATAAGAAATACATTAGGATAACATATCAACCTAGGAAGACAAGTCCTGTGGAATTTTGCTCACCCATCTCTGCCTCGTAATTCTGTATCACTGATTCATCCTTACTCTAATAAACTAACCATCCTCTGTCGAAATGTGGTAGCCAACAGGCAGGCAGTGTGTTGTATCTGTTGTTTGTCAGGCACTGTCAGAGGGTTTTTCTTCGTTGACCTGAATAGTTGACATCTATTGTTCTTCTTGGTGGTGGTGTTCCTCAGTTAGATTTTAAGCTTTGTAGGTCAGGCACCATCATTTTGTTGGTGTTCACAGAATCACAGAATCAACCAGGTTGGAAGAGACCTCTGGGATCATCGAGTCCAACCGTTGTCCTGACACCACCCTGTCAACTAGACCATGGCACTAAATGCCATGTCCATTCTTGTCTTAAACACATCCAGAGATGGTGACTCCACCGCCTCCCTGGGCAGCCCCTTCCAGTGTCTAATAACCCTTTATGAAAAGAAATTCTTCCTAATGTCCAACCTGAACCTCCCCTGGCGAAGCTAGTTCCTGCAGTGAAGGTTTTTAGGCACCCATACAGTGTGACAAGTCAGGTTATGGCCACTGGAGAAGGACAAATCTTTCCTGCCAAAATATTTTCCACAAAGAAAGGTCAGTCTTGATTCCTCCTCCATCCTTCACCTCCTTGGTAATTACTAATAAAAAAAAAAATCATTTTGAGCCTGCTGGACTTAAAGGACTTCATTGTTGGTTGCATGTGGCAGGGTCCACGTGAACTGCTGCAGTACCTGACAGGAGTTTGTGAAAGCCGTGCTTCCATCCTCTGCCACTGGTCCTTCTTCACTGAGTGCTATTTCCCATGAAATTCTGAAATATCTTGCTAGTTGGCAACTTTTCTGGAAAGTTTTGCTGCTTGTAAATCAACAATTTGCTCCATTAGAAGTTTCTATGTTTTGAATGTTTTAGCCCCATCTGGGCTGAAAAATGTATGTTTTACAGGCTGGAATTAAATTTTTTTTTCCAGTGAGGTCTGCCAGGGAGACGTGTGGGAGATTCCGCTCCCTCCTCCTTTCCCCACAAAGTTCAGGTGGGTCAAATTCTACCATCAATGATCTAACTTTAGCTTTACTCCTTCAAATCCCCACGAGTCTCCTGGACCTGACTTTACAAGTCCTTTCATGTCACTTCACAATGTAGGAGGAAGTGAAAATTACAGGCCACAGGCGGGGTTCCAAAAAGTGCTCTCTCTTTCTCAGAAAAGGGCTGGCATCTTTCCATGTGCCTTCATTGTATTTTATAGCTATACTACAGTATTTAACAGCATAATTTAGTAAGTGTCAGTACTCCATCGTGGAGTGTGGAGGAACTGTCTTATTCAACCTCTGGCGACGTGTGCTGATTCAAATAATGCACCTGGAGGTAACATTAATGTTTTCTGGAAATGAAATTGGAGTCAGAAATGCCCTTATTGGCCATCAGCATAAATACTGGTGTCATCCTGATCAGCAAGCAGAATTCAAGACCTTTTGCCCTTAAAAGGTGATGCTCTCTCATGTTTTGATTCCTTTCCCACCAAAGCAGCTAACCCAAAGTGCAGACACATATTCGACTGGTTTATACCTGAGACAGAGATGGCTGGTTTTGTGCTGCGCTTCATGTCACACCTTTCCCAGCTTTTGAGCACTAGTAGATCATTTATTCATTATCATTGCATATGGTTGTACCTAAATTAGTTCTTTCCATTTAAAAAATATATTAAATTATTATTAAAGAAAATCAAAGTCCTTGACATGGATTGAAAATGTATCTGCAGAAGACCTGCTGCAACACAAAATCTGAGCAAAGCTTTCCCACCCTTCCAACTACAGGGCCTCTTCGTTCCTTGCATGTTTTGAGTGCCTGGTGGAGATAAGTCTGGCTGAGATCCTAGACTGCCATATGATTTAGGGTGTTCTAAGCATAGAGGGATAGGAAAACAGTGACTCTTCTGGGCTGTCAGACACCATTTCATGTTTGCCTCTGCTGTGGAGCTACCATCTGTGTCTTACCAGAGTATCAGAGAGGTCAGATGTCAAACGGAGTAGGAAGAGGCAACAGTTGCATCAGAAGCTGGTCAGATATCATCTAGTGAAGAGATTTTAATGTGTTCTCCAGCCCAGAAGGCTGCAATAGTCCATCATAATTTCTATCATCAGCTGTACCAGACTTTGTATGCAGCATAAAAAAACATTGAATCCATATAATATAATTCTTCATGCTTGCAGTCACAATGACAAGCCCTTCTTGCACTGGGACTGCTGCAGTTTGGTCTACTCTGTACTGATTTTTGACCTGTAGCCAAGTCTATGTTGAAGCTTCCTCTGCATATCGGCCAAGGGGTAGTGACCGTTCCTCAAGTCACCCTTCTCTCAGCTTAGAGGGGAATTCTAGTATCAGGGCTCTGCATGCATCATGTCCTGGCTTCAGTTCACAGGTGGTAAGGCTGGACCTGGCCTGATGAGGGCAGGCAGTGATAAGCTAACCATTATGCATGTGGGAAACCACCTCTTCTCCACTAGGTAGAACTGGAACTACTGTCTGGGGCAGAGTAGTTCCCCACAGTGTGCACTGAAGTCCTTGTCCCTCTGTACAACCCAACATTCTTTGGGTAAATGCTTTTGTGCTCAGCACTCTTCCTATCCACACTGGTTTTCCTGAAAAGAAACCCAGTCCAGAAAGGAGATGCAGTAAACCCTGGTAGATCTACCAGGTTGGACAACGGTGAGGAAAAGGCTTCATTGGGCACCTGTCCTACAACGTAGGTATAATTAAGGTTGTGCAAAGCTACCTGTATAGCCTTTGATAGTTTTATTTAATGAGAATAACAAGGGCCATGGCCAGAAGATAGACCTGCTTTGAATAGGAGTTTGGAAGAGAAAACCGCAGAGGTCCCTTCCCATCAGCATTGCTGTAACTTGGGTGCTACACTTGCACTGTTGGGGAAGTTCAGAAGGGTGGTGTCCATAGTAATACCATCTGCACATTTATAGCAATCATAGAATCATAGAGCATCCCAGGTTGGAAGGCACCTTGAAAGATCCCCTGGTCCAACCGTTTGTGGGAAAGGGAACATGGCTGAGATTATCTAGCACCCTGTCCAAATGTATCTAGAAAACCTCCAGTGATGGGGACTCTACCACATCCCTGGGGAGGTTGTTCCAGTGATTGATTGTTCTCACTGTAAAAAATTTATTTCTTACATCGAGATGAAACTTCTTCCGATGCAACTTCTAGCCGTTGTCCCTTGTCTTCTCCATGTGGCTCCTTGGGGAGAGAGAGCCTCTGTCTTTGTAGCCACACTTTAAATCGATAACATATTTCCTCTATAGCCTTCACCTGAAGTTATCAAAGCAGGCAAGGCAGTATTTTAACAAGAATGAGCTAGTTGGGCAATGGACTCTTGTATTTTTAAAAACCTCCTTTGTAAACATCAAAACCAATATGAGGCAAAGGCATATGTCATTTCACAAATGAGTAAAGTGAAGTGATGCAACACAGAAACGGTGATGAGTAACACTGCCATAGGCTAAGCACTGGTCCATACACTCCTCTCAAGACGGCATGTGGCTTGGTAACTGTCCAGCTCCACCATCTGCAGAGGCTGAAACTCAATTGCTGTTAATGAGGATGAAATTATGGTGATATTAGCATAATTAAAATGAGAAGAATCCTAGTTCAAGGATGATTGATGCCCATGGAAATCTTTGGATAGAAGCAGAAAAGGCAGGTCCAAGAATGTTGGCTCAGACTTTATTTACCTGCACAATTTCCCCAGGTACAGGAGGAAATGTCCTCAAAAAAACCCCAACTTTTAATGTGGCTACTGACTGGTATTAAATAAATGATGTATGTTGGCAGAGCGATAGATGAGAATAGCAGAAAACACATTGTGAAAGGAACCAGAAGAATTGCTGTCATAAATCTCCCCAAACTATTCTAGTCAGAGAGAGGCTAAAAACTAAGCAGGTTACTGGGAGCATAAGGAAGGGGGCTTTAGAAGAATACCATGACTCTGTAGGTTCATTGACACAAGTTTTGCCCATGTGTCCACCATCTTAGAAGAGGAGCAATGGACGCCCAAGGAAAGGAAAGGGTTGTGAAGGCATGATATTGCAACTTGGGTTGTTTGGCTTTTGAGTTTTATTTTTTATTTGAGGCAGGTTAAAAGAGCTCCAGGTGTTCTCTCTAGAAAAAAAGAGATTAGAAGGCAACATTAATCAAGTTTACAACATATTCAAACAAGTAGATAAAGAGGAGAGGAAAAAATACCCTGAAATGTTTTTCTAATGAATGCATATTTAGCTGAAGAATTCACAGGGGTCGACATGGAAAAATACATGTATATATGCAAAACTAGGGTTAGAAGACAAAGTAGGATTATTTTCAAAGCTCATAAATAATTTAAGTGTTGGAAGAAAAATGCAGAGGTTTCTGTTGATCTTATTGCCAAAGGAATGACTTTAGGCCTGACAAAGTAAGCGGCTAAAGGGGGTTTCACACAGAAGAATGGCAGAGCATAGCTGTTTGTCTATTACAACTTGTCACACCAATCATGGTTTTTCTTGGGGAAAAGATGGGCATGTTGGGATAGGATACAGTGGCTTCCTTGACACACTAAGATGCCTGTATCCAATGCTAAATGACCTTTACATTGAAAAGAAATTGCAGTTTCTTGTTGACTTCTGTAATGTGTTCACTGAAAACAGTTGTAAATGTTCCTATTAACTTTTTTTGCTGCAGAAACAGGCCATTGCTGAATGCTTTTGACAACCCCACTTGCAAAAGCCCAGGAGGAGCTTTACAAATGACCAGGAACTGGAAAAAAATTTGAGGAGCAGAGTGCCTTCTTCATTTGCATTTCTATTTATCATGAAAATTGTGCAACTTCACAGTGGCCAGGGAAGGTCATATAAGAGCTTCATTATCTGTTTTGCACGTGCAGTTATCCCTGCCACTGTCACACCTACTCAATCTCCACATCAATCACTTTGTGAAATTTAGTCATGCAGTTAAATGGCTGAAGTTCTCTAAGTCCCTGTTCCATATCATTTCTGTTCCTGCCAGGTGAGAACGACCAATAACTGCCCCTCTGGCTCATGTTCCAGTTTTGTTTTATTGAACTGGTCTGTATTTGTCTTTGAAATAACTTTTCTGGACAGGGAGAGAAGCCAGACTGACAGCCCTGAAACCTGCTTTCTGTGAACCTGTGGTCTCTTTGCCTTAACACCCCTCAAGCCTGTTGGCTGGAAGCCACTACTGCTCAGCTCAGGGAAGAGGTGCACAGAAACTCCAGCGCTTCTCTTCGGTATGCAGACCTTGACCATGTGTGCACTCTCTGAGGCTATTTCAAATGGTAAGTACAAACCATGGCTAATCTGTTTTACTTCCTGCTGCACTTGGCTTCTCTCAGTTACTACCTCCCAACTGAGATTTAGTGGTTTCCATCCTCACCGAAGTGAAGTGTTTCCTAATTCAGCCAGGTGTAATGCTTGGTCATGACCGTCCATCCGTCACCGGTGGTACAGACAAGGCAAATGTATGTGCACAAGCCCTGGAGGACTAATCCCTAAGAAGTGAGATCTCACTCTTTTCTTGACTTCTCTGCTAAAAATGCAACAAAAGCACCAGCTGGGCTAATGAGCAGGGATATAGACCCCTCTGACCTAGGACCATCAAAAGATTTCACATAGGAAGGCTTATTGACCAGCTGGATGGGAAGCAGCTGTCACTAGTGACCTGGTATAGAGGCAAAACAAGGTCCAGTCAGGCCAAGCTGAGAGATTTTTCTTCTCACCCCAGCTACACAGACTTCTACCCACTTCTCTTCACCATTTGCAGTCAGAGCGGGGGGACTGCTCCTTTAAACTGACAGAGGAAAACCCTTCCTAGAATTCAGCACTTGGTCGCGTCAGCCCCTTCATGGAAGGAAAAATTCCCCAGTCTCCAATTAAACTGGATCTGAACTGTAAGTCTTTCAGGCAAGTGTGTTGCTTTACGTGGATTCCTTACCTCTAGGAAAATAAAACACCTTAAATATCTAGTATTTCACTCAAACCCAGCTCTCTTCCAGCACTGCAAAAGCTTGGTAGTCAAGGAGAGAAAATATTTACTTAGTAAAGCTTTAAGATCAGGCTTTTGGGCTTGAAACTGAAAGATATAAATAAGCCAGATATAGAAAAACTCCTGCTTAAACTGCAGAGCTTAATCTGCAGAGCCAGGTAGCTCTCTAGTTCTTTATCCTGTTTTGACTTGGACTGCTCTGTGCAACCCAGTCACTAAACAGGAGTTTTGCCATTCACCCACCAAATCATCTCCTGAGTGGCATGCTCAGACTGGGCAAAGGAAGCTAATAAAAGGTCCCACACATAGGGCCAGCCTGCTCTTCTCAGGTTGCTGTGTGTCTCAGTCTAATCTCACATTTCTTCTCATATCCTAAATTTGGCTGCATGCTGCTTATCAGCTGGCAGAGGTATGCACAGCAACTCAGACCCCCTTTGGCATTTGGGCTGTGGAACACTAATGTGCACATATTTTGGATAGCTATCCCTTGGAGTTGGGGAGAGCTGGGTCCAGAGGGGCAAGTATCTCTTTGTCCTCAGTCTCCTGGTTTCCTGCCCTCGAACCAAACCAGGCTGCTTCCCAAAACCGACTCTAGTGCGCTTTCATGAAATGTGATGCAAAGTGTTAGTCTGATGATTATCGTGCGAAATTTGTGTGCTCTGGCATGCTCTGGGGTTGCTCCAGAAAGCAGTAATAGCAGAACAGACCAAGTGGAAGGAGTTAAAACAAGGAAAAATCGGACTGACACTTTTCATCTGAGCTTATATGCCATTGTAACAGTGGCTTCTATTGGCTAGGCTTAAAAAAGATATTGCTAACGTCTAACGCTTGATGACAGATGGTTCACCAATACTGCTAGGCCCATTGTCTCGCTTAATAGCTCTTTGTTCTAGCTGAAAGAAGGTAATCTTCTCTCGTAGAAGTTGGTAGGAGGATCTGTGTACAATGTGCCTTTTGACAACCGTTTCAGTTTTGGAGTCTGTTCTGTAGCTCACTGAAGTGGAATCATCTCTCTTACCCTCTGGAGGAGGGACTCACAAAAAAGGCATCACAGTCGTGATGCCCAGTTTGTGGGTGCTTTGCTATGTGGTAGGACTCACAACACTGAATTAGGCAATTGCATTCTCTGTGCTGTGTATGGAAAAAGTAAAACACATGATCTGATCTGCCTCAAAGGGTGAGGAGAAGTTTAGGGCCTCTGTCTCTCTGAGGACGAGAAGCACCCATTTTCGGGATGTCGTGCTCTGTATTCCCACTGGGGAGAGTTAACCCACCCACTCACCAGCTGCCTGCAAACTTGCATGTTCGTATCTCTTCTTTTTAAGAGCTGAAAGCAATAGCTGCAACCCAGCAATGCATACGACCCAGGAGAGTGCCCTGAGCAGCAGACTAATGTGTACCGGGGGATGGTCTGTGTCCTGTTCTCCCAGTGAGGTGTCCTGTGTGCTGTGCAACGCCCATCACCTTCATGGGAGCAGTGTTAGGAGCCTGGGTCTCCTAGGAGAGGTTGTGGAGTCATTCGCTCCCCATTTCCATTTCTATTTCCACATTTTAAATAAAACTAGGCAGATCAATGAGAGGAATTGTGAATACCTCCCTGGACTGCTCTATGATTGTATAATCAGGGCCATCTTCTGCGTCATGGGAGTCTCAGAGGACAAATCCCAGCTTCCAGATGGACAGAGGAAGAATCTGAACCTGTGCTTATCATATCTGATATGAATGCACTGCACGCCTCGAGGCTGCTGCTTACAGGAAAAGGGCTTGCTTACCTGTATGTGTGCAAGGAACCTCCTTCCTCAGTCTGTGCTCGCTTGAGGTAGTCCATGCCAAGTTCAGAACTTACCAGACTGAGACCCAGAATTCAGGATGGTTTACGAATGCCATGGTGAGAGGATGTTTGCTACCAAGGTGTTTCTTACCACCAGAACCCATTGTGGAAATAGTAATAGTAATAGTGCAATACACCAGTAACAGTGCTATACAGGTTCCTCAGCAGCAATGTGGAAATGTTTAAGGTTGTGTGGGCACTAACAAAAGCTTGTACAATACCAGTGGTGAGTGCAAGTGTGCAAAGAGAGGAGACTCTGAGCAACCTGATCTAGTTGAAGATGTCCTTGCTCAATGCAGGGCGGCTGGACTAGATGACCTTTAAAGGTCTCTTCCAACCCACTGTTCTACGATTCTATGAGA